>NW_021166866.1:112500-433891 GCF_900634415.1 Cottoperca gobio | reverse complement strand
AAAGCACAATGTCATAAATTATTAAGTAAAGTTCAAATGAGTTCAAACTGAAACATGAATGTTGTAGCCATTGTCTGACAACATGTGAGCCCACCTTCCTGTAGGCTTTGTAGACGGTTGCATAGGTTCCACTGCCCAGCCGCTCCTGTGAGGATGAAGTCGGACAGTTTCGGAGGAGCAAAGCTGGACGTTGACGCCATGCTGACGACAGTAACATCAAATTTCGCAAGCAGGTCTGTGCTGGAATGTAAGATCAATATGTTATTTCATACCAATAAATGTCCTGATGTTCACCCTCAGAACAGTGCTGCTCAGCACCTGGTGGGATCTAAGCTTCAAGTTCTTTATTATCAAATGTAAAAACAATTACACTGAACAGGTTTCATCTGGGATCTTAGGCTCCCTCTAACAATGCTCATTAAATATGTACAATTTAAAAAAGGGAAAATCAGCAAGTAAAAGCAAAATGAGAATCTAATAGATCAAATATAAGGCTAAAATATATAGCCTACATACATATACAATATTATAAAAAGTAATATACATTTGTAGTAGAGTAACTAACATCATTACATATTAAGTTATCAAAGGTTATTCTTCTTATAAAAGGAGAGAATGCTTTATAAACAGGAGTACGTGGATCTTTTAGTTAAGGGACACTTTAAAACAACCAAGATAAATAAGTTAATCGTCTCACCCCTGTGTGTCAATCATTTACATAATGCACTGTAACTGTTAGCATGTTGGAACAAGTTCAAAGTTTACATCATAAATTTATTGGATAATGTCGCTTTTCGTATCCCGAATACACGCCGATTTACAGACACGCGTGTTAAATGTCTTAAGTGGAAATCTTTCAGTAATTTGTCTCCGTAATAAGAAAGGAAACTTTAAAAAGTCAGCTGACTGAACTGGATTTGGTGTAACATCAGTGTGGGAGCTAGCTACAAGCTCTAGCCTAGCTAACGTAGCACTTGCTGTGCTGGCAATGTACAGTTAGCAAGTGGTTGTCAACCGTAAGCCAAAACAAAAGTGTTGTTTTAAATACATATGCAGATCGCCGACACGTACCTGTAGGCTAACAGATCCACGTGAATGCAAAGTTGTTTACATTGCTGACAGGTTTTGGTCTAACGCTGAACTGCAGCAGTGAACTGCTGACATTAAAATGTTTAGAACATATATCACTGCCCCCTAGCGTTGGTCCTCCATTACTGCAGA
This sequence comes from Cottoperca gobio, assembly GCF_900634415.1. Classification (NCBI taxonomy): domain Eukaryota; kingdom Metazoa; phylum Chordata; class Actinopteri; order Perciformes; family Bovichtidae; genus Cottoperca; species Cottoperca gobio. The sequence continues at coordinate 432,670 of NW_021166866.1, read as the reverse complement.
ATACCAGAAATATATTTAATATTATATATATATTAATAATATATTTCATCTTTCCACAAAAAGCACCTCATAGTTTGAGTCTGTAATTGAGTAATAGTTCATAATTAAAAAAAAATGAATTTCGTCCACAGAAATGTGACTTGAAATTTGCTTTATTGTGCTTATATTACAAGTAATATGAATATTTATGGGTCTGTATTCAAATGTATTATTGAATAGCATATTCGTATTATTTCATGTGGATTTTTTATTATTATTATTATTTAGTTATAAGAATAAACAATCAGGAATACGATTTCAATTAATAAAGAAAGAAAAAAATATCTAAATAATAATAATAATAATAATAATAATGATAATACATGTAAGAAGAAGATGAAGAAGAAATAAGAATAAGTTTAAGTTGCTGTTATACATTTCTCATTTTCTCTAAATAATATTAAATTCTCAACAACCAAAACAACTTGAAGATGGGGTTGAATTAATAAATGTAGCTTTATAAAAAATAAAATGTCCCTAAGATTTCTTTTTTGTAAACTGTTACAATAACATTTTAAGAAAAAGTGATCATATTAACACTAATTGCATGTGTTGTTTTGCACAATATATAATTCTTAAAGTCTTTACAAAAGGTAATACAATATGGGTAAACAAACGATGAATTATACTAGTACATGTGTTATTAACATACAATATAAATCATTAAATATATAATAACATTTATATATAAATTAAATATACGTGTTTGTTTGATATATATTGAAATAAATGTATTCTCTCATTTTGTTGGTACAGAATCTAAAAGGAACAACAAACCATGCTTGCTTGTAGATGGCGGTTTATTTTGAAACCCATCACCGGAAGTTGTCTGTCATTGTGGTCATTTAAAGATGGCGGAGTGCTTTGCTGCACGTTTGGCAGCCCAGGAGGAGCAAATTCGGCTCCTCTCCAAGGAAATATCCACTCTCCAGGAAGGGTTGAGCCAAGGTCGGGATGCCGTTGTTGTTGCGGAGGTCCGCCCGGAGCTGGAGAGCCTGCGGGCGGATAACGAGAAGCTGAAGTACCGGCTGCTGCACCTCCGGAGGGGTCTGCAGGCGGAGCTGCAGGCGGAGCTGCAGCTGGAGGACGCGCAGGGGAAGAAACAAGGAGTGAAGTGTGGCAAAGCTCCGGAGAAAAACACCAGCAAAGAGAAGCAGACAAACAACCGGGCTGATAAAAAGGTATTAATAAAAGATTGGGGTAGAACTACCCGGTGTAATGTGTAATGTGTAATGTGTAATGTGTCATGTGTCATGTGATGATGAGGTGGGGAGTAGTAGTAATGCTGCAGCTTTATGAGGGGCGGGCCTCTGTCCAAAGAAGCCAAATGACACACTACACCATCCCACTTCCAGAAATAGATGCCTCACTCAGTGTCACAGTGTGTGCACACTTTGGAAACATGTTCACTGATATTAATAACAGGCTGATAATGTGACTCAGACACAAATAGTAGTAGAAGCTTATTGTAAGTCTCCAGATGCACAAGTAGAAATAACAGTCTAACAATGTAATGTTTTAAAGCTCCTCCTCTACCAGCTACCAACACATTAATGCATCACTAATTATAATACTATCATATATATTATATTATTCTGAAATGGAGCGTTTTTTAATTTGTGCTTTAACTACATTGGTGTACTTTAGTACTTTATATAAGTAAAGATGTTGTGGTATTACTACTTTTACTAAAGTAAAAGATCTGAGTACTTCGTCCACCTCTGGCAAAATGTACCTAAACTATCAAAAGCAAAATGATTTAATTGTGCAGTGTATATTATCAGAGAATATTATAATATTCTGTTTTTGAATACACGTAACAAAGAGCATTTTTATGTTGGAGTTCGTCGATGTGGAGCCAATTATAGATTATTTGTATACGACTGGATAGATTAGTGTTAAATACTCCATCTTTATCATATAAGCATATTCTATATTGTTTTTAATAGTAACTGGAGCGCCTTTTGTAGCGTCCGGCTTTTTTTGGGAAGTTCTTTGTTGCATGTCGCACCTGGTTCTCTCTGCCCTGTTTCTACACCATCTGTCAAATAAAGGCATTAAAAATATATAATACTTGAATAAATGACACTAAAGAAACACACACCTCTCTGTTTGTGGACAGGTGGTAACCCCGGATACCAAACCAGGTGACGGGAACAAGAAGGAGAAGAAGCAGGATAAGGGACGCGCAGGTGTGAAAGAGGTGATTATTGAAGACGCGCAGGACCTTGAACTTATCCTGCTCCCCAGTTCAACCATCAGCAGGAACACAGCGTGTGACATTTTAATAAACAACATTAAAGCTCTGGTCAAGCTTTTAGTGTTTCCTTTAATGCATTTAGGAAAGTCTGTTATATTTCCCCTGCAGCAGAAGACGCTGCCCGGATACGTTGCAGAGCGCCTCGGCCTGTACGAGGAGCTGAAGAGGGAGAGTGATGAGCTGCTGGCGAAGAAAGCTGCAGTCAGCAAGGACATCACCGTGGAGCTGCCGGACGGACGCCAGGCGGCGGGGAAAGCTTGGGTCACCACACCGTACCAGCTGGCCTGTGAGATCAGGTTAGAATCAGCTGCACAGATCCACTCGGTGTATCATCCATTAAAGGCTGTGATCAATATAGTTGGTGGTTTACAAGTGATTATTAAATTAGACGCCTTCGAAGACTTGACTTCCTGTTTCTTACCTGACTTTCCCCCAATATTACATTTATAATAATACTAAATATATATAATGTTTCCTTATTTGGGATGTGTGCACTTATAATTGTTTATGATGCTTTCTTCAGATGTATTCTGTAGGATGTAAATTACATACATTTATAATATTTCTAAAGCATTATAGTCTTTTATAGTAACCTAGAGACGTGTTGCGATGGATCACAGCAGCCGTCACACACATCTGTAAAGTTTCTGTCGCCGCTGGTAACAAACACGTCAACACTGAACCAGTCAAAACTTCTCGTGCATGTTTTTGTGCTTCTTTATATCCACTACTGACGTTAGTGAATATGAAGCTAGTTTGGGGTTCACTTCCTGCAGAAGGACTTTAGAGCTGTTGAAGGTGTTTCACTTTTGGAGTCCAGTCTTCGTCTTTACGTTTGTTTGGGCGTTCTTTACTTAATTCTCTTTTCTTTTAAACATCTGATCTTAAGATGATGAAACGACACATTTAAGAGGAACGTGTATGAACTAGGAAGATGCTGGTGAATGAGGCTCAATCTTTCTTTTCATCATGATGATGGCGGTAATCACTGACGCAGCATTTCTGAGGCATCTGTCTTGCGCTCGGTCTTTCAGCCAGGGCCTCGCTGACAACGCTGTGATTTCTCGGGTGAACGAGGAGCTCTGGGACCTGGACCGACCGCTCGAGCAGGACTGCTCTCTTGAGATCTTACGCTTTGACAATGAGGACGCTCAGGCTGTGAGTGCACGGAGCTTTTACACGTTTAAACATTTTACCTCATGGATCGAAGTCGAGCAGTAACATCTTGATCTCGTGCTCTAGGTGTATTGGCACTCCAGTGCTCACATCCTGGGGGAGGCCATGGAGAACTTTTACGGGGGTTGTTTGTGTTACGGACCCCCCATCGAGAACGGTTTCTACTACGACATGTTCCTGGATGCACAAAAGTGAGCAAGTATTTTTACTTTCAGTGTTGAGACATAAATATGCTCAGCACCTGCAGCTCTGATGATTTATGTCACCGTGTTGCATCATGTCAGACACGACTCTGTAATCACAAACGTCACGCTAATGACCTGAACGTGTTTGCTGTCTCCAGGGGAGTCTCCAGCACGGAGTTTGGAGACCTTGAGACTTTGTGTAAAGCCGTGGTGAAGGAGAAACAGCCCTTTGAGAGGCTGGAAATCAGCAAGGAGACGCTGTTGAAGATGTTTAAGGTGAGAAGGAGCGCTGCCGTCGGCCGCTTGTGGGAATTTGGATTTAATTCTGGCATTTATTGTCCAGTTGTTCTAAATGTTGAAAGCTGGAAACATGGTTATTGTTCCACAGCTGCTGATGAGAAAACAACTTGTGTTTCTTTCAGTACAACAAATTCAAGTGTCGCATTCTGAATGAGAAGGTCAGCACCCCCACGACTACAGTCTACAGGTACGATGTTTCTCAAGAGAAGGAGAATTATTAACTGGATGTTTTTATTTTAAGAGGATGTGTGAAGTCTTTGTTTGTAAACCTAACTGTTGTGTAATCCTGGTTAGATGTGGACCCTTGATTGACTTGTGCCGAGGTCCCCATGTCAGACATACAGGCAAGATTAAGGCCATGAAGATCTACAAGGTATGTGAATCTTTTTTTATATATATATATATATATATATATATATATATATATATATATATATATATATATATATATATATATATATATATATATATATATATATATATATATATATATATATATATATATATATATATATATATATATATATATATATATATATATATCTATATCTCTCTGCATACCAAGTGAATGAAAATGTGATATAATTTTAATGTTTTTATTCTGTATTTTATGTATGTATGCATTTTCTTTTCTATTTTTTACTCTTTTTATTTTTAATCCTCATTCAACCCTTGTTTTCCAGGTAGAAACCTCATTTACAATACAGCCAAGTTTTATAAAAAAAAGGAAATCCTAGGAACCGAGAAACACAAATTAAAAAACGTAATAATTAAAAACACAATTCGAGATTTAAGGCAATAAACTAACTAGCAATCTTCCCCCCCCCCCCCTGTCATCAGAACTCCTCCACCTACTGGGAGGGCCGCTCCGACATGGAGACGCTCCAGAGGATCTATGGGATTTCCTTCCCAGACTCAAAGATGCTGAAGGAGTGGGAACGCTTTCAGGAGGAGGCCAAGAATAGAGACCATCGCAAGATTGGCAAAGTGAGTCACTGTAGGCGGTCATGTCCGAGCCCACCCAGCTGGAGACTGAAACGCTACAGAGAGACATTTTGATTGGTAATTGTATAATATGATGGCTGGCTCGTCTCCCTTTGAGGTCTTTTTGTAGGAGTTAATCCTCGTGAGTGTCTGTTTGTGGGTTTATAGATGTGGTGAAACCCTGAAACTAACACGGATCACAGTTTCCATAAAGGAACCGTGAAGAAGAACAAAATGCAGCATTAGAGTTAGAAAAGGCAAAATCATCAAATTTAGTTGCAGTTTTGGACACGAAACCCACGTTGTCTGGAACGAAATCGTCTGTTGCTGCGTTCTCCCAGCGGAGGGCGCTGTGCTTCTTCATATTGGCACATTTGGGACCACTGAGTCATCTGAGCGGCCCAGCTGGTTTCCCAGCATGGGAGACGCAGACGGCGGCACCTCACTCCGCACTGATCACAACACAGATCCACGTTCAGCCTCAGAGTCAAGATGTTGCTGTTGAAGCCCGTTGGATGGAGGTGACAAAAGTGACATGTTGTTTTGAAGATGGTGCTCTGTGGCACGAACCCAAGCGGAGTCGTATCATCTGCACAGAGCAGCGTGAACGCAAAGCATTTCTGAAACCTCTACATGCAGACAATAAAATCATAAATATAATACACTTTATTTATGGAGCGTCTTTCATACAAGTGAAGAAACGAGAGAATAAATAAAAACATGATGCAGATATTAAAACTGCACGATAACAAGCGATTCAACAACGCAAGGAATCAGGACAAGAAAGAGAAGTGAGGTTTGTATTTTAAAACGGCAGCAGAGGATCTGAGAGGAAAGGATTATATAAAGAACTCCCAGAGGGGCGTTTCATAAAGATTACTATTAAAGACTTATCAGACCCTCTGTCCTTAGACCCTCTGTCCTCAGACCCCCTGTCCTCAGACCCTCTGTCCTCAGACCCTCTGTCCTCAGACCCTCTGTCCTTAGATCCCCTGTCCTCAGACCCTCTGTCCTCAGACCCTCTGTCCTTAGACCCTCTGTCCTCAGACCCTCTGTCCTCAGACCCTCTGTCCTCAGATCCTCTGTCCTCAGACCCTCTGTCCTCAGACCCTCTGTCCTCAGACCCTCTGTCCTTAGACCCTCTGTCCTCAGACCCTCAGACCCTCTGTCCCCAGACCCTCTGTCCTCAGACCCTCTGTCCTTAGACCCTCTGTCCCCAGACCCTCTGTCCCCAGACCCTCTGTCCTCAGACCCTCTGTCCTCAGACCCTCTGTCTTTAGAACCTCTGTCCTCAGACCCTCTGTCCTCAGACCCTCTGTCCTCAGACCCTCTGTCTTTAGAACCCCTGTCCTCAGACCCTCTGTCCTCAGACCCTCTGTCCTCAGACCCTCTGTCCTCAGACCCTCTGTCTTTAGAACCCCTGTCCTCAGACCCTCTGTCCTCAGACCCTCTGTCCTCAGACCCTCTGTCCTCAGACCCTCTGTCTTTAGAACCCCTGTCCTCAGACCCTCTGTCCTCAGACCCTCTGTCCTCAGACCCTCTGTCCTTAGACCCTCTGTCTTTAGAACCTCTGTCCTCAGACCCTCTGTCCTCAGACCCTCTGTCCTCAGACCCTCTGTCCTCAGACCCTCTGTCCTTAGACTCTCTGTCCTCAGACCCTCTGTCCTTAAACCCTCTGTCCTTAGAACCTCTGTCTTTAGACCCTCTGTCCTTAAACCCTCTGTCCTTAGACCCTCTGTCTTTAGACCCTCTGTCTTTAGACCCTCTGTCTTTAGACCCTCTGTCCTTAAACCCTCTGTCTTTAGACCCTCTGTCTTTAGACCCTCTGTCCTTAGACCCTCTGTCTTTAGACCCTCTGTCTTTAGACCCTCTGTCCTTTCATGTTAGAAACCTCAGGGAGAGACTGAGGAGGGATCCCTCTCCCAGGACGGACAGACGTGCAATAGATGTTGTGTGTACAGGATAAACAACATAGTTCAAATACAACATTTGACAGAAATGATGTTGTGTTGAAAAAGAGAAAGTTTTGATGAATCCAGGAAAATGTCAACAAGGCTTCCTGGTGTCCAGCAGGACCAGGGCAGCAGGTGCAGCCACGATTCCTGATCCTGACGTAACCTTTATCAGTGGCATCCTGTCACATGAGACACAGACACTCTGGGGAAACCTCTATCTTCATCTTTTACTTGTTGAATTGTCCTGGTTAGTTTAAGTGTATCCAGTCTATGGTTCTAAGTCTTCATCAGTGTTTTAATCATCATTAATGTGACGAAGGTTTTTCTTCACTGTGCACGTTGAACATCCGTTAAAGACATGTTCTCACAATAAGCCCCTCCCTTTTTAATCCCATACTTTAACTTACTTCCATTTTCTTTCAGTGACAGTGTTACTGAAATGGAAACATTTCAGTAACAAAGCTTCATTTTAACAAAGTGGTCTGGATGCATATGGGATCATGATTATGTTATTTGATCCTATAGACGCTCAACATTTGAGCCAAGGTATTCTGTTATTGTTGATTGACACAACTTAAATCTACTTTAAATGCATAAGAAAGATCTTAGAAAAACCATAACATTCTCAAACTACTGAATCTGAGCACTCTTTAACCACATTACAAACCTTCTGAGGTTTCCTATAGGATCTTCTGTTGACCAGTGTAATAACTAACATCCCCCCTGCGGAGGCCGTCCTCCCACTTTAATAACCTCTGAAATAAACTCATGAACACAACAAATCACAAGTTGGTTCCATAAATCACAAGATGTGCTGACACTGTTGGACTAATGTATTTGTTTGTCCTCACATCTCTCTCCGGTTCTCCTCGGACTCCTTTGAGCTTTTTTCGGCGCTCAGTCGCTGACAGATGGTCTGTGATTGGATACCTCCCCCGTGTGCGCGTGTGTGTGCGCGTGTGTAGAGGTGTGTGTGCGTGCGTGTGTGTGTGTAGAGGTGTGTGTGTGTGTGTGTGTGCGTGCGTGTGTGTGTGTAGAGGTGTGTGTGCGTAGGTGTTTCCTGCTGATTGTACCTGCAGATATGTGAAGTCCTAAAAACGTCCTGTTTTGTGTGATTGACAGGATCAGGAGCTGTTCTTCTTCCACGACCTCAGCCCCGGCAGCTGTTTCTTCCTGCCACGAGGAGCCTACATCTACAACACGCTCACCGAGTTCATCAGGGTAGGAGTCTAAAGTCACGGTATTAATATCTATTATCACATCATTAATGAGTAGAGCTCACAGAGATGATGTATGCTTCCCGTCCGCAATTTGTTTGTTATATTGTTTTCAAACGTTGGTGACCTCATCACAAGTGTCCCGTGATGCTGAAAAACATTTGTCACAATAAGCTTTGGTTAAAAACACTTTATTGTGGGATCTCCCATTGAGGATCTTCTGTGGTGATTACCCTTTTCTGTTTTTAAAAACTCCAGAGATGCTGAAAAACAAAAACACTTAAACCGCCGTCACCCTGAGTCAGCGAGGCTCCGGCTGAGTGTAACGAGTCGACCACAAACCTTTAACTTTTGCAAAGTGTGTGTGTGTGTGTGTGTGTGTGTGTGTGTGTGTGTGTGTGTGTGTGTGTGTGTGTGTGTGTGTGTGTGTGTGTGTGTGTGTGTGTGTGTGTGTGTGTGTGTGTGTGTGTGTGTGTGTGTGTGTGTGTGTGTGTGTGTGTGTGTGTGTGTGTGTGTGTGTGTGTCTTGCCTGCAGCAGAGCAGTCCTCTCTGATGGACAGAAGTTCTCAGTTAAAGGAATAGTTCACAGAATGATGACTTGTGTGTCAGCTGCTCACCACACTGAACAAAGTCTTGAAGTAAATGGAGCAGAAAACGCCCGTTTAAAAACTCTCACACAACTCGTGCAGTTTAATCCAAGTGTCACTTATCCAGTCGATGCTCACTGCTTCCCAAACCTTAGTATTTAAAACTCTTCGTGCACTTGAGTCCGAACTGTAATCTAGTAATCTTTTAGTGATAAAGCTTGTGTTTGGGAAGTAGTGATCACACGACAAAGATAAATGAGACTTGGATTATACTGCACGATGTTTTGATGTAGTCTTTCTATCATTCTTGAAGACTCCTCTCCGCTGTTTGACTCGTTCACCGTGGAGGAATGTGAGAAAAGCAACGTTTTCTTCAAGAATTGAGGAGCACGAGGCGAGTAGTTAATATAAAATGTTGTGGTTTGTGTGAAGTATTCCTTTAAGAGCAGAGCTCGTCTGAAGCTGCACACACTTCAGTGTGACTGTACAGAAAGTTGTCTCTGTGACATATCTGCAGAGATGTGTTGACATCTTGAGAGGCTTTCACACACACACACACACACACACACACACACACACCGGACCAAGCCAAGGAGACCACATTGCACAGAACCGGTGCGAGATCATTATCACGTCACTTCAGACTGTTATCTATGTGTAAAATAAAAAACAGCATGCCGTGCATTTCCCTCTGCAACATATCGCTGATATATCATATCGGTTCAACAGTGAGCACATTCTTTAGATGCTGGAGGTGGATTGAGCACGACATGCAGGTTTTGTATCTTCTGCTGACTTGTATGTATTCAGGTGAAGCTCACTGAGCATGATGTTGTTAAGCTCATTCCTGTTTCAGTGCCAGTTGAACTCCTTCCAGGGACACCAGTCTTCCACTGTTGGCTGCCAAACAGCTCAACTGGACATTAAAATGTTTTGCTTCAGGAAAACAAAACTCACAGGATGTGGTTTCCATTGCAGGAGCAACAGAAGGCACGTGACTGTGCAGAACCACCTGGCGGGTTTCGCTTGTTTATGTGGTTTTGATGTTGTTCTAGGGTGAGTACTGGAGAAGAGGCTTTCAGGAAGTAGCCACCCCCAACATCTATAACAGCAAACTGTGGGAGACGTCTGGCCACTGGCAGCACTACAGCGAAAACATATTCTCCTTCCCTGTGGAAGAGGACATCTTTGCACTGAAGCCCATGAACTGCCCCGGACACTGGTAATGTTGTAAATCCAGCAACACGCAGATTATTGAAAGCGTCTCAGTCGTGTAAGTTCCTGCTCTCTGCTCGTCCTGCAGTCTGATGTTCGGCCACCGGCCTCGCTCGTGGAGGGAGCTTCCTCTGAGGCTGGCAGATTTCGGGGTCCTCCACAGAAACGAGCTGTCGGGAACACTGACGGGGCTGACCAGAGTGCGCCGTTTCCAGCAGGATGACGCTCACATTTTCTGCACGATGGATCAGGTGACTACATCATTTTTTAAAAAGATTGTTATACAAGCGGGAAGTCTTTGAACATGTGACCGTTTAGAAAAACAAGTAACAACTTTTATTCCTCAAATCACGTCTACAGATCGAGTCGGAGATGAAGGGCTGTCTGGACTTCCTGCGCTGTGTTTACAGTGTGTTCGGCTTCTCCTTCCAGCTTCACCTCGCCACGCGTCCAGAGAAGTATCTGGGGGACATCGCTGTGTGGGACCAGGCTGAGAAGGTAAATGTCCTCGTGCAGCGTGGTGATGATTTAAAGTGGATCCAGTCTCTTCTCACTTTCCTTGTGTGTTCTTGTCAGCGTTGTGCTCACATGTTACTTCTGCCTGTTTATACAACATGAACTGGTTTGTATTCCAGCTGAGTGGGAGAATAGTAGGAGGTTATCACATCATGACATGAGGGCATCCCTGAAGTGTAGACGTGCACGTGTTAACCTGCGCCTCGTGTTTCAACAGCAACTGGAGAACAGCCTGAACGAGTTTGGGGAGTCATGGAAACTCAACCCTGGAGACGGAGCTTTTTATGGACCGAAGGTTCGGAACATTCAATATTTCCTGCCAAAAACAAATCCTCCTAAAGTCGTCTCAGGTCTGTGAAGTGATTCATTTCTGTGCGCTTGCAGATTGACATTAAGATCAAAGATGCGATTGGCCGTTACCACCAGTGTGCAACCATTCAGCTGGACTTTCAGCTGCCGATCCGCTTCAACCTGACCTTTGTGGGGTGAGTCACCTGATGGATGATGATGATGATGATGATGATGATGACGCACTAAATGTTAATCCCCTCCTGAATCACACGGCTCAGCTGTTTTAAGAAGTTGTTTGATGTGAACTTGTTGAGCCAGCTCAGGGTTGATTTATCACTTCAGTTTGTAAACTCTGCATCAGGAACACATCCAGCAACAGACTGTGAGGAGTTTACAGTTTGTGCATTAGTGTCATGGATTACAAACGTAAAGGAAAGGGGGGGGGGGGGGTCATCTTTAACTTAAATGATTTACACTCAAAATATGAGTTTAGAGAGAGTCTGGTTCCATAACTCCATAACTTCCCTAACCCTAACAGTATTACAGTACATCACATTACATTATAGTACATTATAGTACCTTACATTACATTATAGTACATTATATTACATTATATTACATTATAGTACATTATAGTACCTTACATTATAGTACATCACATTACCTTACATTACAGTATATTACATTATAGTACATTACAGTACAGTACATTACAGTACAGTACATTACAGTACAGTACATTACAGTACAGTACATTACAGTACATTATATTATATTACAGTACATTACATTATATTACATTATAGTACATTACAGTACATTACATTATATTACATTATATTACATTACATTACAGTACATTACATTATAGTACATTACAGTACATTACATTACAGTACATTACATTATAGTACATTACAGTACATTACATTATATTACATTACAGTACATTATAGTACATTACATTATATTACATTATATTACATTATAGTACATTACATTACAGTATAGTACAGTACATTACATTACAGTACATTACAGTACATTACATTATAGTACATTACAGTACATTATAGTACATTACATTATATTACATTATAGTACATTATAGTACATTACAGTACATTACATTATAGTACATTACAGTACATTACATTACAGTACATTACATTATATTACATTATATTACATTACATTACAGTACATTACATTATAGTACATTACAGTACATTACATTACAGTACATTACATTATAGTACATTACAGTACATTACATTATAGTACAGTACATTACATTATATTACATTACAGTACATTATAGTACATTACATTATATTACATTATATTACATTATAGTACATTATAGTACATTACATTACAGTATAGTACAGTACATTACATTACAGTACATTACAGTACATTACATTATAGTACATTACAGTACATTATAGTACATTACATTACATTATAGTACATTACATTACATTATAGTACATTACATTATATTACATTATAGTACATTATAGTACTTTACAGTACATTATAGTACATTACATTATAGTACATTACAGTACATTACATTATAGTACATTATAGTACTTTACAGTACATTATAGTACATTACATTACATTACATTATAGTACAGTACATTACATTATAGTACATTACATTATATTACATTATAGTACATTACAGTACATTATAGTACATTACATTATAGTACATTATAGTACATTATATTACATTATAGTACATTACATTATAGTACATTACAGTACATTACATTATAGTACAGTACATTACATTATATTACATTATAGTACAGTACATTACATTATAGTACCTTACATTACATTATAGTACATTATAGTACATTACAGTACATTACATTATAGTACATTATAGTACATTACAGTACATTATAGTACATTACATTACATTACATTATAGTACAGTACATTACATTATAGTACATTACATTATATTACATTATAGTACATTACAGTACATTATAGTACATTACATTATAGTACATTATAGTACATTATATTACATTATAGTACATTACATTATATTACATTACAGTACATTACATTATAGTACAGTACATTACATTATATTACATTATAGTACAGTACATTACATTATAGTACCTTACATTACATTATAGTACATTATAGTACATTACATAGTACAGTACATTACATTATCGTACATTACAGTACAGTACATTACATTATAGTACAGTACATTATATTATAGTACATTACATTATATTACAGTACATTACATTATAGTACATTACAGTACAGTACATTATAGTACAGTACATTACATTACAGTACATTACATTATAGTACATTACAGTACAGTACATTACATTATAGTACATTACATTATAGTACATTACATTATAGTACATTACAGTACAGTACATTATAGTACAGTACATTACATTACAGTACATTACATTATAGTACATTACAGTACAGTACATTACATTATAGTACATTACATTATAGTACATTACATTACAGTACATTACATTACAGTACATTACATTATAGTACATCACATTACATTATAGTACATTATAGTACATTACATTATATTACATTATAGTACATTACAGTACATTACATTATAGTACATTATAGTACATTACATTATAGTACATTACAGTACATTACATTATAGTACAGTACATTACATTATAGTACATTACAGTACAGTACATTACATTATAGTACATTACATTACAGTACATTACATTATAGTACATCACATTACATTATATTACATTATAGTACAGTACAGTACATTACATTATAGTACCTTACAGTACATTACATTATAGTACAGTACATTACATTATAGTACAGTACATCACAGTACAGTACATTACATTATATTACATTATAGTACAGTACAGTACATTACATTATAGTACAGTACATTACATCACAGTACATTACATTATATTACATTATATTACATTATAGTACAGTACATTACATCACAGTACATTACATTATAGTACCTTACAGTACATTACATTATATTACAGTACATTACATCACAGTACAGTACATTACATTATATTACATTATAGTACAGTACAGTACATTACATCACATTACATTACCTTACATTACAGTACAGTATAGTACCTTACAGTACAGTACATCACAGTATAGTAGAGTACATTATATTACATTATATTACATTATAGTACAGTACAGTACATTACATTATAGTACAGTACATCACAGTACAGTACATTACATTATATTACATTATATTACATTATAGTACAGTACATTACATAGTACATTACATTATAGTACAGTACATCACAGTACAGTACATTACATTATATTACATTATAGTACAGTACAGTACATTACATTATAGTACCTTACAGTACATTACATTATAGTACAGTACATTAAATCACAGTACAGTACATTACATTACATTACATTATATTACATTATAGTACAGTACAGTACATTACATTATAGTACAGTACATCACAGTACAGTACATTACATTATATTACATTATATTACATTATAGTACAGTACATTACATTATAGTACATTACATTATAGTACAGTACATCACAGTACAGTACATTATATTACATTATAGTACATTACATTATAGTACCTTACAGTACATTATAGTACATTACATTATAGTACCTTACAGTACATTATAGTACATTACATTATAGTACCTTACATTACATTATAGTACAGTACATTAAATCACAGTACAGTACAGTACATTACATTATAGTACCTTACAGTACATTACATTATAGTACAGTACATCACAGTACAGTACATTACATTATATTACATTATATTACATTATAGTACAGTACAGTACATTATAGTACCTTACAGTACATTACATTATAGTACAGTACATTACAGTACAGTACATTACATTACATTATAGTACAGTACATTACATCACAGTACATTACATTATATTACATTATATTACATTATAGTACATTACATTACATCACAGTACATTACATTATATTACATTATATTACATTATAGTACCTTACAGTACATTACATTATATTACAGTACATTACATCACAGTACAGTACATTACATTATATTACATTATATTACATTATAGTACAGTACATTACATCACATTACATTATAGTACCTTACAGTACAGTATAGTACCTTACAGTACAGTACATCACAGTATAGTAGAGTACATTATAGTACAGTACATTACATTATAGTACAGTATAGTACAGTACAGTACAGTACATCACAGTATAGTAGAGTACATTATAGTACAGTATAGTACAGTACCGTACAGTACAGTACATCACAGTATAGTAGAGTACATTATAGTACAGTACAGTACATTACATTATAGTACAGTACCGTACAGTACATCACAGTATAGTAGAGTACATTATAGTACAGTACAGTACATTACATTATAGTACAGTACCGTACAGTACATCACAGTATAGTACAGTACATTATAGTACAGTATAGTACATTATAGTACAGTACAGTACATTACATTATAGTACAGTATAGTACAGTACAGTACAGTACATCACAGTATAGTAGAGTACATTATAGTACAGTACATTACATTATAGTACAGTATAGTACAGTACAGTACATCACAGTATAGTAGAGTACATTATAGTACAGTACAGTACATTACATTATAGTACAGTATAGTACAGTACATCACAGTATAGTAGAGTACATTATAGTACAGTACAGTACATTACATTACAGTACAGTACCGTACATCACAGTATAGTAGAGTACATTATAGTACAGTACAGTACAGTACATCAGTGTAGTACATTATAGTACAGTACAGTACATTATAGTACCTTACAGTACATTATAGTACATTACAGTACATTATAGTACAGTACATTATAGTACCTTACAGTACATTATAGTACATTACAGTACATTATAGTACAGTACAGTACATTATAGTACAGTACATTATAGTACCTTACAGTACATTTAGCTAACGCTTTTGTCCAAAGCGACAAAGTGCAAACAATCCTGGAGGTTAAACTCTGAACAGCAAGAATCTTGTAAGAATAGCTTCAAATACAATCGTATCAGTGAACGGTCTTCAGCCCGTTTGAAGTGCAACATACAGAAACCATAGAACACAAATTCAACTATTAGCTATAAATAAGCCAAACCAAGCATGACGCCATAAAATGTATTTTGTCCACAACTCAAACAGAAACCAGAAGATATTCAGATTTAAATGACTCAAACTGAATAATCGTTTAAATCTTTGCAGCTCTACACGATATTATCCTATATGTGTATTATTGACATGATATCAATATTTAATTTATAGCATGTCATGTTATTGTGGATACCGGTGTATACGCACATATCCTGTTACTAAACGCTGCTAGTTAATGTTTCGATGTACTTGTACTCTGCATCTCAATGTAGTGTAACATAAAGGTAATAAAACATTCTCTCTGCACTTCTTACAGGAAGGACGGGGACGACAGAGCCCGACCAGTCATCATCCACCGGGCCATCTTGGGCTCAGTGGAGAGGATGATTGCCATCCTCACAGAGAACTACGCAGGGAAATGGTGAGACGCTTTCTGCTTGCTTTGCATTTAAAAGCTTATAAATCTTAATCCACAATGCTGACATGTTTAGTGAGTCATTATTTTAGATATTGTGTCACAATAAAACTGGTTATGAGTGACATGCCATCTTCCTAGAGTTCCAAACCTTCCTCTGTATCGAACATAAGGATACAGATTTCACCCCGCAGTAGTGTGAAGATATCACAGCAGTATATCAGTGTGAAGATTGTTTCATCAGTCTGTCCGTCCCAACAGGCCTCTGTGGCTCTCTCCACGTCAGGTGATGTTAGTGCCCGTCAACCCCTCCCTAGAGGAGTACGCCAAGAAAGTAGGTCTTCCACTTCCCCATCCTCCCCACATTCATCTACAGTCACACGAGTGCAGACAATAATTATCTGTGGAACTGCTGAAGGTAACGTAAATGTTTGTCCCACCTGTCAGGTGTGTAAGCAGTTCACAGAAGCCGGTTTCATGGCAGATGCTGATCTGGACTCCAGCTGTCTGCTCAACAAGAAGATCCGCAACGCCCAGTTGGCCCAATACAACTTCATTCTTGGTAAGAAAATGTACATTCAGGAGCGCTGACTGATTCAATAACATTTCAAAAGTACATTGTGTGTGTGTGTGTGTGTGTGTGTGTGTGTGTGTGTGTAAATGTAAAGGATCAAACCGTACCAAAACTTAAGGTTTGGTAAAACAGTGTTAGTGAAATTTGCGGTGGCCCATGTCAAGCTGTTGTCTTCTTGTGTCTTGGCAGTGGTGGGAGAGAAGGAGAAGATGACTAACGGTGTCAATGTGCGCACGCGAGACAACAAAGTCCACGGAGAGCTGTCGGTGGCCGAGGTGCTGGCTCGCCTGACCCTGCTCAACCAATGCCGCTGTCCAAACGCAGAGGAGGAGTTCTGATCGAGACGCAAAGCAGACTCGAGCATTGAAAAACATCCACTACAGTCAGAAGAGCAGTAAAGGGACGAGTGATGGCACATGTGAAGATGGTTCAGTGAAAGTGTAGTAGAGCAGAACTCAGACAGGAACTGATGAGCTGATTTTCTGTAAGTGAATTGGGCAACAAAACAACTTTAAATTGCCCACTGATCCTGTGAAGGGGAGAAAAGGACACGTTTGTGTGCGTGGTCTATCTGAAGGGAAGTTACTTGATCATTTGAGGAAACGATGTGATCATTGTCAAAATGAAGGTTGTGTGAATTTGGCACAGATCTTTCACAAAGGTCCGTCTCTGTGGGGAAATAAAATAAAGCTACTGAATGTGAGCGTTTTGTTCTTTTTATTTCCACAATGATAGAAATGTTCTTTTTTTACAACAATTGCATCTCATGATAGACGGCAGAAGGATTATTTTGTAGAGACGTGCAGCCTTTTACAGAAATGTGTTGTGCTTGATAATCAAACACCTATACGCCTTTCATTTAAGGGCGTAGTTTTCAACATTAGTGGGGGTCGGGGCTCAAACTCTTAATTTCATGCATTCTGATGAAGCACAC
This sequence comes from Cottoperca gobio, assembly GCF_900634415.1. Lineage (NCBI taxonomy): Eukaryota > Metazoa > Chordata > Actinopteri > Perciformes > Bovichtidae > Cottoperca > Cottoperca gobio. The sequence continues at coordinate 414,798 of NW_021166866.1, read as the reverse complement.
AATTTATGTTGAGGAAAACAGAAAAAATCTGAATAAAATATAATTTAGTGTTATCCCTGCTGAGTAAACACATGTAGCATTATTTACTCTTCCATCTTTTTTTGTGTTTGTTTGGGGAATTAACCTTTTTTTAATGATTCATTAATTTATAAACCCCTGACTTTGTGTTTCACAAAGACTTCCTGCTCGTTCAAAACACATCGTTCTTTTGGAATTCGTAATATTTTGTGGGGGGAAAAGGTAATATTATATATTGTATATTACGAGAATAAACTTGTAATTTAAAGAGAATAAGGTCATGATATGTTAAGGAAAATTTACCTGTCCTATTCTGCTGTGCATAATGAAGCACTTGCCTCTTCATGCCTCGAGACTGCTGATGATCCTTTTATTTCCTACATGACTTGAACGCAGCTTCGGTTAGCTCTGCTACAACAATGGCCACTATCTGTCAGATTTGGAGACCGGACCGAGGACGATGCTTTAAAACCTACGGAATTGTCATCGTTTTGTTTATGGACCTGGTCTTACAATGTGTTAACGGTATGTTTAGGGGGGGGGGCAGTCACATATTCAAACCAGCTTCACTCGTGTTTATAGCTAGCTTACATTTGTCGTACTAACCGTAGCTTCCTCCCAATGAGTTAGCATTAACTGGTTAGCCAGCGAGCTAACGCTAGTGCACCTAAGGTTAGCTAGTTAGCAATGAAAACATTGGATGCAGTGAGTAGCGCTGATTCAACAGCTGTTTGTCTAATACACCAGGCGGGTTGTTTAATTACACAGTGTTTAATGTACAATATATGAGAGCTAACAGTTGCTCATGCTAATTTACAAGACGTGTTTCTAGTCAGTTGACGCCTAACTGTTACGTTAGCTAGCTTAGCTTACATTTTTTTTATTTCAATGCAATCCATTTTTAATTACCAACACGTGCACTAGACTTCTACTTTATATTTAACCATGGCATGTCTGTCTCGTAACACGACAATGCAGCAAAAAATATTGCTCATTATTTCCAAAATCAGCACAATATTTATTGTTTATATTGTGTTTTTATAATGTTGGTGATATCAGATAAGCAGAAGAATCTTCTTTAATGTCTGGTTTGCTCGTCAGGTTACCTGAGCTCTCCTCATGTTGGCCAGGAGCCTTCCTACACCAGGGATGCCCCGCAAGAACCTGTCATCACCAGCCCAGTGGTGCCTGCTGCAGCCTCAGGTAAGTGAACACATCAGGTATTCATCAAACTAACTATGACCTGGAACTAGAGTTTATTTTAAGCATGTATATATTTTACAGCGGTTCCACAAGGTGCTGGAAATGCTTCTAATAATCCGTATACTATATATAGAGAATGCACTGTTGCTGACCAGCAGGCAGCCTTAATAGGATAATCGGTCATCAGCGAGCAATGTTAGTCTTTCACCTCCCACAGCCTTATTTTCTACATTTGGCAAGAGATTCAGAGGGATTCGGTTACAAGTGTATCGCCACACCCAGTGATGATCTCAGACAGCCATGACAGTAACTTGCACCAAAGCTTTTTAACATTGCGTTGATTATTCTTGCTAGAAATGGAAACACTCCTGTGATCTAACATTTCCTGTTTTGCAGAGTCCCCTGCAGATGAAGAGAGCTACACTTCCAGGTGTCCTAGCGGGGGTTTGTGTCGGCGCCTGCCAGCTGATTGCTTGCACTGCAATTATCAACACAACTGCACCTACAGGAAACCGACTTCCTTCACTTGTAAACCCAAAAAAGGAGTTCACTGCATAGTAAGTAACAGTTCATCTTGTGATAGATCTGTGATGCATGGAGGGAGATTTATACTTAGAAGTCTGTTGCTGTTTAGCTCATTGTTAAAAAGGAAATGAAACAAAGTCTTGCTTTGTGGAAGTGATTTAAATGTTGCTTGACAAAAGTTCCCAAGACAAATCGTTGTGTAGTGTGATGAAAGAAAACTGTTATTTTAAGAAACAGCTGTGGTGCTTTAATTTGGGAATATCTGTGTATTGATGACCTGATGTTTTTCTTTATGTTTGCAGGTGGAGTCGGGACAGCAGCAAGCCAACTTCTCTCTCTCCATCACCTGTCAGTTCTGCTGGCAGCTGGACCCGTCCCAGTACCGCTGCAAAAACTCTACCAACTGTATGACAGTGTCCTGCCCACGCAAGCGCTACAACGCCACCTGTGACGTGTTAGACCATGTACATTGTTTAGGTAAGTCAAAGGCTCTGTCGTAAAGCCTGCTTGGTTACTTTACCTTCAGTTGTGTGTCTGTGTCTCAGTTGTTAAGGGAAGTGAGAGTTTTACAAATGTTCTCACCCAGTTTAAAAATACATTAAATTACCTTTTTCCTCGGAAATGTGAATTGTTTTGTTTTTTTAGGTTTCCTATGTAGTGTTAGTCTTTTCCATGCAGTCATGGGAGGAGCATAAAGGCTGTTAGGTGATGATTTAATGTGATTTAAAAATAATACTTTGGAGTAATTATGTCCATATGCTTTTTTATATATATATATATATATATATTATTATATATATATATATATATATATATATATATATATATATATATATATATTTTTTTTTATATATTATTTATATATATTTTTTTATAAAGGGATATGTGTTTTCAGTCATGCTATTTGTTTTCCTGAAATATTATTGTGGTTTCTGTTTGTTTGTTTGGAACATCGTGTGCACTGTCTCTGTCCACTAAATCTATTTTTCTTTTTTAGGTAAAAGACATTTTCAGAAGCGTTTATTTTGTAACTGGACTGGTGGATACAAATGGTCAACGGCCTTAGCACTCAGGTAAACCTGCCACTAGTGTCACACGAGTTAAGACCAGCTGAGGCCACGTTCAGACTGCAGGCAAAGCGGCACAAATCACATGGAATCTGATCTTTTCAATTCTAATTTGGGCCTTTTCCACATGTGTTCCTGAATCAGATACAGGTCTGATTTTTGTAATGCAACCTCAGTGAGAATTATGAATTACAAAAAACGTCACTCATCTGTCAGTTGTGTGCTGGGGGAGTCAGTTGAGGACCGTGATCTGATTGGTGACGTTTAAAACAAAGAAATAAAAGTCTGATTTGAGCACTAACGCCTGCAGTGTGATGCCTTAGATGCTACAAAAACATGAACTCCAATCGGTATGTGCGCTCTAAGCATCTTTGTGTTTCCTCTCCTGTAGCATTACGCTCGGTGGCTTTGGGGCTGATCGCTTTTATCTGGGCCAGTGGAGAGAGGGGCTGGGCAAGCTGTTCAGCTTTGGAGGCCTGGGCATTTGGACTTTGATCGATGTTCTCCTGGTAGGGGTTGGTTACGTGGGACCTGCTGACGGCTCTCTTTACATCTGAAGCTCTGGAGACATGGCTGGATGGTTTGTGCCCTCTTCCCCCTTTCAAACCGCTTCCCTCAGAAGATCTGTGTTCTTGCCACGTTTGCCTGCCCAGACTCTCTGCGCAACACGTCCTCATCCCATCTGCTAACCGGCAGGAAGTGTTTTCCTCATTACACCAACGAAGACTCTACCCACACAAACCGTCAGATCAGTCCCAATCACACAGCGTCCGTCTCCTGTTGAGCTTCTGCAGATGGATCTGTGCAGGGGGACGAGGAGCCGGTCATTATCTCTCGTGCATCTGGTTGGTTTGACTGCTGGTTAGGCTCCGTCATGCTGATGTAGAGATAGGTTTGGTTTCCCGTGGAGCAGGGCTTTCACAGACATCTTGCCACCTTGGAGCAGTGTGTTGCTCGGCCCTTATTGCAAGGTAAATGCGTCAATGGGGGGTCAAATGGTCGCCATAGCTACAGAGCTCTTAATGGTGACACCAGAAACAATGGAGAAGCTGAAGGGTAATATTTATGTCCTGAAAGAAAGCATGAATATGCAGAAGGGAATTTGTTCAGGTCTTTTTATTGACGACAGACAGTCGGTCTTGTAGATGAGTTCAACGGTTCTTTTACATCTTCTTTATTTCCCCCACATTCAGTCGGGTCACAACTGTAAGAAAGCGGTTAAGTTGCCTTTTAAAGGGATAGTTCGGATTGTTTGTACTTATCCAAAGTCAGCGTAGTAGATGGCGGAAGGAAGGAGCACGGCTACGGAAGTAAAGCTATGTGCTGCTGTGGACAACAACACTTGTTTTATCCACTTAAAAACAATCGATAACCGTTTTAAGTGTACGCTATATTTAGAATATTTTCACAGCTTGGCATCAGGCAACTCTTCCCGACGGTGAACTGAAGCTGTTCTGTACGCTCTCTTCAAAGCCGCCAGACTCCTTTGACAAAAACAGTCATTTTACCTCATTCTACCACTCAGTGGATGCGACTGGTTTGTGAAGCACATGTTCTGGTGCTGATAGACAAGAACTCGCCTTCTGCGAGGGACAATGACTGTTTGTCAAAGGAGTCTGGCGGCTTTGAAGAGACAAAAGCTTCAGTTCACCGTTGGAAAGTGGAAAGTGCTGGTTGTTGCTCAGTAATACACTGACCCCACCTTTAAAACATGTGAACCATCCCTTTAGAGGATTAGATAAATGATGCCATGGCTTTTCATAAACTCAAATCAAATGTTGTAAATTGAAAGTTCTTTGATAAAGATCAAATGTTGTAAAAATAAAGACTTTATCTTCAAACTGGAACTGGTAGAGAGGCAGTCTCATTTCTGTCATGACGTGTCAGATACAGAGATAATAATCTAACTGTTTGTTTGTACATGATTAATATAGAAACACATGTGTTGCATTAGCAAACTGCAGGTGCTCGTGGTTTCCTCTTCCTCACTCATTAACACTCTTCACTTTGTAAAACCGGCTCTGTGTGACATCTTCACACATGGGCTCACCTCGCATTTCATGTAAATATGATTTTTGTTCTCAGTGTCGGGTCATTTATTCTCTTTCAAACACTGTAAATGACATTTTTTAAGTTATGTGAATAAAATTGTAAAAATATTACATGTGCTTATCTAATTGAACAAGCAGGATGCACGTCCTCCACTAAAGACATTCTGAGTACGACTTTGTTGACGATTAGTTGATTTAATCTGTAAAAACAACTTCATGATTATAAGTTTCTTAGAAATAAGTCATTCAGCATGAACGAATCCGAAAGATGTGACTAATCGACTAAAGAAAGGACGCAGTCGTACAGAACCAGGGTCAATGTTTACATTAATGCGTTGGTTTATCAGGTTTTGCAAAAGAGAAATGGATTTCGACGGCTAAACTGAACACAAAGATATTTAAATTGTATAATTCACAAGAGCAGAAATGAAAGGACTATCGTGGCTGAGTGTTGAAAGTGTTTCCCATCCTGTACAAAGTTTATCATGTTTTCACAAGAGGGAACTTGATCAGGACAGATGGTTTGTTCCAAGCAGGGGTGAGCGCTGTCCCCCTCTCAGCCTCTATTCTTAGCGGAGGTCATTTTCACAGCTGTCTGTGCGTTTTCTCACATTAACCACGAGACAGTGGTGTCAGGAGCCCGTGTTACCCACAGGCGTGTGACAGAAGGAGGGGGGTCAGGAGGGTCACCTGGTGCGGAGGAACCTTCCAGAAATTAAACATTAGTTTTAATGAATCAGTTTTGTAAATGTTTCTATATTTCATGCATGTGCGCTCGTGTTATGTGAGGGTGAACTTCACAGGAGGGAGACGATCGTTCCCTTCTTAGTGAGTTCTTGGTTTTTGTGTCGACTCTTCCAATTGGCTGCTTTTGCAGAGGCTGTTTTACATTTACTCCACCCTTAATTCTAGTTCCTCAAATGTGCCACCGCCCACTCACTACTGTGCAGCTCCCTCCCACAGACTGATGCAAGTGTGTGTCATACACTCTTAGAGTTGTGGAATCCTCTCCTATATTCTGCAAGTCACCTTTTGGAAACCAGTGACTTGAATATTGACAAGGTTCTCCAACATCCCTGTGATTGTTGCTACTCCTGACGCCTCAGCACGACCTCAGTGTGTCGGGATCATACTGTGGTGACGCGTGTTCCTAAGAGTATAAGTATTGTGTATCCTTCTGTGTAAATGCATGTAATTCTACATGCATTTAAAACTATGATAAATATGATGACTACTTTAGTATAACACCAAGCTGAATGCACAATAAAACGCATTATAAGTGTGTTTATAATCTGCTGCACTCGTAAATATTCATAATGCTTTATAACAATAATAAAGTAAACTCTTTTTTATGGTCAGGTAAACATTTTGCAAGGATCATAGTGTATTATAATTCCTCTAGTTGTAATACATTACAATCTTTTTATAATGCATTATAATGTGATTATGAGTTAGTAAGTGGCTACATTGTTTCCTCTAAGTAAAGTAAATATAAATAGTATATATGTATATATACATAAATAAAGTGTATATATATAAATATATAAAGTATTATAAAGTATACACTTTATATGTATAAATATATATATAAAGTATAATATATATATATATTATATATATATATATATAAATATAATACTTTATATATAGAATATATAAATAATATATACTTTATAATTTATATCATATATATATAGTATATATATTTTAATATATATATATATATAGAGTATATTATTTATATATATATAATTATATAGATATATATATACTTTATTATATATTATACATAAGGGTATCCTTATATTACTTTTATATATTTTATATATAGAATATATATAATTTATATATAACTTTATATATAATATATATATATATATTATAAAAAGTCTTTATATATATATATAAAGTATATATTTATAAAAAGTATATATATATATATAAAGTATACATATATATTATTATAGCTTTATACAGTGCTATAAACTGTATGATATAAGTATCTGTAGACGTTGGTGTCTCTGAGACCCAGACTGCATCGACCAACTCAATTATTATATAACTTCTCATTCAAACACAAAAGGCTTCTGTCCAATTACAAATAATGGCCAGAGTGGTATTTACGTTTATTATCCATTTGATGATATCCCATTAGCTGCGAGTAAGAAACCATCTAATGGTAATTACATCGAACTTTATCTTGTAAGAATAATAGTTAAATTGTGTGGTACTCATCCCAAACAGTGATTATTCTCACTGCTAGAATGAGCAGTCAGTGGGAGTTCAGCCAATATATTGTCCGTCCACGGCAGACGAAATCACGACTTCCTGATTTTGAATTGCTAATCATGCAAAGAGGAGAACAAAAGCTTATTCATTCCTCTCTTGCACAAACCCACTTAGTCCCATCGCAGCTCTGAGTGACCCTGTGACAGATTGTGTCCTCTCATTATGTTTACTCCTACAGGAGATAACATCTCCAACTCAAAGTGGATCAACAGAACAATCTGACGGCTCTGCAAGCATCCAACTGTCACACCGAAATGACAGAGCCTTTCAAATGTGTTCACCACCCCTGGACTTTTCTATTTTATTTTATTTTTAACATTGAATCACAATGGAGAGTTAATTTGTTGTGACACTAATCAGCAGAGAGGGCCCTTTAATGACGGCAGAGCTCTGCAATATGATCTTAATTCAGAACAAATGTAAAACACTAATTCATTCATCGTGTCTGCGTCACACCATTTGCTATGAGATGCAAATCGCTGGTGCAGCCGATGATGTTTTTAAAGGCACTAATGAGTTGAGTGGAGATCTCCTTATCAGAACATCGCAAGAGTTGTTATGATTAATGCACCTGCATCTGGAAACAGCTGCTTAGTGAAAAGGATCATTCCAGACAACTTTGCGTAAATGTTTGCAAGATTAAATATCTTTCAAAGGCTCTTCTGGAAACCTAAGTGTCTGTGGAAGAAGAGCTTTGATGGATTGATGAGAAGAATTCTTTTAAACACCTTGTGACTCAACATGCTTAGCTTAGTAAGCAACAAAAAGGTTTCTTCTGTCGGAATAAAACATGTTTCATCTGCATTGTCGGACACTTATTGAGGAAACTTTCTCATCAGTCATAGAGTAGCGTGCTTTTTATACGTGCATGCTGCAGCTGACGGGGACGTGCACAGACATTTTAACTCTCACCCCACCAGCATGTAACTGAATGGTGTAAAATAAGATAATTTAACCACAAATCAATTTTAAATTAGAAAATTGTTTGAAATTATAAAGATTAATGAAATAAAATAAACTGGTCATAGTGTAAGTTGACATAAAACTCATGTCCAAAGTAACTCGTCTTGTCTTTTGTAAACACTTGAATTAATAATTCAAAGAACAAACCAAATGAACAAATGTAGTTTGGATCGTTTAATTTGGTTTCACTTTAATAATTTTTGGTTACTCCCATTTATGCGACCTCAACCGCAAAATATAAAACTTTATGTTCTGCTGCAGAGGGGCATCTCAGCCAAGGAGGGCAAACAGGCTGTTGCTATGACAACGTTATCCCAGCCTTGTTCTTGCCCTAGTATGCCGTTTATCACTCTGCAGTAAAATGTATTAGATTGTAATAATCAAGTGTGCGAGCTGTGTGCTTCATGCTAATTACATAGAACTCACATAAGAATAGTTCCATTGTGTGGTATTTATCCCAATCAGCTGTTATTCCCTCGGTTAGAATGAAGTCAGGGGGAGTTGAGCCAATCAAAGGCAGAAGAAATCACAACTTCCTGATTGTATGCTTGCGTTGGGTCGCCCTCTCTCTCTCTCTGACACTCAGGGTTTCATTTATATAAAAGGCCCTTACTGTTTTTTTTACTACCTTACGTTGCTTTGTTCTTGACTTTCAATGTTGGAACTTATCAAACCAACCAAATGATTGGATCACGCTGCAGGTGCCGGCTGTTTTTAACTGAGCTTTGAAAATCCAGTTTTTCTCATTGTGCACCTGCAACCTGGAAGCAAACCCTAAAGCTTACCTCACTTTTCTCCTTAGGGCAATTCAAAAAGTCATCCTTTTTCTTAGTCCGTTCATTTGCTTTTAAATTTGAATATATATATATATATCAATGTATTTGGATGACTTAAAACATGGTCAGTAAACATACTAAATCCTGTGCAAGTCAAACAGAAACACACCATCCCCAGAATGAAGCCCGGTGGCAGCATCATGCTGTGGGGATGCTCCTCTGTAGCCGGCCCTAGAAAGCTTATAAAAAAAGGTTAACAAAAGCAGCACAATTCAGACAAATCCTAGAGGAAAATCTGCTTTCAGTCCGTGGGAAATAACTTATTTTCTAGCAGGACAACAGCCCCAAACATAACACTCAATGCTAGACCAGAATGTTCTGTATCCAAAACAATGATGCCGTCCAATTCAGAACCCTTAATCAAGAATCTGTGGCGAGACTTGAAAATTGGTGTTCCCGCAAGTCTCCATGCAACGTGACGGCGCTCGGACAAAGGATGAGTGGGGATGTTCAGATGTGCAAACCTGACAGACCTATTCACTTGCACTCAAAGCTGAAATTGCTGTCAAAAAGGTGCTTCAGCTACATATTGACTGGAGGAGGTAAGGATACTTCAGCCACCCGTTATGTTATACATTATATATTCAATCTAGAGCACGTGTAGATTAAGCTGCAACGATTCGTCAAACAGAAAGTATTTTTGACGATCGACTAAATGTCAGGGAATATCTTTGAGACATTTAATGACTTGAGAAACTGGGATGGACATGTTTCACTATCTGACATTTTATAGACCAAACGAGAAAATAAACAATTAATATAGTGATCATTTAATTTCAGCCCTACTTGTATACATTATGACACCACTTTCCTGATTATCAGTGTCAAAAGTCTAAAAACATGAAATCTGGCATTGCACAGACAAAGAATAAATTGCATGTGCACCTGGTCTGCTCCACCGATTTGTCAATGTTATGTTTATCTTTCTTACCATCCTCCCATCTGTGTAGTCCCTTAAAACACAAACCTTTGTGCCAATTTTGCCTTCCAACTATGACTGACTGTAGAATCGCTTCTGCAGTCTTGGCACGACAACATTATCTCACTTCCATATTGAAATAAAATGAAGATTGCATCATGGTTGTTTAAGACCATCGCGAACGCCACAAACAAAAAGAGAAAGTCAGGCAAATTGCAATTTTAGTGATTTATTTGTACAATAGGAATCGCACTGTACAAATACCCCAGCTCAGATGTAAAGGCAAGAACATAAGAGCATTTTATTCTGCCTGACCTGAACATCCCTTGTACCTCACAGAGCTTAGACTGATGGAAACGGATGCCAAGAAAAAAATGAAAATAAAGCTAAAATAATAAATAAAGCAGCCAAGTGCCGAACAAATGAACATTTACAGGCCGGGACGTTCCCGACTAAGAGCCTACTGAAAATATTGAAATAAAAAAATAAAAAATATCAAGTCCCAGATTTAACTGTCCAACCTTCATGGCAGTGGAGCAATTATGGCCTCAGTTTAAATAGCATGTAAAAAATAAAACTCACAGTAGACAAATACGGAAAAAAAGGCATATGGTGATATCTCTATCAAGTCCATGTGCCACTTACACCACTTACACATGTACACACCATCCACAGACAATGTTGTGAGCTTCTACACACAAGACGAGAGGACACATTCAATAAAAAAAAAAAAGTGGAATTCCCTCTCCACCCCCATGTAAAACAAGTTTAGACAGCAATGGAGATGACCGTCCATTTCAAAGCAATGTCAATTTACATTCACTCAAATGTCCATTAGTAAATCACTAATGTTGCCATGGTAACTCAAAACGTCGTATAAAAATATAACAAAGACTGAAAACTGATGCACTCAACAAAAATATATCTACATTCTCAAATGTGGGGTGTGGGGTGTGGGGGGGTGGTAGAGCGACGCGGCCAAGAACAGCTCACATTTCCCAATTCAAATTTTATTTCTGGGGGACGAGGAACGCGTGAGGAGGATCCACGTATCAAGTCTGAGTAGCAGCAGTCTTTCCCCTCTCAGCAACGGAGACACAGTGAAAGCCACGGGTGCCGTCGGGACCCCTCGGCAGCCTCGTTACGCCGGGTGGCAGGCCGTCGGCGTTCTGGATCTTTCTACCCAGCATCGGGCTTCCCACCGGACTGCTCTCCTGAGACGCCACCTGCTTGCGCCTCTGAACCCACGGGCTCCCCGACGGGGTGAGGCTACTGTCCGAGGAGTAGTCTGCCCAGCGGCGCCCAGGCTCGGGGCTCAGTCTGCCCTCGCTGGCTAAGGGAGACTTGTGGGATTGAGGAGATTTGCGCTGAGGACAGGGGCTGGCACGGGGGCTCGACCAGGGACTGTTACGCGGGGACATCGTAGGACTGAGGTGATTGTTCTGGAAAGTTGATGCCTGCAGTGGTGGGGCTCAGCTTGTTGCAGGACTGGGACTTTCTGGCTAGCCGAGGGGACGTAGGGTTGCTCTCAGTATCCGAGGAGCTGCAGGCCGAGTCGTCCCCGTGGTACTGAAGCTCACGTACTCTGCTGTTGAGCGAGCGACTTTTGCGCATCCCTCCTTCCTCGCGCGGCCGCTCTTTGGGTACCTTCTTCTTGGGAGGCTTGGTGCCAATCAGGACTACTTTCAACCCCAGGGAACCGGCCCCTCCATCCTCACACCCCACAGCTTCGTTGGCTTTAACAGCAGCCTCCACCTCCTCAAACTCCACAATGGCACATTCCTCAGTGCCCAGCTGAGTGTAGCGGCCACTCAGCCTCTTCAGGTCAGCCGGCAGGTCCTTCCCGGGCTTCAGGACTCTGACGGAGGCGATGGCACCGTACGTGCCGAACTCTTTCAGCAGCAGCTTCATCAGCTGCTCCTGCTGAGTGGCTGCACCCTCACTGACTCCATTATCCTTCGTGAGAGCTGCCAGCTCGGGCCAGCTCTGCAAATCACTTAACAGCAGCATGCGGCTGGGCAACGACTCGCTGGCAAAGACTGGCACTGCGGTTTTACGCCGCACCTTCCGCCCCTCATCGTTCAGCTCAAGTATCTTCGAGTGTCTCAGAGCGTAAGCAGTTGTTCTCCAGTCACGAGTCAAGTGTTTCACCTGCAAAGAGACAATGCTTGTGTTACATGGGTGGGATGCCAAGTATTTGAAGAGGGCTATCTCATAACTATTAGGTTATATATTGACTCTCTTTTAACTCATATATCACTATGAAACTTCCCCAGTTAAACATGCAGAAGAGGCATTAACTTATTAAATATGTTCCAGCGTGTAGCATACATTTCAAGAACAGAAATTATCAAAATTCTATCATTTTGGATTTTCATTTCTCTTTATCACCCGTCATCAGCCATAACAAAATATATATTAGCAATATGTGCAGGAACAAAATGTTGTATAACATGAGCTGTGAGTGACATGTGAACAAAGCCCTCTGCACAAAGCTTCAGAATATAGAGAGGAATGAAAGTGGAAAGTTTGGTGTATGTAAGTGCTAGCTGAAGTGGAGACTTCTGCTGAAGAGTGTGAGAAAAAGCTCCTTTAGAGAAAAGCTCCTTTAAAGATATGTATTGTAACATTCATACATGTGTTCTCTGAACCACTCTTAAAGCAGACTGCCCAGTGCAGTAGTGTCTCCTTCAGAGTTATGGAGCTTAAACTAAAGAAACATTGGCTAAACAATAACTTGAGCCTGTCAGCAGCATCACGCTGCCTTCCTGTCAGCCATACTTCCTGAATCAATGTCTGTACCAAACATCCTGGCTCCACTGCATTACCTCCATCACTGTATAATGACTCAGCGTCGTCAGGCTCAAATGTGAACGCTTGTTTATATTAAAAATGAGCGCGTGTGTGTGTGTGTGTGTGTGTGTGTGGACTCCTATCACTTGTGGCATAAGCAGATTAAAAATACCTCCACAACATATCTGCATGGATGGTCTAAAGTAAACAGCTGTTGTGAATCAATGTGAGAAATCATTGCATCTCAACCGATCTCATGTTGACACTAGAAACAGTCAAAGCTATGGACCCTTCACCTGCAGACATCCCTTCAGCAGTAAACTAAAAACATCTCTTCTCTTCATGCTGATCTCTTATACCATCTTTAATGCTGCTACTCTGTCACTTTAAACTCATTCAATGGTTTCATTCTGCACGGTTCATGTTTGCTAAAACTGGTTTAACATTGAATGTGTAAAGGTAACGGATACATTTCAGATGGATGCATCAAATGAACTGCTTCATGGGTTCTCTGATAAATGTGTTTCATGTTCTTCACACAATTAGTGAAAGATTAAAGAATATATTGCTTTAACTGATTTCATAAAACTTAACAAACTGGGGTTTGTTTATGACACGGGGAGTAAACCAGCTGAAGGGCCACAGATCACTGTGGATCTCATGCTTTCAACATATGACTGATAGTTTAAAACATTTACAAGAATGTGATGAATGTGGTTTCAGGAGGTCGTTAAGTACGGCACAGAACGGAAACTAGGCATGATGTCCAATGTTATTTATACTATTTTAATTCTGCTATTTTATATTATTTTAATTCTGCTATTTTATACTATTTTAATTCTGATATTTTATATTTTAATTCTGTTAAATTATACTATTTTAATGCTGCTATTTCATAATATTTTTAATGCTACTTCACACTCATTTACATCTACACTGTGATTATTGTAATGTAAATGCTCTTATTCTAATCTTGTACTAATTGTTATGTTTTTGCTGTGAAGCACTTTTGGCTGCAATTCTTGTATGAAAGGTGCTCTACAAATAAAGCTTATTATTATTATTATTATTATTATTATATTATTATTATTGCTATTCAATTCCCACGAGTCTGCGCGTCACTGGGAATTTAAAAAATGGCAAAAAGCTTTACCCAGGTTTCCATTTTAAACTTCTTCTCAGCCGTGCTTTAAAGTTACTTTGTACATTTTGTTCAGTGTACAGATTGTGTCCGGGTATATTCAGCAGACAATCAGCTCAGGAATATTAATATCCAACCAAAGCTTTCGTTACAGAATGTATTATCCACATGGACACGGGACACGATGATTGAGATAATGGAGGCACCTATGGGCTCTTACTGTAGCTTGGAGGTGCGTACGCTATAATTTAGCTGCGTGTCATTTCCAGCCTAATCAGAGCGAGCGGTTTCCTCCGCACGAGACCAAAGTGCTTTGCAGCCACGGTTACCTTTTTGAATGAAGTGAGCAACTTGACGCTGACAAATCCCAGTTTGTTGCGCCGGACGTGTTTGAGCAGGAAAGCGTCATGCTCCAGGTTCTCATCAGACAGGTAGTACTCAATCTGAGCGACCAACTTCTGGATGAGCTCTGAATCTGGGGGCTGCCAGCTCTCCTCCTCCAACTCCCCTCCGCTGGTGCCGGCACCGCTGTGTGTGGGAAGACAACACGCAACAGTCAGCAGAGACTCTTTCCAGGAACGTTTCACATCCTAAACGGTTCAGAGCTGCAGAGTTCAGTCGTTTCTCATGTAAAAATGGCAGGAAATGTGTTTTTCAGCCTCTCAAATATTTGAGATTTCCTGCTTTTCTCGTTTTACATCATATTAACCCATTTGTGTCTGCAACTCAAATGTATTTCCTTTTGTTCGAGGCAAAAATCGTTCAAACTGTTGGCAGAAAAGTGTTTTTCCTTATTAAACTAAATGTAGTCTTTGGGAACATGTCACCGTTTCTTCTATACATTTCATGATGTTTCAGTCTCATGTGCTTGAAGACTGAATATTGTATGCAAGTAAATGTTTCTCAGAAACTACAGAAAGGAGCACAATCAAGTATCCATGACCTCACAACATGCTGAAGACCAAAGATATGCACACATTTCATAAACATCAATAATCCGACTTATGTGATCTAAAGATGTGTAATGTCATACTTACCGTACTAAATATAGTCTTTGAGCACCGACGGGTTAAACCGACACATGACTGACAAAACAAGACACTTAAAAGACATCAGCTTGGACTTTGAGGGAGTGGGACGGACATTTCATCGACCAAACGATAAATAATAAAATCGATAACACCCGACAGATTCACCGATAATGTAAATAACCGTGAGTTGCAGCTCTACTCTGCCACTGTTGCACATTTCATTTCAAGTTGTTGGCAGAAATGCATCCTCATTCTGAGTCGCAGCAGTCGACAAGCTGCGTCTCCGGGCCGCGGTGCCAGACCTCAGTCACACCAATCCTGAAAGTGCCAAGACCTCTCCATCTGAAGGTTGCAGAGTCACAGGCTCTCCCTCCCACACAGAATATGGTGATCAACTGCATCAACTTCACACAATTTACAAAAACTGGTACCAACACTGCATAGCTGAGGCTTTTGGGCACAATGTGGTCTCTGACGCCTGCCTGAAGCTGAGAAGCAGCAGTCAGGTAGCAGATTCCACTGAGGGTCTGAATGAAATTTTGTGGATGACTCATCACCTCCTCCCCTCCTTTTCCTCCCGCTCACACCCTCAGTCAACAGCCGACCGCACAGCTGCCGCGTGCCCACTGCTTCCACATGACTTCAGATAAAGACGAGCACGAGCTGAGCTTTGTGAAGAGAATACCGTCACTGTCAGCACACACGAGATCATTTAAAGGTGTGAATTAAAAGACTGAATGAAGTGAACTTCAAGTAAGTAGTGCACCGAGTCTCTGGAGGAATGTTAACGGCCATGCCGCTGACGAGGCACTTCTACCTGTACATGCTTCCTATCATTTATTTGCATTTAAGAAATGATAGTTACAGAGCATAAGAAAGAACATCAAGTCAATGAACAGAGAGGGACATAAAGAAAATAATAACTGATTACATGGAATTTATTCAGGTTAATGTAAATTAAAACCAATGTTTGGAGATAAAGAAATGAAATCTATTGAACAGCCATCGTCACAATATGGTCTCCCCAAGTCTGAGGGTGGATATTACACATATCAACGTTGAGCTCTGGTCTTAGAGTCTGGATATTGTAATATAAGTTGTCTTTTCCAGAACACATTACAGTAAAGTGATGTAATGTTCTGAAATAACACCATAATCGCCAAATTCTCATTTATTTGGATTCCTCGAGAAGTTACTAAATTAATTTAAAAAAAAAAAAATCTATTCAAGATATAAATCCACTGATATCACACACACACACACACACACACACACACACACACACACACACACACACACACACACACACACACACACACACACACACACACACACTATGGATGGAGTGATTTATTTTCATTGGCCTTCCTATCACTGACTCACTCTTTGCGCACGCAGTCAGAGTAGGGAATTTATAGGCCACAGGATAAAAATAGCAGACCATGATGCAAGGGAATTGGATTAAAGTGAAAAGGTGCAATCCTCTGTCTCTCAGGTGTCTGCTCGTGCCGCTCTGGTGCAGCCTACAGGTGGCTAAACACTCCCAACCCGGGAGATAATAATAGCCTTCAAGCATTTACACTCCCAGTTGTGAGCGTCTATTGTCCTGGCACATTGTGGTGTCATACACCGGTCATGATTATAGCTATTTGTACAGCATATTTCTACACTAGAGGCATTCTTTCAGTGATATAAATACATCCCTAACTGTACCCACGCTGCTCGTGTGCTGGCAGTTCACACACAGAAGTTACAGTGTAAAATGCGACTCAGAAATAAACTGGTTGAGCTCCAATAACCTTGATACAGAGCAGGAAAACCTTCCATTCACCCCCCCACCTCACTGAACCCAGTCTGCCTGTACGTGGGGGAACACTCACCTTTACTCACAACACATATCAAAGTAAAAGCCTGTCACGGATAGAAAACTGTTATTTGTTCATCCAAATGATGATACACTTGACTTGTATTAACCAATATAGTCTCCATAAGCATGTCTGAATAATAACTTAAAGTAGCGAAATAACTCAAACCTCGATTTGTCATGTCTTCCGATTTCGTCCTCACTACAGCTGCCTCCGAGGAAGTCACTTGTATTAGATGACACTTCCACCGGTTCCTCGTCCTCCTCCGCTGCTTGAATGGCCACTGTTATCGTCACCGTGCCCATCTCCTGCGTGTGCTGATCCACGGTGATTACCTCATCGATGCCGTGCTCCGCTGACGCATCGAGGACGCACTCCGCTGGGTTCGGGATGGGGCTCCCCGAGGACAGGCTCATGTTCCTCGAAGTCAAGGTGCTTCCACCCGCTTCCTTCCCCTCCACGGTGGTGGCAGCAGCAGTGGCAGCAGCAGCAGCAGCAGCAGCAGCGCCTCCCTGGCAGCTTCGAATGTTGCTCGAGTCGAAGGCACAGACAGGATACGGGGCGCGTAAAGCTGCTCGACGCTTCTTCGGGCACCAGTGATGGCGGAGAAGGACCCAAGGGGCTCCAAAGACGCGCTCCACGGCTCGCCAAAGACCCCCGATCCAGATCCGACCCAACGGAGGGCCCTGAGGAGCAGAGGGGCTTGTAGCAGCCAGCGAGACGCAGCCTGGACCTGATGAGACCGACGGGCAGGAGCCTCCTTGGGCTTCTACTGCTGCTGCTGCTAGTGCTGCTACTTCCTCATATGTAAGAGGCTTTCTGCTTTTGAAACGAGCTCTGGGATTGGGCCGCAGCAGCGTCTCTTCGCACTCATTCCCAACCCACAAGCAAAAGCTGACACAAAGCCAAGAGGGAGGCAAGAGGAAGGAGAGGCAGCGCATGAAGGCGTTCACCAAGGCGTGCATGTTATTGCGCTTTCTCTTTTTTTTTTCGTTCGCAGATTTTTTACACACAGAGTTGTCTTTTGCTGTGAAGACACGAGTGCCCCGTTTACGTGTCGCTAAGTAGGGGAGCACGTTCACTTGTTCCTCTCTAATTGGGAAATTGCCGTGTCAAGGACGACCCCTTTCTCTAACGCCGCTAATTGGATAATAAGCTCTCAGCTTGGTGGCACGCAGGAGGCAAGTGGTGTTGGTGTCCCCAGGAAACACGTACATGAAGATGTCTTTTCGTGGAGGTCAAATCAGATACTGCAAATTATTAGTATCAAAACTCCAGATTAGTTAGAGGCGTAGACTGTATGTATAAGTCTGGACATATATATCTAGACAATGACAAAACGTCAATCAAATTGTATTTATTACACATTCTATATCTTCATGAGCTGCAACGATAAATCGAAAATAATAAAATGAGACGCTGTTTTCAGCCTTTGAAATATGGAGATTTCCTTATTTTCTCTGTTTGATATAATATTAAAGTGAATGTCTTTAGGTTTTGAACTGACAAAACATAATATTTTAACTGCGATGGACATTATTCACTATTTTCTGACAATATATAAACAATTAATCGATTAATTAAGAAAATAATCTGCAGATTAATCGAATGAGTCGTTAGTTGCAGTTCTAGTTAATCTCCGTACACAATGAGCCTAGTCCACTGACGATGTTTCACAAACACACATTTTAGTTATTTTAATTAGTTTTACTGAAATAACGATGACATTTAAGAATTTATATCATATTGCAATAAGCAAACCCACCCTTCAAGTCAGCTAAGTTCCCAGAGACAGCACTGAGGACATGACCTCACGGTGTCCTCAGTGTAGCCCTACTCTTCACTAAAATAAAATAAAAAGTAAACTGTGATTATCATTATATCTGTCTCCACTGGGACCGCCACACGCAGGCGTGGGGGCCCCGCAGTTCACACAATCACTGGTTTCATTGATGCTGATTTGTAGCAGAAGAGCATATGTGGGGTGTTCAGCGAGAGCATTATTATTACTATAGTCGTCTGAATATGTCTCTGTACGCTGCACATTTTCATAGCTTGTTGTTGGCCTCCATCCTAACAGCCCTGTAAATCACCCTGGGCTGCTGCCCTGCATGACATATCTTTACTCCTCCCCACTGGCAAGCTAGGCTCACAGCTGGTGGGCAGTCTGACTCATTCTCTGCACCACATGCCATACAATGCTCCAGTTTGTGTACAATGCAACATCGGGGGGGGGGGGGGGAGAGACGAGGGAGAGAGGGAGAGGGGTGAGGAAGAGATTGGTAATAAACAAACTGAGGCATGGTTGAAGCTATTGTTCTGCACTTCAAATGATTACACCTATTTGAAGCTAATGCACTTCTGGCTGTTCTGAGTTTGTATCCTCATGATTGTTTGTCACGTTGGACAAAAGCGTCAGCTAAATGAACGGTAATGTAATGTATAAGGTCATTTCGATTCTTATTGAAGACTTATTTTCTCAGATGAAGGGACATTTTCTTGCAGCCGCGTCATTACTTCCATCGAGGAGGTTATGTTTTCAGATTTGTTTGTCAGCAGAGTTAAGGAAAAAACCACTGCCCTGATTTTCATGAAACTTGGTGGAAGATGCATTACATTTTGGAGCGGATTCAAATCGCGGGGCGGATACACACATTGTTTTTCCCTTCTCACTCGTGCCCCTTTAGTCTCAAATGCAAATAAACCTTCTAGAATCACTTCTGTTCGATTACATGTATACCAATTTCTAGATAATTCCTGAATCAACAGCATTAAAATGAAAATGGTTGTGAAACTGCGAGAAAAGGGAAGTGATGTCAGGACGGCTCTGTCACCTGCACATCACTTCCTCTTTTCTGGCAGGCGTGTCCCAGTTTGACGCAGATTGTTTTCTTCAGTGGCCTCTTTCAACCGTCTGTGTACAGCCACAAAAATGCGTAATGAAAGATGTGTCTATTATTTTGTCCACCCTTGTTTGTATGTCACTTGGGGTGAACACAAATCAGAATCCCCTTTCAGTGTACAATACAATTCATCAGCACCACAAACTACTGTACGGCCTCCAGAAAGGATTCAACTAACATAAACTCCACACTCTGAATCAGTTGTCAGGATGTGTTAAGTAATTACATTTATCTTGGTGTGGAAGTAAGATGGAAACTCTGCCATTTTGAAATCCCTCTCTGGGCATTTTCCTCTAATTTGCACCACAGCGTGTTAATTCTTCATAATTACCAAGGAGTCTTCTTCAGAGGATTTCCCCTTTTCCTTTCTCTTGAGTATATTCAGGAGTTTGTTCTTCTTATGGTCCTAGTGCTTGGAACATTGTATACTAGTTTATTCAAATAAACTTCTCTTGATTTATGAGACTGTGATGTGACCCTGTTGGTAGATTTGTCTTATTGGCTTTGACTCTGTGTGTCTTTTATCTTTTGACCTGGAAGTCTGACAATCTTCTTAAAACTTGTATCTGAAATGACCTCATGTAATGTTTGACTGTGCAGTAGATGTCGACGGACTCTTATTTCCAGAAGACAAATACAGCCACATTAAATTAAGATATATTAATCTATTGGTACAAAAAAGTAAATGAATTATAAATAGACCATGAACTCCACTTTGGTCCAGACTGAAATATCTCAAATAATAATCATCGGACTCAGCTGTACTTTGTGTTTAGCGCTGATTAGCATATGTTAGCATGCCGACACACCAAACTAAGATGGTGTGTTCACCATCTCAAGTAGATATGTTGGTAGATGTTAATGGTAGATATGTAACCTTCTTAGCTTCAGCATGTTAGCATTATTATTTTGAGCATGTTAGCTAATGTTAGCATTTAGTGTACGTAGTACAGCCTGACAGTGCAGCCAAGCTAGCAGTTCTCTTAGTTTAGCAAAGAAGTACTAGCTTAATGTGACATCAGGTATTATGTGACACCTATATTATCATCACATGCTGTTACCTTTGACGTCTTTCTACACGCACGATAGACTTCCATTGTTAAACCCGGACGTATCACTTGCATAGCTGCAGTAATTGTTGTTGTGAGCAGGAGACACAGAAGCTAACAACGGGGGAATTTGCTGACATGAGGCCCACGGTGTGAACTTAAAAGAAACGTTTGAATACTTTAGGTCCTCCTCTCTTTGTTTATTTATTTGACAGGGACAGTGCACGGCTTCTCCTCTGTGCCACAGTTAGCTATGACCTCATTTACATCTGTACTACAAGACGGTACATATTCACTATACAACAACAACATCAATAACAACCACAAGATTTCCCAACATTAAAACACATTAAGTGTTTGTACGTGATGGATTCATGATTTTAGTCATTATTTAATCTGGAATTTAAAGCTGCAGCTTCTCTTATATTTCTTTACTGAGCTTCAATAGGTTAGTTGCTGTAACAGAGAAGGCTGATCTGCTGAACTCAGTATGTCTAAGCCGTATCATCACCTCTGTTGTCCTCCCATTATACCAGCGCAGCCATCTGAAGTCTTTTAATGGGGGAGGATTCTCTGTACACTAAACTAGCATCAGTAAGACAAACAAAGCTGTGAAAGGTCAGGAGATTATACTTCTGCATGATGTTACAATGATGGTAACTTGACCTTTCTTTGCAAAGCTTGATATTTTTGATACGCTGTGACATGGCAGATGGAAATCTGTTTCCCGCTTCCTGTCAGTTTCTTACGTCCATGTTTGAGTATCGCTGCAAAAACAAATGGGGGATGGTTGTAAAGCTGTGAGGAAACGTTAGCAACTCTTATCTCTTGCAGCCTTCAGCGAACACAGGCATGTACATATGTAATTAGACTTTAGTATGTCCACTAAAGAGAGATCTTGCATTAAATTATTTAATACAATTCATACATTAATGTAAAGCAACATAGTCTCTTCTTTTCCGTTCTCTTGCGCTGCTGATATTATGTGTTCCGTGAGCTCAGCACACCGGATATTAAACAAATCATGTAAATGTGGGCTGAATGGTGGAGCTGTACCTGCACATGTTAGTATTTGCATGTGAACACACTGAATGTTACACCTAACATCGTGCCTAAGGGTTTCTTTCAGTTGCTCTGGATAAACTAAAATAAATATGCTTGATAGACTGACAAGATAAACGAGGCAGGAGTCACGCTGTGCTGCTGCCAACAAACCAGCACTGCTCGTACAAATACGCCAAGTTTATTATTTTTTATTTGCTATGATAAAAAAGCCAATGTGTGACAACCATCTCATAATGAATGTTTGTAGTCTTCAGTTTTAAGAACAAAAGACAACAACATTGTCGTCTCCCTTCTGACAGACACCACCGGGTCTAACTTTAAGAGAGTGTGTTAAACGTCACACGTAGACCTTGCAAACCTTTAAAGGGTCTTTACACAGAGTGGGGGAATTATAATTAGGATGAAATAAGAAATACACACCATAGGACACATAAGATCAAGCTACAAGGTGACAGATGCAGGAATAACACCTTTTATTGCTCTGCCTTTCTTCTGGGAATCCTGCATGATAGATCTACGTATATAAGAGATCTTCATTTTGTATGAAGCTGTAGATCCATTTATACATAACTGGAATTTAAATTGTTCATTTTTCAATATGGCCTGTCATACAAACAGTTGATGATCAACTCCCATAATACATGTCAACTTGTGCTTCATGAATAGATTTTGACAGGCAGTGTGTGGGATGTCCCCTTTGATGAATCTGGACTTGTGTTTGAGCGACTGCTCATTAGTGCCAGACTAAAAAAAGACTGAAAATACACAACACACTGTGTTTTATCACCCGAGTTAGATTGTAAATAGAGCAAAGAAAGAGCATCAAAACCGTGAACAAAGCCTAAATGAAGCTCCTTAATTAACATATGCATTCTTAAACCCTCCTTTCTCACATTATGACCAGTCCAGCAGGTGTTATAGTGAATGATTATAATGTCATTAATGTAATTAGGTTCACCTGCTCCTTTGCTGCTGATGAGTCAAAATGCTCAGCAGGAAAAAGGTCTATTTCCTTGGATTTCTTTACACATTTAATTAAATACATGTCTGACTCAGGACCAATCAATGCCTGTTTAACAGTATTTTAGATATTAAGCTATGGGTGATAGCTCCATCAGGACAACACTGAATTCCTGGTTATTGGTTTTGAAGCTCAGAGAGAAAAACTGGTTAAAAACTTAAATTAAACCCATGTCAACAAGTAAAGAACATTGTGGTTGTATTTAATTCAGAACTCAGTTTTGAACCACGTATTCTAAATATAACAAAAACCTGTTTTATCATCTCAAGAATATTGCCAGAGTTCTGCCGTTTCTCTCTCAAGCCAGCACAGAGACACTAACGAAAGCTTTAGTTACTGTAAAGCTCTGCTCTCCCTAAAGAGAATATAGCTCCACTACAATAACTGCAAAGCTCAGCTGCACGAGTATTAACAAGGACCAGGAAGAGAGCACACATTACTGCAAGTTTAAAGTGTCTGCTACAGAATTGATGTGAAAATACTTTTGTTGGTTTGTAAAGCTCTGAATGGTCTTGATTCTATTTATCAGATTTTCTTTTAACCTATGAAACCTCGAGAACCATCTGGTGGCCTTTTAATTCTACCTAAAGTTAAAACAAACCCACGGTGAGGCATCTTTTTATTACTACACTGACTGTGGAACAGCCTCCTGAGGTCGTTCATACTTTTAAGGGCCAAATGTTTGTATTAATCAAAAAGGGATGTGTTGCTCTGTCTATAAACTGCAAGTTCTTTTATGCTATTGTTTTAAATTGTATTTATTATTTGCTATTTGGCTATTTGGCTATTTGGTTATTTAGTTATTTATTATTTTATTTAATTTTACATATTTATTTTTTGTGTTCCATTTTTGTGTATAAAAAGTGTTATAAATAAAGTTTGATTGATTGACCCCTAAGACCTGACAATGAATTGTCCTCTGTGGGGACACGTCACTGAGGCCTTTATTTCACACGCCATACATGCATTTTATTTGAGTCTTATTTCTTTGTGAAAAGCACATTCTGGGCTTTCTAGTGATGTAACACACATGAACACGTCGTCTGTCGTTTGAAAATGGAGGGAATTGCAAACACATGTTATGGCAGTAAAGAAGTAAAACAGTCAAATTCACAAACATAAAGTTTCTGTTCTTCATAAGGATGTTTTTAAATTGTATTTACAGAGTCTTAACTATATTATGTCAAGACTTTAGAAGTGTATGTTCATTTTAACCCTCTCCAAAGACACATTTTAATGCATGACCTTTCATTTCATTTTCTTCTCATGTTCAACCATTTTCTTTTGGACTAACCTACAGTCAAATGCACAAAGAAACACATTTTGAGATACAGTGAACTTTAAGTAAATAATTAATCAGCTCAGAATAATTAAAAAGTTATCTGAGAAATGCAAATGAGTCACTGGTACGGCTTCAGACACACCTAACTGGAACAGAGCCTCATTAGCTTGATCTGATGCGCCTGTGCTTTTCTTGTAAGGACAAAATGTTCACTGAGGTCTGTTTTTAATGTTCCTGTGCTCATTATCATTGCAATTTCAGAATTACATCAATTGTATCCACAATACAAAGTCCACATGAAATGTTCACAGGTGTGGCTACGAGTAATTGCTTGCTCTTTGAAGTGTTTAATTTTAATTATGTTTAGAATTAGGATGGGGAAAAGTGCCTACAATAGTTTCCTATTATGTGTAATTTGCATTTGTAATTTAGTATTTTGTTTTGTCATATTATGTAAATGTTTTTTTGTTGTTAGCCGAACTACTAGTTTAATGGCCTTATTATATTCAGACGTATTGAATTCACCAGAATACGATTTTCTGAGACTGAAGTGCATAAAACACCAACATTTTGCTCACATGCGTATCTAATTTTATTTTTAAATGTGATATAATTAATCTAAAGTCTGAGACTTTTATTGCAATATAATCATAACGTACAACCACATACTGTCCAATATATTTACATGTGTTTTTTAATTATTATTATTTTTGTGTTTTATACACCCAGTAATACAAACTAATCTGTATTTTATTGTATTAAGATGCACAATGGTACAAGCACAATTGGGCAGCGCTGATTTAGATCAATTCCTGGATATTTGACATAACGTCCGACTACACCAAACACATAAGAAATGTTGTTTATTCGTGTAGGACTCTGAGTCTACTACTCTATCTATGAACTATCTATTTAACCAAATCACACACATTTAGACTACTCTGTGATTTTCTTTTGATAACTAATGTAATATTTTCACTGAGCCTCCCCCTGGCGAGGGCCAGTTGATCTGTGTTGCTGGAAACTGCCCCCACATCTGAAAGGTAAACATTACATAGCAGAGGCTACTCGTGTTTGCTCAGGCGACTGTGTACCAGTGTATCAGAGCGTTTGTTTTTCTGTAGTAGGTGTGTTCTGGGAGAGCATGTGCGATTGGCTGACGTTTCCCCTTGACCTGTTTTAACTGAGAATACTCTTACTATCTTAGTGTGATGTAAAATGACAGACTTAATAAACATGGCCAGCTTAACCCAACAGGGGCCCTGGTGTTATGAGCCGTGGGCCCCTGCTGACCCCTGTTCGGTCCACTCTCTGTACATTAAGTATTCTGTCAAACACAGTCCATCACACTACATTTGGCAGCTTAGAGAACCAGAAACGGACCAGTGCTCCTATTAGATACTACGGGCCTCATTGCTATACATCATATTTTTGGGAAATTTGATTAACGACAAATTTATTTGGAACACACACAATGTAAACACAAAATAAACCAAAAATACAGGCCTTTAAAACTAGATCAGCAGGTTATAATAACTGTAGTGTTGGAAGAAGGATTCAAATCTTTTACTTCACTCCTCACACCTCACTGTGAAAAAACTCTACAAGAAAAAAGAAAAAAGTCCTGCATTCAAAACCTCACTTAAGTAAACATATGTAAGTATTATCAGCAGATAAGTAGTAAAGTAAAATAATTGGCTGTACTATTAAATATGATGTTTTGATTTGATTAACTGCACATTTGTTTGGGAATATTCACTGCATTATTATGTGTCTAATCTGCCTGTTTAGGAACATGTTAAATAAATATGTTTTATGCAAACACCACAATAACTATAAACAGGGGGCAACCATTTGTGGGTTAATCTCAACTGTTTGGTTTTCACAGTAGACACATGTATAGCAGGACAAACACAGGTGTAACTAATAACATTAATGATGGCTCTACTCTTTCTCCATACCCCAGGAAGCTGGTTCAGAGAGCAACTATGTATAAACAAAGGTCCTGCGAGTGGAACACCTGAGAGATGCAGCCGTAATGAACGTTATTGATAACACCTGTGCTTGTCATACTACGATGTGTTCAAAAAAAAATGCCTGCTGTTAAAAAAGGCAAAATAGAAAAAAGAATCAGTTTACTAGTGGAGTAGAAAGACCAACATTCACCTCTGAAATGTGCCGAAGTAGTCAAATGGAAATACTCAATTAAAGTACATGTACCTTGAACTACATTCAAACTATTATTTCAGGACTAGTTTCCCCACGGACGGCTTTTTTTAGTGACACGGGAAGTGAGTGTAACGCATGGTGTTACCAGGGCAACGCCTTCGTTGCCACGGCAACAAGACTTGTCTCCGAGGAAGTTTGTTGCGCTTGACGTAAAGATGGATATCGTTGGTCTTTTATCTTACTGTAGCTGTAATGTAATGTTACTGTAGCACATGAGTTTGCTTATTTCTTTTAAACATTGTAAAGGTTGTACTGCTGCTGAAATAGATTCACCCCCCCCACACTTTCCCTAAGGTTAGTCTGAATTGTTAAACTTAGCAAACATTAGCTAAATGGAGCCGGAACGAACTGAGGGGAAAACGATGCGAGCTCAGAAACACACCCGTGTCAACGACAGATGGATGTTTCTCACCCCTATGGTAAATACTAATTGTAATACACTATTACAATTGATTCACAGTATAATGTTATACAGGCTAACCTTTCAAAGTTTAAGTCGTTAAACTTTTAAGAACATTTGAAGTTAGCCGCCTAGCTTAACTAGCTAACTACATGCTAATGTCTTGTCTAATGCAACACATTTGATTTATAAATAAAACATTTTTACAGGCAGTGGTGGAATATAATTAAGTACATTTACTCAAATAAGCCTACTTTACTTAAGCACACATTCAAAGTACTTCACTTGAGTATTTCCATTGTATGCAACTTTATACTTCTACTCCACCACATCTCAGAGGGAATCATTGTACTTTTTACTCCACTACATTTATCTGACAGCTTTAGTTACTGTTCAGATGTCAATGTGTCCTCCCCTTCCTGTCCAGTGACATGTATCTCCAGATGTGTTGATTTTGAATGTTGTTGTGATTCAATGAAGGATGAAGAGTTCCTTCATGGGTTGAGCACATTCTTTTAGAGTTACGTGATTTTCACAGGACAAAGCTACACATGTATGATGATCTTATAGAATATGATGCATTGCTTTAAATCAAACTACCCAAGAGTATATGAAGGAGTTAAACTGAGAACAACCTTAAACTTCTACAGCAGTAAAATGCAAAATGCACATTAATGCAGATGTAATATCAATTCAGGGACAGGAACATTTTAATGCAAAATTAGTCGTTTTACTTTTGTTAATTTAAGTAAATTCTGCTGATAATACTTGCATATTTTTACTTAAGTACAGTTTTGAAGAAGTGTAGTGTATTTCCACAGTGTGGTATTAAAAACATGAATTCTTCTTCCACCACTGTTTGCAGGTCAACAGCTGCAAGTTGCACGTTACAACTGTCAAATCCCAAGCACCAGAGAGAGCCCAGAGGATGGTGAGTCCTGACACACACCGCACTGCAACACAAGCTATGTGGCTAATAGCCTGGACTTACCTCACAATGTATCATGTTTACCTTTTTACAGACTGACTCTCAAGCCGTGCAAACTACGAATCATTTTAACCCAGGTAAGCTTAACCAGTCCATTTATTCTTTAAATCTCTTTAATAAAGAAATCAACACTTACAACACGGGAGATGAAGATGAAACAGAAAACATTGAAGCATCATAATGAAATAAGGATAACATAACACACACACACGACTGCATCCTCAATAGGATGATGTTATTCAACATGGTAGCAGGACATATGCTACTATAGTATAATTAAAAAAGAGAAACAAATAAAACGGACAATATAAAATAACAGAAAAGGTAGGCTATACAATCAAATAAAAAAAGTAGCATACTAACTATATGAGCACATTTCTTATTGTTTATAATTTGGGTAAAGTACTTTCTAAATGCTGAAAGGTTTAGACAATGGGCGAGATCTTAAGAACTTTGCTTTATGGATGTGAACAAATTTCCATAATAATAATAATAATAATAATAATAATAATTTGACGATTCCCTGAACTTTATGTTTTTTGCTTTCATAGACCACTCATTTGCTTACTCGGCATTGTATTGTATATTCATGGCTAAGACATGTAATAAGCTTATGGACTGTTTGCACTCTTTGCTTCACGATACCGTACCTTCTGTAGAAAACAGGTTGCATGCTTGCAGAAGACTCGACCAGACACCTCCGATGCCATCATTTGCCAATGACTCTACAGATTCCCCTCTAAATAATCTAGTGCCACTAGCGTGTGGCCCTCAAAGTGGTTTGGATCATGCGTCACATGCTTCACATGCTTCACATGCTTCACAAGACACAAGGGACACGACTAGGATACCAACCAACACTGCAGGGGCCACCTACTACCGTAATGCCTTAAACCTTGCCAAGCCAGCAGGTGAATATATCACTTGGCAAACATTATGGAATTAGGAAACTTTTATTGCTGATTTTTAGATTTAGAGCCTGTACCTTACAAATATATAGCCTTATATGTTTGTGTATCCTGAACTCTGTGTATAATGTCCATGTCAGGTGGCTCTGGAGGATATAAATACAACGCAGTCGCTAGTAACCCCTTCACTCGATTGCCCTGTGACAGTTTTGTATCCCATTTTCAACGAATGGACTTGGACAGGTACCGCTGGTCTTTTTTAATCTTCTAACTCAGTTTGTATCTGTGTCATCCCTATGCCATTACGTTTAGTTGGTTTTATGAATTTCGCCTGGTCACAGTATTTACAGTAGAATGAATAAGAATGCCACCTGAAGTGGTAAGTGCTCCAGATTGCCACCAGGGAGCAGCAGTGTCCCTTTATAATACTCACCCCTTGTCTCAAAGACAGGTGCTGACAAAGAACTACTTCATTGGTGACCTAGAAGAAAAAAAGTCATTCAATATGTATAGTGAAATATTAAATTAGTCATTTGCATCACTAAATTGTCTTGAAGGTGAAACACAGCTGTTATTATTTTCCCAGGCGCTGTCTGGAGGAATGCCCCCAGCGCATGATGGATGAACTCCAGCTTCTCAACCTCCAGCACAATCGAATCACAATCATCCAGCATCTGTCACATCTGCATCAGCTTGTTTTCCTGAACCTGTTTGACAATCACATCTCTGAAATGACAGGCGTCGAATCTCTAAGCTCTCTTAGGATCCTCATGATGGGGAAGAACAGGTCAGTTGTCATCAGTGGATTTACAAGCAAACAACATACACACAAAAGTAAATGGTGTATTGTTCTTTAATATAACATCTTGAGACCTCTGGTTTAATGTGACACGTGTAAATGTTGCGTGAAGGTTATTATTATATAAGTTTCACTGATGAGTGTTTTCCAGCAGGTGCCCAGTTTATGTCGGTAATCTTTACTTCAAAAGGTCCGCAGGAGGAAAATCAAAGTCAGAAATCTCCGTTAATGACATCAAGATCTTCCAGATGCATTCTGGCATTTGATTCAATTTCTGTAAAACATGTCATGTATCTCTTTAGACCGCCTTCCACATGTGGTTCTTCAGAGTAAAGAATCCCACTGATTTAGCTCTGACTACAGCCTTTCATCCTTGTGGGTAATTTGATCTAAATCCTTATGGACAGTCCTGAACATTGTGTCACTGTACACGACTGCATGTTAGCTTTCCTCTGGGAATGTAACCTTTTAATGCGTTTGTTGGCCAGTCGGCTGTCCTCCCCTTGGTACCTGTCCAACACACACACACACACACACATACACATACACATACACATACACATACACACACACATACACATACACATACACACACACACACACACACACACACGGCAGATTTAAGAATGGGAAAAACTGTGTTTATGATTGTTTATATACATTTTGACAAATTGTATTTCATGTGCATTTATTGCCATATTTTCCATTGTATGTTACTTCTTAGGATCCATACAATATGCTGCCTAGAAAGCCTCTCCAAACTGAATATCCTGGATTTGCATGACAATCAGGTACTGCACCTTCACTGTCCTCCCACTTACAGCATGAGTGTGTTTAGGGTTAGTCATTGAGCTGCAGATACTGTAACTGAAGATCAGGATTTTCAGCTGCAAAGTTGAGCAGAAGTGGATTGTCTCGTTCCCCTCCTCCACACTGTTGCTAACTAGTGGTTTGATATGTGAGATGCAGCTCTCTGAATGCTAGAGTCAAACAGACATGACAGCAGGAGGCTATGCATGAGAATGAACTCAGTTCTGAACCCTTCTTCTCAGCGCACTGGCCTTTAGCATGATGTCTGTTCAGGGCCATCATTGTAGCCGAGTCGTCCACTTGCTTTTGTCCAACATCTTTTATAAATAGTGCAGCTTTATTTTGTAGATTGAGTGCCTTAAACTGTATTATGAACAAAAAGGTCATGACTAGCATTCCTTCGCCGTTTGATATTGCAACTTCTTTTTTAAGAATCTGATGATGAATCTCATCTGTTGGGATTTAACTTCCCAGCAGCGGATTCAAAACCATCAAAGCCCACAAGCTCCCGTTAAGGCTCTATATCTCCTTTTGAGTATTTCTAGCAAACTGGAAGTACTCAGTGACCCGAGCTTAATTTATTCAACAGGCACAACTGTTTCTATGTATAAGTCTAAAACACTATTATTGGGGGGACTTTGTTCAGCCTCCACAATAGTCTGGCTCATGAAATGATGTAAGTAACACTGATGTCAGATGGGGATTTTAGCAGCTCCTGGAAAAGTAAGGTTTCCTTGGTCATATTAGTGTTTTGCCAGCATGCCGCCTACGCCCCTCCTCAGAGAGCTACTCCGGAGACCTGCTAAGACTCCCTCCCTCTCTGATGTTGGCTGCACTTTGCATAAGCAGGCGTCCCAATTACTGTTTAATGACTGCTACAGTGTTGTGTTCTTTTCCCTGAAAGAGGAAGCTTTGTTGCCTCAAGCTCTGGCCACTTGTTTTGTTTCCTTACTACATCTCTGCAACATTGTTCTGTACTGTTTGTGTTATTAATGAGAGCACGTTGCATTCAGAGGCAGCCATTCGTTGGCAGACGCCTATTGAGGAGCAGATGATAAATCTATTATTCCAACAAGGACATGTTGCTTTTTACTCACTGACCTCAAAAAGCTCCTGTTTTGTGCATTTAAATAAATAACTGTTCAAACACCTTTTTATTCAACATTTTTGAAACTCACCAGACACCTGACCCCCCAGATTTAATGTGAATTGTTGCTCAATGACAAAGTGAGGATATTAATGGCTTAATGAATTAAAATAATGTTGTGATTGTTGTTGCTATTTGCTATATAACACCAGCTGCTTGTCCTCTTTCCTTTTGTCTGCACACTTTAACCACAAGCAGTACATCACTGTCATCCTCCCCCCCCCACACACCCTTTTTATCCTTTCTGTAACAGGATGTCGTTTCATTTCCAGTTTGCTGGAAGTGCTCAAAAGGAGATATTCCCTTTGGGAGTGTGCACCCAACCCACACTTGGCCTCAGTGACCAAGTGTTGGGGTAACAATGCGACCTGACAATGTTGGATAAGCACTCTTTAGTTGGGCGCTGATGTTTTCCACTCGAGCAGTTTGACTGGAATACTCAGAGGACAGTGGGGAATGCCCTCCAGCGTCTGTAAAACAAAGCACAAGTATCACAGAGTTGGAGCGGTTTGTTAAACTCGTATCCATGGTGGGAACGATATCCCTCCTTTAACTCAAAATGAGGGTTTAGATTAGGTTAAGCATTGTACGTTTGTGTTCGGGTGAAGCAGGAACAGAGACTCTCCTGTCATTACTGACACCTGTAACGTGTGTGTGTGTGTGTGTGTGTGTGTGTGTGTGTGTGATTATACCAAATGTGGTGTAATTACTGTAATGTTTACGAGGAACATGCCCAGAGCTGATATTACTTGGCATGTCCTTCTTAACTATTGCTCTTAACTCTCCAGACAAGAACAAGCCTCTCTCTCGCCTGTAAAGAAATATTCTTTTATTCATATATTCAAGAATTTTCTTCTCATTTTTAACAAATATCACTGACACGACAGGAATCTTCAGAGTGAACAAAGTACTCCGATCTTTTACTTAAAGTTCAAGTGGTAATACCACAGTTTAGAAATAAAAGTCCTGCATTAAAAATTATACTTCAAGTACAAAGTCCTCGTTCTGCACATCGGCCCATTTCAGAAAAATATGTATTATATTATTGTAATATAATTATTGATGCATTAATGTTTTTGCAGCTGGTAAAGGAGGAACTTATTCGCCTCTGAGTGGAGTAGAAGTATAAAGCAGCAGAACATGGAAAAACTCAATTAAAGTACAAGTACCTCAAAATTGTACTTTAGTTTACTTAGTTACTGTCCACTGAATACAATCTGTGTGTAGCACAGGTCAAACTAGCTGGATGGCCAAGCACCACTGGAAATCACCAAATTCATAATGTGTAACAAAAGATCCTTAAATATTTAGGAATGAGTCTTTTCAGAATGTTCTTCAGTGTGTGCAGAGAGACAGTCAGTGTGCAGAGAGACAGTCAGTGTGTGCAGAGAGACGGTCAGTGTGCAGAGAGACGGTCAGTGTGTGCAGAGAGACGGTCAGTGTGTGCAGAGAGACGGTCAGTGTTGCAGAGAGACGGTCAGTGTGCAGAGAGACGGTCAGTGTGCAGAGAGACGGTCAGTGTGCAGAGAGACGGTCAGTGTGCAGAGAGACGGTCAGTGTGCAGAGAGACGGTCAGTGTGTGCAGAGAGACGGTCAGTGTGCAGAGAGACGGTCAGTGTGCAGAGAGACAGTCAGTGTGTGCAGAGAGACGGTCAGTGTGTGCAGAGAGACGGTCAGTGTGCAGAGAGACAGTCAGTGTGTGCAGAGAGACGGTCAGTGTGTGCAGAGAGACGGTCAGTGTGCAGAGAGACGGTCAGTGTGCAGAGAGACAGTCAGTGTGTGCAGAGAGACGGTCAGTGTGTGCAGAGAGACGGTCAGTGTGTGCAGAGAGACGGTCAGTGTGTGTGCAGAGAGACGGTCAGTGTGTGCAGAGAGACGGTCAGTGTGTGCAGAGAGACGGTCAGTGTGCAGAGAGACAGTCAGTGTGTGCAGAGAGACGGTCAGTGTGTGCAGAGAGACGGTCAGTGTGCAGAGAGACGGTCAGTGTGCAGAGAGACGGTCAGTGTGCAGAGAGACGGTCAGTGTGCAGAGAGACGGTCAGTGTGCAGAGAGACGGTCAGTGTGTGCAGAGAGACGGTCAGTGTGCAGAGAGACGGTCAGTGTGCAGAGAGACGGTCAGTGTGCAGAGAGACAGTCAGTGTGTGCAGAGAGACGGTCAGTGTGTGCAGAGAGACAGTCAGTGTGCAGAGAGACGGTCAGTGTGTGCAGAGAGACAGTCAGTGTGCAGAGAGACGGTCAGTGTGTGCAGAGAGACGGTCAGTGTGCAGAGAGACGGTCAGTGTGCAGAGAGACGGTCAGTGTGCAGAGAGACGGTCAGTGTGTGCAGAGAGACAGTCAGTGTGTGCAGAGAGACAGTCAGTGTGCAGAGAGACGGTCAGTGTGTGCAGAGAGACGGTCAGTGTGCAGAGAGACAGTCAGTGTGTGCAGAGAGACGGTCAGTGTGCAGAGAGACAGTCAGTGTGTGCAGAGAGACAGTCAGTGTGTGCAGAGAGACAGTCAGTGTGCAGAGAGACGGTCAGTGTGTGCAGAGAGACGGTCAGTGTGCAGAGAGACGGTCAGTCTGTGCAGAGAGACGGTCAGTGTGTGCAGAGAGACGGTCAGTGTGTGCAGAGAGACGGTCAGTGTGTGCAGAGAGACGGTCAGTGTGCAGAGAGACAGTCAGTGTGTGCAGAGAGACGGTCAGTGTGTGCAGAGAGACGGTCAGTGTGCAGAGAGACGGTCAGTGTGTGCAGAGAGACGGTCAGTGTGCAGAGAGACAGTCAGTGTGTGCAGAGAGACGGTCAGTGTGTGCAGAGAGACGGTCAGTGTGCAGAGAGACGGTCAGTGTGTGCAGAGAGACGGTCAGTGTGTTGCCAGAGATCTGATATATATACACGTCTGTGCCTGAGAGGTTTCCTTTACACTGCTGTTCTGCTCAGTGTGCAGCTGTTTGTCCTCCGCTGTCTGCTTTACATTCATGCATGTTCCTTGTTGATACTTGAACCACCATCTCTCCTCTCGACCCTTTTCAAAGCATCGTCTTGTGAGTGTGTGTAAGTGTTGACTGGATTCATTGCAGCTGTGAAACCACAGTCGGTGTAAAGGCCTTTCAATGCAGCCTGATGATCTCACAGTTGTATCCAGTGATGCACTCCGTGATCAGTATTCAGAAACTATTCAGCACTTTTATCTCTATATTAAAACTTCTGCCTGTCTGAACTCCCTAAAACATAAATAAATCAACAGCAAATAATCTAAAACTCTGCTGACGAGCAGCAGAAAGAAAGCGTGTGTTACTCCCTGTGTAGCTGTGCTTCCCTGTAGGTTTCTGTAGTGATTTTAAAATGGTCCACATTTCTCTTCCAATTGACCTACTGTGACATTTCATCTGATCTTTGGGTATTGCATTTTGTTATAATCCTTGAACCGCGGATGCCCTTTTAATCTTACTATCTGCTCACATGTACAGTGTGCAAACACATCATTCTCAGATTAACAACCACCAGGAATTCTTCAGAAGTATTGCAAGTGTTATTCTGACGGGAGGGGCCCCTAATTAGTCGAGGAGAGAGAACTGGGCATCATTTTATTATTGACCGACCCTCCGATACTTGTTTGTTGTTATGATACAGGAGGTCGAACATGTTAATGACTGCATGTTAACAAGCGATGCAGAGGTTTGCTTTGATATTGTTCTGAGCTAAATGAGGGGATTGGTGTCATTTAGCAGAAGGTGTAGCCTCAGGTAGTGCAATGAAGATATAGCACTCTGCATTTATATAGGTTAATATTCTAAATAGTTGTGAACCGTTTTATGGTATTTAAATACATGTCTTTTATGTGAGAGTGGGAGCTTCCAGTGTGTTAAGCTCTGCCAGCCTGCCTCCCTCTGTGTCTCTATACGTATTTCACATTGTTTTGTGCTGTGCTTTATCTCTGCCTCACTGTGTGTTCATCCAGATCCACAGGATAGAAAATGTGTCTCACCTGATCGAGCTGCGAGTGTTGAACCTGGCAGGAAACAACATATCCAGAGTGGAGAATCTGCGAGGCCTGGACTGTTTGACTGAACTCAACCTGCGACACAACCGCATCTCTGCTGTGGTGAGGGGCAGCTTAAAGCTCTTTACTCACTGACTGCACGCTCACTATTCTACTCCTTCACTATCTCATCCTCAACCAAGACTGTAGTTACTGCTGCGCTTTCTATTTAACAGTGCAGGTAGGAGTTGAGGAGTATTAACACGTGTTACAGGAAGTAGTAAGTAAGATACGTGCTGCACACATTAGATGCAGACTTGAGAACTTTTGTTTCGTAAGAGCCAAAGACGCTGCTCTGTGTTTTAATTCCCTGAGCTGGTGACGTTCCTGCAGCTGCCAATGAGACATTTACAGCATTTCTTTCTGCATTTTGACGAACAAACAAACACGTACACTCGGAATGTTCCTTGTAGGATGAAAGTACAAGTAGCATGCCTCATCTTTCATCTCTCATCTTTCATCTTCCATCTTCGTGTCATGCCTTTGGACCATGCCCTTTGGATGGTTACTGTTTCCTCTGTTATGGGATCACATTTTTAGCATCACAAAATAACAAACACTGACATTACATCAATAGAATCTTTGTAAGAAAGTCTGTGGTGAAATGTATCTCGGTGGTGTTACCTAGGGAGACGCAGCTCATTACCCACAACCTCCCTCCGACTTTCTGGCACAGTGAAAGAAACGGGATATTCTTAACATGGAAATTCACTCCCCTTGGTTTCTATAGTTTTAATCTGATAAACAGAACAGTGCATGCCAAAACAGGCCCCTTCATTTGTATGCAAATCCCCCAAGCTCTTTCCTGCTTTATTTGGGGGTAGAAAAGGTTGTGTGCAACCTCTTCCCGTCACTCACCCTGCCTGCAAGTTCTGATCATGAAGCTCTTCCAGTCCCAGTTATCGGATGCAACGTTTCATTTGATGCGCAGGAGAGGAAAGATGCTACCGCTCAGCAGATTCTCCAGCCTCTGTCATTAGTGGCGTTTGCTGCCAAGTGCTCGTATCGGGCACAAAGTAAATAACGCCCCTCCAGGTGTCCAGGTTTTCTGTTCCATTCAAGGCAGATGAAAAGTGGAATTATGGACTAGAAACCCTGCTGTGAGCGATTTATCATAAGTGACATGAAGCCTTTTTTATGTTGGGCTCAGTCATCCAGTACATGTTCTATTAGCATTATATGTTACATAATGCAACATACTGTATATTTACATTTGGGCACCAATGCAATTAGTATGCAGGTAATGTTGTAATGCAGAACACATAACCTATTTTCACTATATGTTGTCATCCACATGTTTTCCATATTTGTGACCAACATTTCTACTTAAATACATTTAATAAAACAAATCGTTTGTTGCACTGAGGAACTCAGTCTGTCGATTAAATCAACTAATTCTAATCGATTACTAGTCGACAAAGTCGGCCGACAGCCCCAGATATCACACTGGGGATTCAACGTGAAGTTTACATTTGATCTCAGGTGGGTTTTCCAAAGAGAAATCCTGTGGCAGTCCGTACGTGATGCATTTAACATTTTTGGCAGCAGGAAGCGGATTTGGTTGGAAGAGTTGTGTAGAGAGCACAGACAAAGCAAGAAGGCAAAACCCAGAGGCAGATTGGCTTTATGGATTAGTGTGTGTGTGTGTGGTGTGTGTGGTGTGTGTGGTGTGTGTGGTGTGTGGTGTGTGTGTGTGTCCTCTGCTAACATTACATAGGTCTGTTCTATCTTTTTATATACTATTTGAAATAGAAGCATATTAGAATAAATCAACATGCTGCCTCAGTGCATTGTGGGAAATAATAGTGAACTTGAGTTATAACAGACGGCAACAGTAAAACTGCAATAATGGGGATTTTCTGTAATTCTTATCCTTAAGTTTTAAATCCTTAAAATATGGAGAATAAGAGCAGAGGAAAAGTGTAAAAGTGTAACAAGCTAACTTTGCAACTAAGAATCCAATACAAACGACTGATTACTGAAACTAAAACATGCAATGCACATGCATGTGTTCCGGCTAAACCTCAACCTCAATTCTGTGCTATTCAAAGAGCAGCCACAACAACCCCAACAGCTTACAATGTTTGAACCCCCCCCCCCCCCCCCCCCCCCTCTGGCATCGGCATGTACCGGTGTGTTTATTTGAGCTCTTTTGTGGTGTGTTTTTGCGTGCAACAGAGACGGTGGTGATGAGAGGTAGTTCTGTGTTTGTGGAGTAACGCCTCTGCCAGAGCTCAGAATGAGTGTGAAGAAATGAAGACACGCTAACTGTCAGTGAGAGAAGGGTGGAGCCGGGATAAAGAGCTGAAGGTGCGGCCACATAAATACACACCCGCAGGCACACACACGCAGCAACACAGCTGTAACCCACCTCTCATCCCATCCCGGCAGCCGATTGGCTCTGATCAATCGTGCTGTTTTGCTGTAAAAGAGACCACATTGGTGGCCGACTGTTATGTAGCACATCAGCTAGGTGATGACATCATTCTGTCTGAGACAGGGCTGCTATATTTAGTCTCAGACGGCGTGCAGTGGCTGCTGCTTCACCAGCATCCATACAGGGACAAGCACAGACAAAGACTGGTGGGGGGTCAGCTAGCAATGGATAGCATGAGTTGCAGTTTTTTAAAAGATGGAAAGAGAACACTGTTCTGCTGAGGTGCACAGTAAAGCATTACCTAATATGATATAACTGACATCCCGACACATTCTTAGTCTCAATGAACATAATGTATTAAGTCAATATATCCAATATGCTGTTGATATAGATAGATATAGAGATAGAGATATAGATATAGATATAGAGATAGAGATAGAGATAGAGATATAGATATAGAGATATAGAGATATAGATATATAGATATAGATATATATATATATATATATATATATATATATATATATATATATATATATATATATATATAGATGGAAAGAGAACACTGTTCTGCTGAGGTGCACAGTAAAGCATTACCTAATATGATATAACTGACATCCCGACACATTCTTAGTCTCAATGAACATAATGTATTAAGTCAATATATCCAATATGCTGTTGATTATAGATAGATATAGAGATAGAGATAGAGATAGAGATATAGATTAGAGATAGAGAGATAGAGATAGAGATAGAGATATAGATATAGAGATATAGAGATAGATATAGAGATAGAGAGATAGATATAGATATAGAGATAGAGATATAGATATAGAGATATAGAGATAGAGATAGAGATATGATATAGAATAGAGATATAGATAGTAGATATAGAGATATAGAGATAGATTATAGAGATAGAGATATAGATAGAGAAGAGATAGAGATAGAGATAGAGATATGATAGAGAGATAGAGATAGAGATATAGATATAGATATGAGATATAGAGATAGGATATAGATATAGAATATGATATAGAGATAGAGATATAGAGATATAGATATAGAGATAGAGATATAGATATAGATATAGAGATAGAGATAGAGAGATAGATATAGAGATAGAGATATAGATATAATAGATATAGAGATATAGATAGCGATATAGAGATATTCGAGATATAGAGATATAGATATAGAGATATAGATATAGATATATATATATATATATATATATATATATATATAGATGGAAAGAGAACACTGTTCTGCTGAGGTGCACAGTAAAGCATTACCTAATATGATATAACTGACATCCCGACACATTCTTAGTCTCAATGAACATATGTATTAAGTCATATATCCAATATGCTGTTGATATAGATAGATATAGAGATAGAGATATAGATATAGATATAGAGATAGAGATAGAGATAGAGATATAGATATAGAGATATAGAGATATAGATATATAGATATAGATATATATATATATATATATATATATATATATATATATATATATATATATATATAGATGGAAAGAGAACACTGTTCTGCTGAGGTGCACAGTAAAGCATTACCCTAATATGATATAACTGACATCCCGACACATTCTTAGTCTCAATGAACATAATGTATTAAGTCAATATATCCAATATGCTGTTGATATAGATAGATATAGAGATAGAGATAGAGATAGAGATATAGATATAGAGATAGAGAGATAGAGATAGAGATAGAGATATAGATATAGAGATATAGAGATAGATATAGAGATAGAGATATAGATATAGATATAGAGATAGAGATATAGATATAGAGATATAGAGATAGAGATAGAGATATAGATATAGAGATAGAGATATAGATATAGATATAGAGATATAGAGATAGATATAGAGATAGAGATATAGATATAGAGAGATAGAGATAGAGATAGAGATATAGATATAGAGATAGAGATAGAGATATAGATATAGATATAGAGATATAGAGATAGATATAGAGATAGAGATATAGAGATAGAGATATAGATATAGAGATAGAGATATAGAGATATAGATATAGAGATAGAGATATAGAGATAGAGATATAGAGATAGAGATATAGAGATATAGATATAGAGATAGAGATATAGATATAGATATAGAGATAGAGATATAGAGATAGATATAGAGATAGAGATATAGATATAGATATAGAGATATAGATAGAGATATAGAGATATAGAGATATAGAGATATAGAGATATAGATATAGAGATATAGATATAGATATATATATATATATATATATATATATATATATAGATGGAAAGAGAACACTGTTCTGCTGAGGTGCACAGTAAAGCATTACCTAATATGATATAACTGACATCCCGACACATTCTTAGTCTCAATGAACATAATGTATTAAGTCAATATATCCAATATGCTGTTGATATAGATAGATATAGAGATAGAGATATAGATATAGATATAGAGATAGAGATATAGAGATATAGATATAGAGATAGAGATATAGAGATAGAGATATAGAGATAGAGATATAGAGATATAGATATAGAGATATAGATAGAGATAGAGATATAGAGATAGAGATATAGAGATAGATATAGAGATAGAGATAGAGATAGAGATATAGAGATAGATATAGATATAGAGATATAGAGATATAGATATAGAGATATAGAGATATAGAGATATAGATATAGAGATATATATATATATATATATATATATATATATATATATATATATATATATATATATATATATAGATGGAAAGAGAACACTGTTCTGCTGAGGTGCACAGTAAAGCATTACCTAATATGATATAACTGACATCCCGACACATTCTTAGTCTCAATGAACATAATGTATTAAGTCAATATATCCAATATGCTGTTGATATAGAGATAGAGATATAGATATAGATATATATTGATGTTGTTGCTCCTGTTGTTGCTCCTGATGTTGGTCCTGATGTTGCTCCTGTTGTTGCTCCTGTTGTTGCTCCTGTTGTTGCTCCTGTTGTTGCTCCTGTTGTTGCTCCTGTTGTTGCTCCTGTTGTTGCTCCTGATGTTGCTCCTGTTGTTGCTTCTGGTGTTGCTTCTGGTGTTGCTCCTGTTGTTGCTCCTGTTGTTGCTTCTGGTGTTGCTCCTGTTGTTGCTCCTGTTGTTGCTCCTGTTGTTGCTCCTGTTGTTGCTCCTGTTGTTGCTTCTGGTGTTGCTCCTGTTGTTGCTCCTGATGTTGCTCCTGTTGTTGCTTCTGGTGTTGCTCCTGTTGTTGCTCCTGATGTTGCTCCTGTTGTTGCTTCTGGTGTTGCTCCTGTTGTTGCTCCTGGTGTTGCTCCTGGTGTTGCTCCTGGTGTTGCTCCTGTTGTTGCTCCTGGTGTTGCTCCTGGTGTTGCTCCTGGTGTTGCTCCTGGTGTTGCTCCTGTTGTTGCTCCTGGTGTTGCTCCTGGTGTTGCTCCTGGTGTTGCTCCTGTACTACAGGGAGCATGGATGAGTAACTGTGTACTATATTTATACGGCTGTATGAACGGGGGTGGTGGGAACTTTCTAAATGATGAGCCTCTGCTGCAGTGTTGTACTGTTCTCTGCAGAGGAGCTAGCGTAGCCTAAAAGCTATATGCTGATCTCTCATTTGATTGGAGACTGGCAACAGTTCTGGAGGAGGCTGCGAGGCGGTGGCTGCAATATGGGCGGACGCTGACGCAGCTCATTCAGACTGCTCCTGGTAGTGTCCTCTTTGCTTCCAGCATGTGCAAAACTGGCCATCTACACACAAACACACACCATCTGATTAGCTACAGCCGTTGTGACATTGCCTATGTCCCGTGTATCCTCTTTAGCTCGCTAGCTGCTCCTCCTTACCCCATCCCCTCACTAAATCTGCATGGATTCAGATGCTGTGTCTGCCTAATGAAGAAACAACCTCCATCCTAGTCAGTTTCTATGGAATTCACCCAAGCTATTGTTCTTGCATGACGAGGTGCAGTAGCTAACAGCTCAGAGTGTGTGTGACTGGATGTAAATGTGTTCTCGTAGCATTTCGAGTTCGCCTCCTGCAGCAGGGGATCTCTGCATTAGCGCAGCACACACTCCACTCTCTCCCCTCCCCCTTCCCTCCTCATGCTCTTTCTCGCTCTCCTGCCCCTCCTCTCCATGTGCAGACAAGGCAGCGTGCTGTGTGTGTGTGTGTGTGTGTGTGTGTGTGTGTGTGTGTGCATGCGCAGGGTGGATGGGGATGCTGTATGCTGGAGCTGAAAGCTGCAAGGTGACTGAGGGAATGGAGAGGGATACAGAGCTCTGACGAGAGTGACGATGCAGTGCCCTCTTCCCGAGAACCTTCTCTTCTTAACATCCCTCC
This sequence comes from Cottoperca gobio, assembly GCF_900634415.1. Taxonomy (NCBI): domain Eukaryota; kingdom Metazoa; phylum Chordata; class Actinopteri; order Perciformes; family Bovichtidae; genus Cottoperca; species Cottoperca gobio. The sequence continues at coordinate 372,723 of NW_021166866.1, read as the reverse complement.
ATCTCTCTCTCTTCTCTCTCCCTCGTTCCCTTTCTCTTTCTAGACTGAGGTGGAACGCCTGCCCTGCTTGCAGTGCCTCTTTCTCAGCTGCAACAACATCACCAGGTAAGAGCTCGTACCGCTTAACTCCCTCCTCCCCACAGGGCAGGGACAGTGATGGTGCCCGGACGGTTCCATGTCCACTCCCTTGGCTCTTGGCCGGGGCCTGGCAAACCAGCTGCAGGCAGAATACACACACACACAGGTTACTGTAACCTACCAAACAACAACCTGGATGTGTTCTTTATCGTTTGCAATTAGCATGCTATCATCTAAGAAACGGGTGTGCCGATAAAGTTCTTCAGACAGCAGAGCAGCAGGCTAAAAGAAGGTAGCTTACTTACACATCTAAAGGTTGAGTGAATTAAAGAGCAGCATTGCTAGTTGAGATTTGTGTGTAGGATGAATGAGAGGTGCCTTTTGTTGCTTCGTGCAAACGTCAGCCTGCTTTACTCACTTTTATCTGTGGTCTTTCTTTCCTTCTCCCTCTCTGAGCTCAGCAGTAAAGATGTTAACTTGTTAAAGCAGCGTCCCACTGAATAAGGCTGCTTCAAGGAGGGGCCTGTACTGTATGTGGGATTGAGGGTATGTTAGTGTTCGTTAGTCTGCTTGACCACAGTCACCTTGTGCTGTGATGGATCTGACCTGACATCTCCAGCCAGTTGTTCTAGTGTTCAGTCTTCAGTTGTTTTTTTGTTTTTTTACCCTTCTGACCATTTGGTATAAGCATTTGAGTTGAATGGATGCTCACCATGGCATTGTGGAGACCTGGCGTGTGCACGCTTTGAAACTGTTCACTGCTGATAGGAGAACAGCTGTGCTCTGTTGCTAGGTAGAGGGACGGAACACACTTGCCTACTTGGTGCAATCAGGATTACAGGATGTTGGAGCAACATGAATGTTTGCAAGTATTATTTCACTTATAATCTGACTTTAACTGTCTGAGTAGGTTAGACATGTTATGAATCTGGATAAGACAGAAGTCAGTAAAGACATGAGCATGGGTAGTAGTGGGAGATGGATTTCAACCACACCCACTCTGCACACACAGCAAACATATGTATTTTTCCGTATTAATTTGACCTTTGATAACCTCTAGGGAAAAGGCGCTTATAGACTTTTCATTAAGGCAAATATTATTGAGTGGTTTTATCAAAGTAATAACACCCAAGAGGGCGTTGGTCACTTTGATTAAGAATGCACCACAGAGAACTCAAGTAGTCTTCTTTATTACTGTGAACAATGCTTCGTTATTGCTTTAATATAACTGTCTTTATCATAAGCTATTATATGTAACACACTAAGTATTTATTGTACACACATGGGAATTAATAAAAAATGAAAATTCCCATTTGTTACTGGTTATTACATCACAGGTCATTTAGCAGACGCTCTTATCCAGAGCGACTTACAGTGAACTAAGTACAGGGACAGTCTCCCTGGAGCAGCTCAGGGTTAAGTGCCTTGCTCAGGGGCACAATGATGGCAGCCCTGGCGTTGAACTCACACCCATCTGGTGTTGTATTTGGAAGCCGCACCACTAGACCACGGCCACCTTATTGTGTGTATTAGATTGTCTCAGACCTACAATTTGTTCTCTGATTTGTACAAATGTTCTCAAAATGACTGCAGTTTCCTTCCTTCCCCAAATACAATGAATGTTGCTTTGCACACCAACAGCACTTTCTTTAATGGTTTATTGTCTGACCTTCTTTTGCATCCACACACACCTCTGGGTAGGATCAGGCACAGTGCAGTGGATTCATAAGTAGTTCCAGGCAAATGATTCATCAAGAATATTATCACAAATGAGCTGTGTCCCTAGCCTTACTAAGCATGACTGTGGTCTCCCTTTGCCACAGGGGGGGATACCCACAGTGTAGCGAACACTTCACTCTTCATTGAGTAACGTCTGAGAAATGACCCGTTTTTAATGTCTTTGTATTTATTAATACAAATGAAAGTTTCAAGAATCAAAACGTAGATGGAGGAGTTGTTTTGTTTGACTTACGGTCTCTGTTTCTCTAAACTGGGGGCGAGCCAACAACCACCTACTGTAGGTGACACACTGACTGAATAAGTACCTCATACAGTCCAACTTCAAAACATACCACCTAAGATGACTCACCATGCCTCTGTACCATCGTAGCTCATTCAGCATACCTTGTTTATGCTTTACCCCTGGATCTCTTTTTATAATTGTTCTTTCCTTGTGTGTAGTTTCGATCAGCTAGCCTGCCTTGGAGAGTCGCGCTCCCTTTCTGAGCTCACCCTGGATGGGAATCCTGTAGCCCTGGAGACATGGTACAAGCAGGCCGTCCTGCGCTGTGTGCTTCATCTGAAACAGCTGGACATGAAGCGCATCACAGTAAGGCTCAACTCTTTAACCGTGTGTGTGTGTGTGTGTGTGTGTGTGTGTGTGTGTGTCTGTGTCTGTGTGTGTGTGTGTGTGTGTGTGTCTGTGTGTGTGTCTGTGTCTGTGTCTGTGTCTGCCACTGGCAAAATGCCGCTAATTATAGCTACCGGTATATTTTATTGTCCCTTTTTTAAATACTTGTACTTTATTTCTACACATTTCAGTTTTTATCACGCTATATTGCCACAATCAGACATTTTAAATGGCAAAGTCCAATCGGCTCGCTGCTCCCTCACTGCGAGTCTGTCTTCACACCTGTTTCGACTGCAATGAAACAAACACAGATCTGTTGTTTGTATGTTGCACTTATATTGGTTTGGCTTATTGGAAGCTGTTGTTCTGCACTTACATGATTACACATGTTTAAAGCTGATGCACCTGCAGGACTCTTGCTGTTCGGAGTTGTATCAGATAACTGAACTGTAATGTGATGTAAAAGAGTTATGAGCAACTTAAAGCTATAAACCCTCTCAACTAAAGGTTGTGCTGTCGTGTTCTGCTAACGGTCCAAACTTTTATGTTCCTGGCTGCACGTGTTAATCCATGAGCGTGACTCTGCCTTCACATAAACTTTATTATGATTTCACAGTTCAAAAGGAACTTACGATGAACCCTCCGCTTCACTGTCAGGGTGGCGAGCTCCTGTACATCTTGACGATGCTATACTACTCTTTGTTTTCGGGCATTTTTGCAGCATTCATCATGTTCTCTGTTGCTTATTAGAGGCAGCAATGCATCAGTGACTGCACTATGATTATAAGCTAAGCATTTACAATACACATGCACATTCAGTTTAACAAAACGATGATTATTCTCAAGCATAAACATGAAGTCATTGTATTTATATAGCATGCCAGCCAAGTGCTACAGTAAAATATCAGCATGCTTTTAGAGGCTGTCAAGCAGGGAGCACCCAGGTCTGAGCCTGCACTTTAAAAGGAATCTTTAAGTACCGCACACCTTGCCCTCAGAACATAGTGCTGATACTTTAGAAGACTCATAACTCTTATTTCAACAATTTTCGTGTTTTTACTTGAATATTAAAGTACATGTAGTTCTTAACAGGTTAAGCAAGTTTCATGGCCGATTAAACCCCTTCAACACACTCTGTAGCCGTCAGTGCTCCCACGCCGGGGCTTTATTAACACAAAGTTTGCTTTTTGGAAATGCAAAGTTCTGATTTGACATCAACGTCAGCCCAGGACTGGAGTTCTGATCTTATCAAACTGTGTCATCATATTGCTGCCGGCATACTCTGTTGCAGCCACTGAAGATCTACATTTTCCCGTTCGATTTGAAGGCGGTGCGAATCACATCAGATTATCTGAGATGCAATCTGAACGCTGACAGGTTGTAATTTATGAACGTTAATACTGCAAATGAGGAGGTGCAGTACTACTTTTCATCTGTGTGCTAAATGAGTAACAATGTTTCCTGTGGGGGTGTACAGTACATACAGTATGTGACACACACACACACACACACACACACACACACACACACACACACACACACACACACACACACAGTACACTGGAGCTACAGACGTTATCAGTTGATTTATAGTCATTATATTTTATAGACAAATATATAATCCCACTCTGATCGTAATAATAACCTGCAAATACATTTAATATGGAAAATAGAGCTTTCACGTCGAAGACAACTTTTATCTATAACTTGTAAATAACAAATAACCCCCTGATGGAGCACACGCAGGCTGCTCAAGCAGAGACATTGTTATTGCTGAAGAATATCTCCCTCTGCAATCAATAAGATATTGATCAGATCCACACAATAGCATATGCAGCACTTTGGTCATCAGAAGCTGCTCTTCACACAGGATGAGTTTAAAATAGTGACGTGCAGGCCGAGCAGCTTCACCTGTTCATCGGCGCCTCGGCTCCAGTGAGGCGAGCGCTCTGCTACTATTGATCAGACTGAAGCATCGTCTACCAGCTCGTCACAGACGGCTGAATACCCTCCGGCTCTCAGCTGGCACGCTCAGATTGTGTTGGCAGCATTGCATTCTGGGAGTTTTAGCTTTCCCAAACAGCTGGGCTTCAGTTGATCCGACTCTGGCAATCAGACAGATAATCCTGTGATGCAGCCGGCTGGTGTGAGAATCTCTCCCATCCTCCACAGTTGTCCAGTTCTGCTGTAGAGAGCAGCCTTCCTGGCGCCGTCTTTTGTGGTTCCCCTCTCCTGAATTATTCAAAACTCATGAATGGAGCGACACTCTGATTGCACAAGCTATCTTTTTCAGGACGAGGATCGGCGCATGGCTGGTGTACAGGCTCGAAAGGAGGAGGAAAAGAAGAGGGAGAGTCACAAGCAGACCATTCATAAGGTACCAGTCTCATCTGATTTGCTCCTGTTGTCTTTGTCTGTTCCGGTATTTACATTTTGAATGTGTAGCAAATACAACGGCCTCTCAGAGAGTAGATTAACAAGTGTCCTCTGGAACCAACGGTGCCCTTTGGATACGTTGAGTGTTGTGTGGTTTGTTTTTCTATAATTAGTTGGCTCAAAGTATTAGATGGAGCTACATATGGAAGCTTTCTCCTGATTAGATGTGACTAACAGTGTCCTACATCCAGATGAATGTTATATGCTGTATAATGTTCTTACTGCAGTTTGAATCTAATGCATTTTACAGTATAATCCAGCTTCAGGCCATTATAATGTTGTGATCCAGGTTAAAACAAGTGTGTATTCTCTTCATGGTACTTTTTACCCAATGAAACATGTTTGATGAGAAAGCTCTAAAGTATTTGTCATACTCAGGATTTGTTAGAGTTCTCCAGTCCGTATGTGTCTTCTTACGCGTGTGTGTTTCGATTGTTGAGGCTGCGTCGGCCATTAAGTCCATTTTTTGCTGCAGTGGAGACGGTCTCTGTGCGGAACTCATCGTCTCCAAGTAACCTAACTCCCGTTAATCCCTGGTGTTGAGAAAATGTTATATTGAATGTCGCAGCCAAGAGTTTGTAAGGATGAAGGATTCACTATGATGGATACTGACTCACCCCTGCGTAGGGGAGTGGCACATTCCATAACTGAGCATATCGAAACTTCATCTCGGCCGGGAGAGAACAATTGAAAGACAGCAAAGAAGCTGATCTTCTCTCTTGCAGGGTGAGGGTGTCACTTCTACTGCTGTAACTGCAGTTCAATCAATAATGCAGCATTAACAGGGATAATACATTTGACCAACACATGCATGTACAATTTCAGCTCTAACTTTAAAAAGGAGATCATCCAGTAAGCAGTTTGCATACTCTCCTCAACAACAGACAGACAAGCAAGGCAGGAGGTATAAGTCCGAGTCCATTAGCTGGAAATATGCTCTGTGTTCTGCTCAAGAGAACTGTCACTGGACACCTTTTCTGTCCTCTGTGTGTGTGTGTGTGTGTGTGTGTGTGTGTGTGTGTGTGTGTGTGTGTGTGTGTGTGTGTGTGTGTGTTCATCAAGGAGAAGCGGCGTCTGGCGATCCGTAATGCAGCGCAGCAGTGGGAGGGCCTCAGGGCCTGCCTGGAGCTGCCACCAACAAATGGTGCTAAAGAAGAAGTTAGTCCGGAGAACAGCCCCGCCCACAGCCCCGCCCAGTCCAATGGCCTCGCGCAGGAACCTTCTCCAGATGAACCCAGGTACACGCCACGTCAGCAGACCATAGTGACTTAAAGAGACAGTTCACAATCAGAAATATACATTCTTCCTGTGAGATGCTGGAACTACATGGCACTCGGCTTGTGGTGCTCAAAGAGCCAAACAAATCTCTTTTCAGAAAACATGACCCAGTTATTCAAGATGATCCACACATCTTGTTGTGAGCAGTTTCATGTAGGAACTATTTTCCTTCTACCGAACTACACCGCTGACCGTATCACCGCGCTGAAGGAGGCGTGCAGCTACTCAGTGTTGTGTGTGAGCTTCCAGTCCTCATGAGTCTCCTCTCCTGACCGTTGGAGGGAACATCTGATAGAGGGCCTTGGTACTGATGTGGGGAATGATAAAGACATCTGTTGAAGACGAGCAGCTTTCAGATACAATTACAACACTGTGATCATTTTCAACCAGTTTCATGTTTGCAAAAATCTGCACAATTATGTCAACGCTGTCCTGAATGGACACATGATAGCCAATGAGAGACACGTCAACAAGGTAGAAGAAGGTAGAGGACTTTTAAAACATAACGAGACATCAAGATGGTGAAGCCTCTTCATTTGATGACAGCTGAGAAGAAGGAAAGGAAACGTGTGTGTGTGTGTGTGTGTGTGTGTGTGTGTGTGTGTGTGTGTGTGAGCACGTCTGTTCAGGCTTGCTTCTCCTTCATCTGAGAGGGTTCTGAGTTGTATTGTTTTTTGTTTGTTTATCAGACGGATAAGTCCAGGTTCTGGACCAGAGCGACCCTCAGGGGGAGTGGAGAACAGACTCCGCACCAACAGCCGTCCAAACAGCCCACGAGATCCCAAGTAGGTCGTGTGTGTGTGTGTGTGTGTGTGTGTGTGTGTGTGTGTGTGTGTGTGTGTGTGTGTGTGTGTGTGTGTGTGTGTGTGTGTGTGTGTGTGTGTGTGTGTGTATCAGTTAAACCAGGACTGCAGAGTATTTCTTTACTGAAAGAAGAGCCCAGAACAGCGCTGAAGGCTTTTATTAATGGTATCTTCTCTGCGCCAACACGGGTTCTGTGTAGCAAACCATCCGTCAGGTTACTCACAATGTACCTGCTTGAAATATTGTTCATCCAGATAGTTGGTTGGCTGCTCCTGCCTACCGGACCTCGTTGATCATTTACATGCAGTGCTTCTAGCAGCTCGTTTTCTTTACTTTGGCCGAACAGTCTTAAGGAACATGTAGAGAGATCATCCTGGTTGTAGATTTGATCCATGCAACAGATGTTGCATCAAACCCCGTCTCTAAATCAGCAGACTGCTAAATGTAATGTGAGGATACAGGGCTCTGATATACTCTGCCGCACAGAGTGCGACCCAGGTCTGGATGAGTTATGAGAGGGAGGGCTGAGATTAAAGTGGCGGCTGTGTCATGGACGATAATTACATGTTTCAAACGCAGCTTTTCATTCCTGCACCGGGATATGAAAATGGCCCCGAAGCGCAATCCCTCAATGACAATGGCTCTCCTTTACGGGGTCGTGTGGCTGAACAGGTTGTGTTAACAAACAGGACTCACGCGATGCAATCTACCGACGTGAGTAGTATCGCTTCGGCTTGAATTAAATTACAAAATACAAAGAGCCAAAGGAATAAGAACAATAACACGTGTAACACATGGGAAGAGTTCTAGTTATTTAAAGGCCATGCTGAATAAATAAGTTTTAAATAGTCACTTATAGCCGTCTGTAGGGAACTCCATAGTTTTGGTGCAAAGTTAAAAAAGCTGAACCTCGCCCTGTGTTGTTGATCACTATGGTAACAACAGAGTTAAATATAAAGAAAACAACCACACTGCCTGAAGTTATGATGTCATCTCTGGTTTGCATTAGCAGCCTCCGTTTGGTGACACAATGAGATTGAATGTTGACAGCGCAGTGAACACGATGGTGTCAGTGAGGTCCTGCAGTAAGTTATGGGACAAAGGCTTGTGTCTGCCAACGTGTGACCGTTCCTCTGTGAGAAAAGTACCATTTATTCATTTAAGAATTGAGCGGGGACCCCCAACATGTGGTTTTGCAGGCACAATGGTGAGAAAGAAGTTTAGCAGGCTCCTCAAACGAAAGCTTTAATCCACCACTCTCTGTAGAAACACACGGGACAGTAACACTCTGCAGGCCTCACATCTGCACTGCACCAGGAACTGCCTCTTGAACCATTTGTTTTCACTGTGAGGATGAAATACTCTTTTGAAATGACTGCTCAGAGGCTAATGTTTCATATGTGTTACAAGCCATGTCTTTGGGGGGGGGGGATTAAGTTGTTGAGAGATGACAGATGTCCTTTTCAAAACATGTGTAGGATTAAGTGAGACCGCCCTAATTGAATCACATTCAGAGTCTAATAGGCCAGAGCGGGATCCTTGTAATTGTGACAAACTCTTTATGAGTTCTTCCCGCCTCTCCGCTTCTTCTCTTGGTGTTTCAGGGATTCAGGGCCCCCCGGCAGCCTTTCAGCTGTGATGATGTGGGAACACCATGACACAGTGCAGAGTGTGTTGATGGCTCTTGTCCAGGAGCACAGACATGTTCTTTGGGGGGGGAGATGACTCTTCCACGCCGTATTCACTTTTCTTAAAGGAGATATATACTGATCATTAAATAGTTCAGTGCTTCTTGCTCACAGACATTTACATCTCTGAGGTGCCTACCAACTCACAAACTGTAAAATAAGTTTTTATGTTCTGCCTCGGTCTGAAAACATGGATTCAACAAGCCGACAAGATTTGTCTCCTTCTCCTAAAACACCCGCACACTTAGAATATACCTCCTACCATCTGAGCCCCCCCCCCCCCCACGGCTTGAGAACTACCTTTGCAAAGGTGCGCCATATTTATCTTGCAAGCCAATCAGACAACTTAATTTAATTAGAAAGATAAAGCATGTAAACATGATCTAGTAGAAACATATGAATATGATTAAGAAAGGCTTTGGCGTCACCTTAAATATCATGTAATGAGTCTGTATGACACCATGTTGCAGCTCTAATCAACAGCATGTCTCTGATGCATCAGCCAAATACGTTTATAAACTATGTAATAAACCAAAAGCTTAAACTAATATTTTTTCTTCAAGGCTTTATAAAAACAAACGACTATATTTGGAGGACAAAAAGAAAACGAGGAGAGAAACTGAAAAGTAGATCCGTCTCCACCGCTCCTCACGTCTCTCGTCCCTGTAGTTTCCCCTTGTACCTGGACCTCCGATCTTCTCTAGCATGCCTCTCATTTTGGGCTTCAATAATCCAGTTTAATTGTTTGTTTGATTCCCCAAATCTTTAATTTAGCCGCTGAGTTATGTTCCTTCTCTCCGGAGCAGAGAGGGGTCACCTCTGGGGGATCCGTCTGACTGTAACAAAGGTGCCCTTTTACAAAGAAGCTTCAGTTACAGTACAGCTTTAATTAGTTTCCTTCTGTATGTACCTCTCTGTCTTCATAACTCTTTTCTCTCACACACTTTCTAAAAATCGGTCTCAACAAGAATCTTAGATTGGAGTGCTGCAATCAAAGGATTAGCCTTTCAACCACTGCGGCGTTCTGTTTCTGCGAGATTGGGAGGGTGTGAAATATGAATAGGGCTGATTCAGTCTGTTGGACTGAAATCTAAATGATCAGCGTTGAGTAGCGTGCAGCCAGTAGCCATCTGATGCCCTGAAACGTCCCTGAGTGTCAGCAGACCCAGAGGGCTGAGCGCTCGGCCAGGGAGATTATCTCTCCTTGAGACTCGCCCAGATTCTCCTCTCTTACGACTCTTATCAGGGAAGGCCACTTCCACTGTCGCATGGGAGCAAGACACATAGGACTTTGATTAGACGGCTGTCTACTCCTGCTTTATCTAATACATGTGAGCAAAGCTCCAAGATGTCCTTCAAGTTTCACATGAAACACACTGTGTGTGTGTGTGTGTGTGTGTGTGTGTGTGTGTGTGTGTGTGTGTGTGTGTGTGTGTGTGTGTGTATGTGTGTGTGTGTGTGTTTCACAGGCTTCTGGAGGCCGGGAGCAGCAGCATTCAGAGCTTGTCCCTGTCTGACAGTCACCTGGCAGAGCTGGATGGAGACACCCTGCGATTATTTGGACCCGGAGCCCTGGAGGCCCTGGAGAGGGGCTGGGGAGTTCAGACCGCTGGTGCTGTCACTGTAATAACCTTCCGCTACATCAACTTTGACGCCATTATACCAACACTGCCGCGAATAAGGGTCAAGTTCCCCAATCTATCGGTGAGAGCACGAGCCACATGAAGAGCGACGTTAATGTTGATATAAAGAATGACTTCACTCTCAGATGTTGTTGAACTAAACACCAAACTGCCCCGACATGACACAGAGAGGGAGGTGTTGGAGGTGGAACCTGCTTCTCACAGCCAAATAGTCTTTGTTTGTCATCAACTTTGGCCTTTTTCCACTGAAACATTTCCTATATTCGGATGTTGTAGTACCAGAGCACCACATTAACCCGATGTACATGCTCCCCTAACATCACCTGACCTCGGCAGAGAACTGGAAGGTGCTGAATATTCAGTTGTGGTCAATCTATATCTATATATATATATATATATATATATATATATAGATATATATATATATATATATATATATATATATATATATATATATACAGCACTGTGTAGTACCTCTACCTCGCTGAGACAGACTTGTTACTTTTGCTGCAGCACCTGATCTTCTTGGAAACCAACATCAGCCGTCTGCTCCAGCTGGCTGCCCTGGCTCAGGTGAGGCGTCTGGACCAGCTGACCATCCACCTGGGGGGAAACCCAGTGGTCCGTCTGGCTCTGTGGCGCTCCTTCGTCATCTACCGCCTCCACCACTTCAACCTGCAGAGGATCAACGGCCAGGAGGTGAGCGCTTAATGCATTCCTCCTCCTCCTCCTCCTCCTCCTCCTCCTCCTCCTCCTGTATACACAAAGAGATTAACCAATAACACATTTCACTCTTCATCATCAGGCATTTAATGCATCATTTGTTTCATTTGCCAGGTGAGAAGCTAAATATTATAATTGAGCAAATTTGAAGATTAAAATAATATTTGGACTTTTTGGGAACTAGGTTTGGCTTCCTGCAGGAGCGTCGGAGCAGAAGATCTGAAGGCTGCTTAGGTTCTGTCCAACTAACACGTTATATCTTGTTTGTTTAATCTACATTTCATTTAATTTGCCTCTAAATTAAAACTCTAGATTCAAGACTTTATTTGATAACCTGCCGTTTCTTGTGTCAGCTGTAGATTTTTAATGTTTCATCCAAACTACGGCTGCAACTCACCATCGTTTAATCTAACGATTATGTTTCTAGATTAATCGTTTAGGCTATAAAATGTCATAAAATACAGAAAGACGTCCGTTCCAGTTTCTCCAAGTCCAAGGTGCTGTCTTTAATATGGGTTGTTTTTCAGTCCAAAAGCAAAGATATTCACTTCAATATGGTGAAAGATGGAGAAAAGCAAGACTTCTCCATATTTGAGAGGCTGAAATCAGCATTTTCTTCCTTTTTTGCACGAGGAATTACTTTAACGATTAACAGATTATTAAAATAGTTGCCGATTATTTTCCTACCGATGGACTTATTGATTAGTCAACTAATTGTTGCAGCTCTAATGTCTGTGAGCTGATCTTAGAAACACAGCAGAGTTTGACTTTGTCAGAGTTTTGAGATACACAAGAAGTGACCGATCAATGAAGCATCTGCTGTGTGTGTAAATGTTGGTCTGTGTGTCCACCAGGTGACCATGAATGATGTGATCGCTGCAGAGCGTGTGTTTGGGACACTGGGTCACATAGCGGCCACCGAAACGCCGCGCTGCCGGCTCCTCCTGCTGCTGGAGGAGTCCAGGTGAGAACTTGATCTCTGACAATCGACCACAACGTAACATTAACTTTCAGTTTAATGACAGGTGTGTGCCGCGTCCTGGACTGTGTATGTTGTTTGTTTAAATATGTCAAGTGTGTGAGAGTTACAGCGGTACATGTATGTGCATGCCTGTGGGTAGCGCTTTGCATATATGCACTTGTGTGTGTGTGTGTGTGTGTGTGTGTGTGTCTGTGTGTGTGTGTGTGTGTGTCTGTGTTAGACAGCGAGCCTGGCACAGAGCAGCCAGGGGAATTAGACTCAGTGTCTCAGGGTAAGGGTGGGTACTTGGCACTTCGACACAAACATTCTTCTCCCTCAGCCAAAAGCACTCGAGGTCTGTCACTCCAAGTAGACATTTTTCACCTTTTGAATGGTTCTTATGATCTGGTTGAATGTGGGCAGCTTTAATCGCGACAGATCAAAAGCAAAGCTGCACAAAGTACCACTGTTCCTCCTCCGGCAGGTTAAACCACCTGACTACGTAAGAAATCTGTATTACATGTAGCTCTCTAAATAACCTCCATTTCGAGAACATAATTAAGTAAAGTAATCGCTATCACCTCCGCGGAGGAGCTTATGTTTTCGGTTCGGTTCGGTTCGTTGGTTTGTCAGCAGGATTGCGGAAAAATCAGTTTTTGATGAAACTACACGTGCAAAGGAAGACCTCATTACATTGTGGAGCGGCTCTGAATCACGGGGCAGATACATGTTCAATAACATATATAAACAAAAAACAGCATGTGAGCACCGTAGGGACTCTGAGAAACCTCGGCGTCCTTCATTGCCCTCTTTTGTAATGATGTTGAAGATGAACTCGTACATTTAGGACTGAAACGGGCTCTCGGCTGCATCTCACCCGGATTCATACTCTGTTGACGACTGCGGAGAGTCAACACACAACAGCCCCGAGGACAAAGAATGTTTCCTCATCAGCACTGAAAGTCTTAATCACTGCGTGCAGAACGATTACCCCTGAAGTCAAAACATCCATTTGCTAAACTAAATGCTGCTGGATGTGTCCACTTAATAAAACCCTCCTGCTGTAGACTGTGTGTCGTACAAAGTGCGGCTTCTGGATAAAGAATACAGGAAATGAAGTAACGATTATACCATCTGCAGAAAGAGTTTATGTTTCATGTTCCCACAGAGCTCTTGTTGCTCAGTGGGCTGCGGGTTCACACACAACATCGTCGAGGTGTCTTTGTTCCTGCACGTTAGAGTGTGAAGAGGTCGAGGAGGCCGTCGCATTCACGAGGTGTGAGGATGCGTTCCCGCTACGATCCTACTACCCAAGATGCCTTGCGTGTTGTTGTATGTGTGGCGGCAATTTAAGCCTTTGATACATATATACATATATATACAATATATATACATATATCTATATATATATGGTATATATGTATATGTGTAATTATATTATTATATATATATATATCCATGTGTTTATATAGATATATATATATATACATGTTTGTGTGTGTGTGTATATATATATATATATATAATACGTGTGTGTGTATAATATATATATATATATATAATATGTTGTATATATATATACTATATATAATATATATATATCTATATATATATATATATATAATATATATCTATATACATATATATTAATATAATATATATATCTGTCTCTCTACATATTCTCATTCCTATATATATATGTTATCCATTCCTTCTCTCTATCTCTCTATTGATGTAGTCTCTCTCTTGTATCTCTCTCTCTATCTTCTCTCTCTGTATCTATATCTTATTTCTCTCTCTCTCTGTATCTCTCCTATATATATCTCTATTTCTCTATATATCTCTACTGTCTGTATCTCTCCTCTCTCTCTGTCTCTCTCTCTCTCTCTCCCCTGTCCTCTCTCTCTCTCCTCTCTCTCTCTCTTTCTGTCTCTCTCTCTCTCTCTCCTCTCTCGCTCTTCTCTCCTCTCCTCTCTCTCTCTCTCTCTCTCGCTCTCTCTCTCTCTCCCTCTCTCTCCCTCTCTCTCTCTCTCTCTCTGTCTCTCTCTCCCTCTCTCTCTCCTCTCCCTCCTCTCTCTCTCCTCTCTCTCTCTGTCTCTCTCTCTGTCTCTCTCTCCCTATCTCTACTATATATCTATATGTATATATATGTATATATATACATATATATATACATATACATATATATATATATATATATACATGTATATATATACATTGTATATATACATATATATATAATATATATATATAACAACATTGCACAAGACCTTTATAAATAGATTTTTAATTAGATAGTAAAACTCAGCAACTGAACTTTTGTTTCAAACCCAAAATGTAAAAATGAACTTTACACACAGTTCTACAAGGTTTCCATCAAAGAGCCATTTGAGTTATTATTGTTCACTCAAGGGAAGTTTACACTCAATTACACATTGACAAAATTACAATTTGTGTGATGGATACACAACACACGCACACACAGGTCTACCTTCCGGAAGCTTGTTTTACCTCGTTAGTCAGCATGATATGTGACTGACGCACACACACACACACACACACACACACACACACACACACACACACACACACACACACACACACACGTATTTTATCCTATGTGGAATGTTTGCCTGCAGCCCTCCTCTGTGTTTCAGCATCCTGGCACCGGCCTGTGGAACATGTCGGTGCAGTTGTGTAACACATGAGATTTCACACTGATAGACGGCAACATTTGATGTAGTTTACATCTACTGCACGACTGATTCATAAAGTGTACATGTGTGAAATTAAAACACTGGCGTAGTGTTTCATTTGTGTTCAGTCTGATTCTCTCCTCGAGGGGAGGAAGTTTTATTTGGCATCGTTATTACTCTGCTGTCACAGTTCCTCCCCAGGTGTCTTTGTGTTTCTGACTCCGTGTCTCTTCTCTCTTCACCCTGAAGGAAGCGCCAGCTGCAATTCCTGTTGGAGGGGCGTGGCCGGCGGGCAGGACTGAGTCCGGAGGAGCTGCGTGACAACGGGAAGCTCCTGGGAGAAGGCCTGAGCAGAGCGCTGTTCAACTACCCAAGCAGAGACTGCAGTGCAGAAAGCCCTGAGGTCAGCTCAACCTGGTTTTAAGCAGTGGCCTAGTTGTTTGAAACTCTTGAAATGGACTCAGAGTTTAGTTCAGTCTCACATCAATCACTACGTTGAAGGGTGTTGTTGAGTTGAGTGACGTCCACAATATGGCAGCCTTCATGCCTCTTCAAAATCACCATGGTGCTTTTATTGCTGGAGTGCAGGACATTTACATATAGATGAACTTCTGATGCATTCAAGCCCTCGACTAACGAGTCCACACAATGCTTGTTTCACCACCAGGGGAAGCTCAGTATTTCGCAGTACACCAGACTCTGTGGCGACACGCATGCCTGCAAGTGAGCTCGCCGCATCTCCCACGCTCTCTTTCAAGTCTTCCAGTGCAAACGATCTTACCTAAATCTTTTTTTTTGTATCTGGAGCATCCACTCAATAATCTTAGATTCCGCCGCCATGATGTTGCATTCATTTTTGCAGTAAATCTAACTGAGCTTCACAGAGCAGCGAGATGCAAACTGAATTGTGTTGCAAAATAATGCTCCACAAACTCATAAGTATGTAAAACTCATAAATCTTGCACACCGGCAGACAGGAACACTCTCTGCATGCCAACCACGTGTGTGACTGGTGTGTGAGTGTGTGCGTGTCACTGCAGCTGACATGTGGGCACGTGCCATCACAGATGTTGCAACACCATCTGATTTCACTTTCTATGCTATTGTGTTGTAGTTTTAAAAACATGACGCAAACCTTCATTTCCACTAAAATAAATAAATTATTAGGATTTTGAATAACAGCCCACTCTGCAGTTGATAAATGATTTCTATCTACAAACGATACCAAGAATATAAAGCAGTATATCACACGTTAGCTGGCCTCTAATTGCAGTAGCACAAATGCAGTCGTCATAATTTGAACCTCCTTCCACCGAGCGGCTGTGCAGCGTCCCATTGGAGGGTGTGTTTGTGCAGATCACGCACCACCGTGCAATATTAATGCTCATTTTGACATTGAACTGGTTTTCCTGCCTCCTCTTTCACGTTGATACTCCAAGAAGTGGATCCACATGTTTCATCTGGTTCAGATTTGAAGCCTAAAAGTAAAACTTTTAATTCAATCAATGAATTAGACTGACATCATTTTAGCTTTTTATTATTGTTTTCTGTTCATCTCAAGTCAACAACAGTAAATACATTTAACGATATGAAGTTATTCCACATTTCTTAAATAACATCTGACATTGAAATCATATTGTGGCTGCTATACATTTAGAATATTCCATATTTGTGCCTCCTGCATCTTTTTGGATTCATAATAGCATGTTTTTTGACAGCGAGGACAATTGTGTTTGTTGCTGAAGAATCAACATCCTGCTTCAGCAACTACAATATATGTGCACACGATATCTTCATTTTAGAATATGATGTATCTAATGCGTGTGGATCTGTATCCTCATTGTTTTGTATTCCTACTGACGTGTTCGTCGCCTTAATGTACTTATAACAAGTGAATCGACATGAATAAAACTCTCTTCGTTCCCTCACAGGAGGGCACCGTGGAGTCCTCGGAGCGTGCCGCCATGATAGAGCAGTACCTCCAGCAGCTGGTCCAAAGGGCGTCAGACACCAATCTGAAGGGCGAAGCTCTGCACAAGCTCTGGCCCTCCATGTTTGCAGAGATGGTGAGGGACTGTGTGTTGGAGATGAGGGACCAAGCAGCCTTCCGAAAAACCAGCCTTGCAAAGTTCTCCGAGACCAAGTGAAGAGGACCGAGGTTCACACACACACACACACACACACTTCACACACACACACACACACACACACACACTTCACACACACACACACACACACACACACACACACACACACACACACACACACACACACACACGTGGACACAGCTTTCCTGAGCGCCTGCAGGGCTTCATCTCTAACACATCATCACTCAGTGACTTATCGCTGTCAGTTATTAAAGGCTGTATCTCCCCAGTGTGTGGGAAGCTCTTGTAGATGGATGTAGATTGTTTTAAAGAAGAACTTCTCTTGATTGAATGTACATGTTCACTAACAACACACTTGTTTGATTCTTCAATGCTTGGAGCTGTAACATACTTGAAGAAAGTCAAAGGGACGTATGGACTCGCAGTGCGCTGCGGTCCCTACGGAGCATCCTCTGCACTTTAAAAGCTTTCTGAATGACCCGTCTTCACCCTAACCGTCGTCAGATGAAAATGACCCGCGTCTCTTTTGTCGAGACGAGAATGATTTTTCTGTGTCTTAAATAATGTTTCATGCTCTCTCTCTTTCTCCTGCCTGACTTAAGAAGAAGGGCAACTTTTATTAGTTTACCACTGATTTTCTGTATTGTACTTAGTATTAAAAGATTCTGTATCAACACTCAGTTTGACTTCATGGTTTGCATGATTGCTCTTCCTGTGCATCTGTCTACCGGAGTGTCATGTCTTTAATCAGGCTCAGGGTTCAGATCGGTTGTTAAGTTAATCTCTTCTGGTTCCTCTCTTAGACTTCAGTTACTTTGAAGGACGTATTATCAACACCTCATAGCCCATTGGTCTCCCATGAGGCAGACGCAGGAACCATGACGGGTCCTCTGGGGTGGTGTGAACTCAGAGAGGAATGTCCCTGAAGGCTTCACCACTTTCTCACCACCTGCTCCTGCTCCACTCACTCAAACCATCCCACAAAGACTTTTTTTAACTCTTATTTAATCAGGTATGTCAGTGGAGATCACAAAAAAGACCTGGACGAGCGACTGCAGGGGGATGGAGTGTCAAAGAACATCACACACGCACCGAGGAGTTGACGAGCACTGCTGTCCAATGTCATCCCCTCCACTGGAGATCAATGCTCTCAGGTACTTGAATGAAGGAACATCAGGATGTACGTTACATTAGTTTGGATTTTCTCGTTGCTGGGTTGTCTTTAATTATTATTTAAAGGTGCAGCGTGTAGTACCTGCTCCAGACCAATAGGGGCAGCATTTCACAACTACTACCGCGTCCAGACAATAAACATTTACTGTCATCAGTTACAAAAAGCCAACTACAAATGAACAGCAGTGCATGAATACACAACAAATGAACACTGCTGTCTTATTCTCTTCACGTGTGGCGTCGACCTAATGTTTACGTTAGCTTGACGCCATTTGGAATGTTTTTCAGTACGTGTGTTGTTGCACTAAAGATACGTTTCTCTAAATAGAAATAATTGTATTAAATCCAAAGTGGCAGAAATGAGAAAGCAACGAGTATTTTGGATTCATACTTCCCACCACCAGGTAACTACTTCGCCTGGCGTGGAGTGTGTTGTAGCTCTGGGAGTCGCAGCGGCCTGGGGCCTGGGCCTACAGAAGGTTTGCTAAACTGGCAGGGAGGCGTGGCGGTCCAGGATCAGACCCCCGGCGCTATAATTCTGGCCATATCTTACACTTGTTCATCTCAATCAACCCAGCTGCTGCACTGTCTGGAGAAAGTCTGGAGATGATCGTGTGAAAGGTTTCTTTAGTTCAGTACTTTCGCTGTTTTGTCCAGACATTTGCTCCGGCTAAGTGGCATGATTATATCTTCCAATGGAAGACAAACGCAAATAAATAAACATGTTTTATAGGAAGTATGACTGCATAATGTGTTGGTTAAAGAAAAATCACTTTTAGTTTTCGCTTTTCTGAGCTATTACACAGTACACATTAACTACCTGCTGACAGTTTACATTCACCAGCGTTCATACAAAAATGTAAGAGCTACTTACCGTATGTTTATATTTATATATATATATATATATATGTATATATATATATATATATATATATATATATATGTGTATGTATATATTCTACAGACCCGGGTCTGTTGTTGGCCTCTTGTTACATAATATGAACCATTTTTAGTAACTGACGCTTGGCGAGGAGGAAGGGATTACTGTCAGTTGGCTTTTGCAGCAACTGAACTGGGAACCTCTCGGTGACAAGACTCCCCTCAGGAATGTAGGAATTTAAACACCAGAACAACGGATCTATTAAAATGTATAATTCCCTTATTTATAAAAACAAAAAGCTTAATCGCTGTCTGTATATGTTTTCAGTTGATCGGAGTTATCCTGTTCATTAAAATGGAGTCTCGGGCCACAGATGATAAACCAAAGCAGCATCACTGTTTGCTTCAGCGCTGCCGATGCACACTGGACACGTGCCAAGAAAGCTTCAGGTGTTGAAAAGTGATTCCATGTTTGTTGGACCCACTTGCTCTCAGTCTGCCATGTGCACCTCTATTTTCATTATTTATGACCTACTTTTCCCAGCATGCTTTGGGATAACCCCCAGAGGATATGCCTGAACTTGTTTCATCCAGCTGTAAGCTCGTACCCGTTTAACAGAGTGATGTTTTAAGCACTAATATGGATTTACCAGAAGATTGGGGTCATGCAATATTATCTTCACAATTTGTGTTGGGGTGAATGACGAGCATTAAAGCTCAGCGCTGGTTTGGAGGCTGCAGTGTTGATGTGCTCGTCCTTCTCTCTGGAGACACGGCTGCCAATTCGTTCCACATCACAGGACCGACTATTAGTTTCTCCTGGAATGAACCAAGTGCATTGTTTATGGTTAGCCATGTGAGCCTTTAATTTATATTAGATTGGAGATTTAAAAGTTTATTTTTTTACCAATTAGTTTTCTAATATTGTGAATCAGATCACATTATTTTAGCTACCAGGGCCGGTTTGTATTATTTACCAATAGTTAAATAAAAAAATGCATTTATTCTTGCAAATATTAAAGTAATGTACGATGATTAATGATCTTTTCTTCTGTGTAGCTTGTGGCAAGTCGATGCCCGTTTGTCCAGTGTCTTCTTGTACAGGCTCCAAACCTCGTCTGGAGAGGCCTTCAACGGGTCATCCGGAACACTGCTTCATTAAAGATGCTTTAATTGGAGGCTTATTTGCCTGTGAAGGGTTTGGAAACATTGGGGTTAAAGGCAAATTCCTGAGCGGCGTTAACATGGACGGTCAGCGGGGGCAACAATATGAGCAGCTCCCCTGCAGACCCCCCACAGAGAGACCTACAGATGGATTTACAGGTACAGAATTACATTTGTAGACATTGACACGGATAGATTACATTAATTAATGTAACTACCTTTAGAGAAAACAACACAGCTGCTCTGAGCTAAACACAAATACAACGTTTGATGTCAGTCCAGAATCATCTTTAGTGCACTTGGGGCCCATTTTGAAATGATAACAACATATGTCTGCAAAAAAAGGCCACTCAATTGAGTTTATTTCAAACTTCATACATATAAAATACCCAATTATAAAATATATTTAACTTGTATTTAAAGAAAAGGGGGGCGGGGCTGGTCAACACGGTTCGATCACAGAAGCAAGGATACAATAAATAATACAATCATTGCTTTCCTTTTATGGACCAACATTGTTTGTAGTTTTAGTAGTTAACTACACATGCACATGTTAGTCCATGCTAAACATAACCTACATACGTTTAAATAAGCCTCTCTTCTGTCTTCTGTTAAACCTTTACAGAGCAGTGGGATTAGAACACGTGGCCAAACTGAAACGCAATTGACTGATTTCAGGATTCCCACGTGTTGTTCGGCAGCAGAGTTGCCACATGTAGCTTTGAGCGTTGGCTTCACTCCAGTTGATGCATGAGATCATTTACCTGCCTGTGGCTCCATTATGGACATTTCAGTGTGAGAAACATGAGTGTAATAGAGACGCAGAGGGTGAGCGTTTGGGAAAACAATAACGCGCTCTCCTTCTTCCACACAGCCAAGCGCGCCACTCACGGAGTGGGGAAAAGGAGGAGACACACACACACCTACATATTTACATGCCACACACACACACACACACAAAGAGAGAGAGAGTGGTTGTTGCGGCAGAGGGCGCAGCGGAGGTCTGTCTCCCGTGTCGGTTTCCAGCTTTCTGTCATTCTGTGTCTTTGTGCGTAAAATCGGCAGAACCGACGGAATCACTATGATGACCAAGGTCAGGAGTTTCTACTGCGCCAGGATTTGATTCACAGATCTGGATTTACTCACTTACTGGTAAATGGCTTAGCGCAAAGACTCCGGCGGGACACTCTGAATTTCCACCTGGATTAATGTTTCGACCATGAGGATACCTGCGTTTGGAGTGTAGGATACGCTGGTTAGAAAGTAGTGAAGTAGCAAATACTTCAAACCATCAATAACCTACAGGTACGTCGACATTATGTTAATAATAATGATTATTTTATTCTTTGTGGAGTTCTCTTCATATAATCATTTCATGCTGTGCATTCTGTGCGTTTTTCTTCTGGTTTGGATAAAGTGCGCGCGATTTACTGACCATCCTGTCTGGTTCAATGAACTTAATTTAGATGAGACTCAAAGCAGGCTGAGAGTCTCTGTGTGGGGTGAAAGTCCTTCACTGGACCTCAGACCTGCTGTCAAATGGGGTGTCAGTGTTTCAGCAGGGGGGCTCCCTCATTAGAGGTCAGAGGTCAACTCACATGGTCAAGTTGGTAGAAGTCGTTTATTTTTTCCCTGACTCAGTGTCCCGAGGGACTGTCGAGCAGAGGAATGTGGTGGCAGATGAAGAAGTGCCAGGATGTTGACATTCCCGGGATATTTACAGCACACAGCTATAAAAGCCATTTTGATATTATAAACACTTCACACTAAGAAGATGGTATTCTGTAGATGGATATTGATGATTAAACGAGAGTTACTTTGGGGTTTGATGCTCCGGTGCATCCCGACCGCGGCCACACAGTTTGTGTTGAACATGCCAGTAGCACTCAGGTGCATGCTAATTTAAACTTCTCTGCTTTCACTTAAGTGTCCAACTTTAAGAATCCAGGAGCGATGCAGGACGCCTGTGTCTGGATTGTCAGGTATTGTTTCAATGACTTATTTCTTTAGAGGTCTTTGTCTTTAAATGTCTGTGTTTCTATGTGTTCATGGAGTCTCAAGTATCAGCAGTAACTTCTGTCTGTTTCCTGCAGAGCTTCCGTCCTCCTGCTGTTGCTTTGGTCGGACCTCCTGGACTGCCAACACACAGCAGATCACAGGAAGGTGAGCAGCAGTTGTGCAGCAAGTGTTGCTACTGGAAGAAAATAAATCTGTGTTCTAGCATGTGTGAACTGTTTGACACCCACATGATGGAAAACCTCCCTTAAACATTTCCAGGAAGTTCTTATTTTGTTGTTTTATGTATTAGTCTAATCACAAGGTTGGCACAGGCGAGTGGAACGCGCTTCTCGTGGGAGATGGCATGCATGATGTGTCTTGTTGGCATAGATAAATGGCGCACTAAATTATAGACTTTTAATTCCTGCTTCTGTCCCAGTATGTGTGAACAGTGAGAGTATTCCCAGGGGGAACCTGACCGTGTTGCTAATCTGTTAACTTGTAACAAGAGCATGAGTAAAAAGAGAGGGCTTATGTCAGCTGTCAGCAGAGCACCTCTTGACCTCTGGAGCTGCAGGCACCACATGGAGGAAAGTAGTGGATGCACCTCGTGGACGAAGCTGACTGACTGACAGACTATCCAGTCAGGTTAGAGGGGGGTCGCTGCAAGTCGGCTTCATGTGTTTCCACCGGGAGTCCAGCTGTGTGACCTATGGCTGACCCGGGAGATGACAGTAGCGTTGAGTTACAAAGGCTGAAGCAGGGTAGAGGGGAGGGGGGGGGGAGGGTATCCTGATCTGAATAGCTGCACAGGCTGATTGACAGGAGAAGCACTTCCTGCCAACTCTCCCTACTGCTTCTGTATTCTCTTTCCATTCGCTGAAAGTCAAAGGCAGCTGAGCGTTACTACGTCCATGTGTTTGCCCAGAGAGGTTCCTCTGAATGGAGACAAAGTGCTCCTTAAAGAGCGGGATTTCCACGCGGCTCCACGGATAAAGCCGACTTGGCACAGGGCTTCTCCTGGCAGGTTCCTCAAACAGAGAGTGCAGTGATCACTGCTAATACGTCCCTGGCAGAGTTGCATAGAGGCATAGAGTCAACAGTGAGAAATGCAGGTAGCCAATAGGGAACAGGCCACTAACAGACACCCAGTAATCAGCCATATCAGCGCTCTGTAACCGTGAACAGAGGTCTTTTTCATGGACAGTGGTGGGGGGCAGAGGGGCAGGATAATCATGTTGATGAGATGAGGTCACTGACTTGAGCTTTTATATAAGGCCGTGATCTGGGGAGATTAAAGTCTTGCCGATGGAGGCTTTCCATCCATCCTTGGCATTCGCTTTGTGTGGCAGTCTCCCGTTTTTCTGCACTCTGCGGTGTCGCTAATCTTGGATGTTTCATCTCCATACATGTTTCTCAGAGGGAAGAGCCCCAACAGGAGTTCAGGGCAGAGCATGGGGAAGTTCAGGGCTCCTGGGGGGCCTGGGGGCCCTGGTCAACCTGCTCCCGGACCTGTGGGAGCGGGGTACAAGAGCAGAGCAGGCCCTGCCTGCCTGTTTACACTCCATCACAATACCCCTCCAGAAGAGCTGGTGTTCACCCGCAGCAACCAGGCCATGTCATTTCAGCCCTGCGGCCGACAGTTCCTCTGCACCGCAACGCAGGCAGGTCCTCCAACAGCAGCAGTCGTGGAGCTCAGAGGGAGGAGACCCGGCCTGGTGGACGCAGGTACTGTATCACCATCCTGCACAGGGGGAGGATTAACTGGGTGTTAAAATCACCTGCAACTGGAAGTTTCTAGTGATTTCTTTCTTTTATTTAATTGGTACGAGCTAAATAATTACACTTAACAGAAGTTGATGACGTAACATTACAACCTCGCGAGAATATTTAAAAATAAATGTGGGAAAAACAACAATTGGACAAAAGGAGAGAAGATAACAAAGTAAAACAATGGATCCATTCAGCAGCTCACCGTCTCTATACCCCCAAAACCAAAACATACACATGACATGGCACATAAAATAATGTTTCCTATTGTATAACCCGTTGTGCTACATTGCAATGCTTTGCATTGTTTAAAGGAATAGGCTCTGCAATGTATTTTTTAGGAAACTTAAATTCAGAATAAAAGCAATTGTTCTGGAGCTTTTGGAAGGAGATTAGTTTGAAGCGGCGCTCTCCTCCACCAGATAACTATCGGTAGCTTTCGGCACAAAGAGCTCTGCAAATAGGTGCAGTATGTGTAATACATAATCATTTATTTAAGATGAGTGTTACATTTTAGGCACTAAAGAAATACTGTGAAAGATTTGTCTGAAGTAATTTGGACATCATGCTGTCAATAAAGAACTTTCTAAAGTATTTGTGGTTCTTGTCTTTGTCAAGATCTGCAAGTTGTCATTGAGCCTGTACGTCCGTGCTGCATGCTGAGCAGCCGCGGATAAAAGTGGCTCTTTGGAGCCATCGCTCTGGGCCATCTGACTGCCCTTCAGTCTTTCATGGATGAAGTCAAAGGCTCGGCTTGCGCTTGGCAGCTTTGCGACCCGCTTCCTGTTGTGCTTGCCTTTAAACAAATAGCACTGACAGCTGAGTAATGGGGGGGTTTGTTTGAGTTGGAATCTAAGGAGCCAAATAACGACAAAAGCTCTGCTACTGTGATCTGGACGCTTCTCAAAAGACGTGACAGTTTTCTCAGAAGAAGAACAAATTTAACTAAAAGATGAAATATAAGAAGGTTTGCATCCTGATGGCGTCTGTTGTGAAACCTCTAGTGGGTATTGGGAGGGTGAGCACATGGTATGTTCTGTAGTTTGACAGGCGATAACTGGATTCAGTGTTGTCTAGAGATGGTGATTGGTAGACAGTCATTGCTTTAGTCATTGATCTCCTCATGTGTGTCTTCAGGAGGGTCCCTCACATCATCCCGGGGAGGTACGGCTACGGGACAGCTCCTTATGTTGCTCCATTGCAGACGGACACAGGCCGCAGACAGAGACGCTCTCCTGCAGCTGAAGCCCACCAACACTCCAACAACCTTCATCGCTACAGCCGACCCTACGTGCAGCCAAGGGCCCAGCAGCCCAGAAATAACCAAGTGTGGGCCCCCCTGTACCAGCCGGGATCAGCCAACCAGGAGCCACCATCAAGCGGCCAGACGTCTGGACCCCAGCAGCATCAAGAGAGACCCTACAACCCCCTGCCGGGTTCCCGCTGCACAGGGGAGCAGGCTCACTACAGGATCTGCAACAGTAATGTATGCACATGTGCTTCTTCTTCTTCTTCTTCTTCTTCTTCTTCTTCTTCTTCTTCTTCTTCTTCTTCTTCTTCTTCTTCTTCTTCTTCTTCTTCTTCTTCTTCTTCTTCTTCTTCTTCTTCTTCTTCTTCTTCTTCTTCTTCTTCTTCTTCTTCTTCTTCTTCTTCTTCTTCTTCTTCCTGTTAGTTTGATTTAGCACAATTTAAAAATACACACACATAACTGATAACAAATACAATACAGAGTGCAGGGAGGCAGAAGCTCATCAGTGATGCACCAGCTGTGAAGTGTGGGGGTGTTCTCTGCTTATCTGAGCCGAGGTTCTGGAATCCATCCTGTGCATTAAAATAAATGGTGTCTGGTTCTGTATATTGTCTCCGGTGTGCGATGAAGCAGACAAGGGGCTTGTTTAGACAAAAGAGATTTGGGGGGGGGGGGTGTCAGGGAGGTTGAGTTACACCGGCGAGTCGTCATAAATACTGGAATCCAAGCCTGAGCTACAAGCACAGGGTTAAAAGTGTTAAACATAGGTCATCTGCAGCAGTGTGTGTGTGTGTGTGTGTGTGTGTGTGTGTGTGTGTGTGTTCCATCCTCAGGCCGTGTCCTCCATCCAGCAGACACATCAAGGCTGTTCAGTGTTCTTCGTACAACAACCAACCGTTCATGGGCAGATTGTACGAGTGGGAACCTTTCAACGAGGGTACGTTATATTATTACTTGTTTAATGTTATTTGAGCTGATGAGGCTTCAAAGACACGTATTGTGAAAAAGTCTTTTTTTAATCAATCTTTTAATGTCGCAACATCACATGTGTAGTTAGATGTGGAAGACCAATCAGAGCAGACAGAGAGGGGGGGGGGGGCCTGAAGAGCCTGAAGAGCGTTTCACACACAGTATGAGAAAGAAGAAACTTTGAACCTTTAACAAATAAGCAAAACAATGAAGTTGCGATAACAAAAAAACTCTAAATGATGGTAAATAGTAAATACCACTAAACACAAAGTACAGATTAGGCTGGGGGGTAACAGTCTGGTGAGTTGACTGACAGACTCGTGTATATAAAGAAACCCTCAAACATTTTTAAAAGAGGGTAAAGAAACTACTAAAACCACAGTCTGTCTAAGAACATGTGTTTAAGAAGCCGCTGTGTGTCACCACACACACTACACAGGTCACACTTATTCAGTTACCTCATCGACTGCTCAACCTCTGCCCTCCTGAGCTGTGTTGTGACGTCAGCGCTGCAGTATGTCACCTGTCTGTACGCTCGATGAGAAATGTTCCCTAATACAAACCCTCTGACCTCACTCACCTGAAGTATCCAGGCAACAGTCAAAACACCTCCTGAGATGTCACTTCTCCGAGAACACTAATGGAAGCAACAGGCTCCAGATTAATATCCTGTCAAACACGTGTGTGCTTTGAGATCTCCTCTTTGTGCTGCAGACTTTACTGACGGGTAACGCAGATGTAAAGATTAAATAAGCTCAGGTAAATGTACGACGTTGAGTCTGGATTATTTGACACCCATCTTGAACAATGCTTAGGCGTGCTCTTGCACATCTGTTTAAGAAATACTTTGCTTTCTGGGCTTATACTATATCTAATTGATAAAGCACCTGAAGAAAATGTAAAGAGCAGGAATCCTTTGTGGTCTGTCACTGAAACAGAATCACAAAACTGCTTTTAAACTCATTTGTTTGCATTTTAAGGATACACTTTCTTTAAACCTTTGTGCAGCGTGTCATGCTCTGCCCAGCGGGATATTATGAATTTGTACTTGTTGATCTTCTCAGACACTTTGTGAATCATAAAGTAAAATCCACTTATCACATAAACACATTACTTCTAAACTGTTGTTATTCAGCGGCCGAGGCACAAATCAAACCATAAATATTGTTATTTTTTGCCAAATTAAATGTTGTTTAGTTGTTTTGACTACATAAAGTTAATTAAAGCTCCAGGGTGACACCATGTTTCCCTTTGCCGTGCATGATGGGATTTTTCACTGACCTCTCATCTTTAGGGAAATTGGGTATTTGAAGGCTTTAATATTCAATCCCTACAAATACTCTACATTTATTATTCATATTAATAATTGTCATCCTTTGACTGCATTCACTGAACTCTACAAATACTTCTATTCCTTATATTTCACAGTCACTATTGAATTTAATATAACGATGTGACGAGATATAAAGATGTAGATGGTGCTGTCAATCACATGACTTTCATCCTCTTTTATCCACTTTAATCTAAACGATATGCTTTTACAAAATCTCTTTTCAGTTCTCGGGGATCAGCATTGTGAACTCAACTGCCGGGCCGTCGGGTTCAGGTTCTACGTGCGGCAGTCGGAGCGGGTGATCGACGGGACGCCGTGCGGGAAGAACGATACTTCTCTCTGCGTGGCGGGAAAGTGTTCGGTAGGCCTCTCCACCAACCCTTCTTTAACATGTTCAACCTTTTAGTTACAAGCCAGCATCTTAGCTTTACTCTATGACTGTCCACGTGGAACACAATACATTCACTAACATGAGCTCCATGAGCACATAAAGTGTTGCTGAGGATGTTTCTGCAGGTGTAGTGTTGACTGTGAGCAGCAGAGGGCAGCAGAGGGCAGCATGGCCTCAGAGTGAGCGTGTAACGTGGAGGTCAGGAGGAGGTTTCTACTCCTCTGGGACAAAACAGGAGACCTTGGATCTCAACGTTGGACATTTTTGTACTTCTGACCTCGTATTTAATGTGAAAACAGACCTGTGAGCATTGAGTTGGAGAGACATAAGTCGCTGTTATGTATTCAGTGTCACTTTAGCGTTCTTTTGATCAGGGTTTAACTAAGAGAAATAAGAGAAAGAGCTCCTTAATGTCGACCTCGCTCTGTTAACCTCCGTGCATTTCCCATGCGCTGTAATCCAGCGACAATCTTTGCAACATTAAGATTTAATCAAGATAGAAAGCCCTGTGATCTCTGGCTTTGGCCTTGATCACATTTCCTCTGTTAACACACGACATGGTGATCTCACGCCTGGGAATATTATTAATAACTGAAGCTGTGATTTATGAGTCTAAATCAAGCAATTACACTAAAACTAATGATCTGCAAGTGGTAATCGTTTATTTCCCTTCCTTGGACTGCCGGCTGGTTCCCACTCATCAGTAGATTCCACTGCACGTTTGAACAGGTGATAATCAGAACCACTCATCGAAAGCAAACGATTCTAACTCACATTTTGAAGTTGCCGCACGTAGAACCTGAACCCGACGGCCCGGCAGTTGAGTTCACAATGCTGATCCCCGAGAACTGAAAAGAGATTTTGTAAAAGCATATCGTTTAGATTAAAGTGGACAAACGTAATGATGATGCAAAGTAAGAGATGTCATTGCAAGTATATTGGTAAAAGAAAGACTTTAAGCTGCACAGACACTCGTCAGCAGGACCCTCACGAAGAATGAGGCTTGTTGGACGTGTCAGTCATCATCGGCCCGTTAGAATCAGCTGCCGGTCCGCCGGGTGCACTCTGCCTGACCCATCATCATACTTCACACCTTGTGATGGCTTTCAAACACTTTTGAAAGTAATAAATAAAAACAATAAATGTTTACATGACAACTTTATAAAAGGTGTAATTTCAGCCACATTTTATATATATATACATATATAAAAGTGTTATATATTATATGTTATATGTTATTATATATATATATATATATATATATATATATATATATATATATATATATATATATATATATATATATATATATATATATATATATATATATATAAAATACCTCCATTCAGACGTTCTTGGTCCCCAGAGGATGAATCCGACTAACTTCAGTGACTTTTCCCTCTAGCGCCACCATGAGGTTGATCTTAGTGTTTCAGGAAGAAGCGTTTACACCTAATGCTGTAAAGATGTTTAAAGTCTCTAGAGGATACAATCTAAAACTTTATCTCCAGCAGCAGTTCAAAATACCAAAGTTGTTAAATTCTTGAGTTTATGACCAAATACCTGTGAAACTGAAGCCGTTCCCCCGAAGCCTCAGCTGCACTTTGTGATAGCTCGAGATAATTAGCAATATTGCAGATTATACCTGCTAAATATCAACATGAGACGTGAGTACTTCGACCTGCTGCATTAATACCTCTGATTCAGAACCATCATGTCTAATTACTCAAACTGCAGAATCCAGCAGGTCAGAGCTCGTCCGTGCGTTGCACAAGTACACACGAGTATCCTGCATATTCCTAAAACACATTGATGACGTTTTCTAAGAAACAGCTACTTGTGTGTGTGTGTGTGTGTGTGTGTGTGTGTGTGTGTGTGCAAATAAAGTACTTATGATCAAAGGTACTTTTATTATATAGACACGATGTAGTATACCTAATAAGATATTGAATGAATCTTAAGTTTTACATTTAAATTGTCTTATAGCGTCACATATTGTCAAGTACTTTAGTTAAGTACAATTTGATTTGATTTGATTTTGAGTGTTTGTGATAAACTGCAAGATGAAGTTTCCTTTACGAGAAGATGGAAGATGCATCGTCACAAAGATGAAAACTGTTTTTCTGAAGAACTCATGAAAAGTTGACTTTTTAGAGACACGTGGTTCAAACAGGACAAAGATACAAACGTGATGATCTTATAGAATCTGATGCATCCTGTACATTAAACCTTAAACATCTACAGCAGTAAAATGCAACATGCACATTAATGCAGCAGTCATATTTATGCAAACTTGTGTGTGTGTGTATATGTGTATATATATATATATATTTTTTTTTTTAAATGTGGAATATTCCAGTGCAAGTGGAGATTATGGCTTGCAGTTGTTTTTAACCAGGCCTTTAACCTATTTGTTTTATGTCTTTGAATTAAGTTAAGTTACATCCGCAAAAATATAGCAACTCACTGTTTTCTTCTTGCGAGTTATTTTACCACACAGGAGTATCTGGAGGTAATTTTAGTTTTGGCTTTCATATCGGTCCCATTGCGGCTCTCTGCTGCAGGTTGCGGCACTAAACCATTTTTTTAGATACTTAATCATGATAATGAAACATTAATTCAAAACATTTGGACTGTGGAAATGTGGCTCAATTATGTTGTTATTTCAACTTTCCACACAAACCAAACCACGTAGGTTGCGGTTGTAGGTTGCGTGCTTGTTGCGGAGACGCATTGCTGCTGATTACAGAGGAAACACTGTCTCAGCCCACAGTTTGTGTGGTCCCTGCATGAATAACAACCCAGCTCTGTCCATTTGACCTTTGACTCCTGGTGCCACTGCAGGTGTCCATCTCAGGTTTCACAGTAACACACATTCAAATTGGCCTGTCGGAGAGAGACTCACGTCTAACTAATGAGGCAAATCGAGGTCTTTTACGGTTTGTTCTCTGTAGTTGTAGAGCTCTGATGTGATTTCATCCTCATCTCACTGCCTCTGTCACCGAGCCTCAAGGATCTGCTGTCTGCGAGGGTTTGGTGACATCGTTGTTTGTCTTATGGCTGCACGATTATGACCAAAATGATATTCACGAATAGTTAGATCCATACTAAGTGATTATTCCTTGACGTTAGGCACTAAATAGTTTTCCTGCAAGTGTACAAATCTTTGTTTCAAAATAAAAGCTCTTTAGGATCACTTAATGTGTAAACGCTGGACATGTCTGACAAATCACGCGCGTATACGAACACTTTGAAACAGCAGCTCTGAGGCGCTGAAACCCCCCTGAAAGTTGTTACTCGTTTCAGATGAACAGTGAAAGAAAGATCCCTTTATGGTGGGAATTCCATTCAGCGGCGACTTCTCTCTCTTTATACCAAGGAAGGGCATTTGAGAAGGGTGTGTGTATTTTTAAAGGCCGATGACTGACCACACACTTCTCTGCTGGCGGTGGTGGGCCCAGCTGAAGGTACAAGTCTATGTAACGTGCACTGCTCGAGACCCAGAAGTGAGTTTGCACTACTTCCTGCATGCCGCTCTGCACAGTTAGGTAGGAGTAGATGATGAAAGAACGGGGAAAGCAGTTATGAAAGCTAAAACTCTGGTTGATATATGTGGATGACAAATGTGCCAGATATAGCAGGAGCCCAGATGTTTTATTTCAGGTTCTATTAGCATTAAAGGGATAGTTTGGATCTTTGAAGTGGGGTTGTATGAGGTACGTGTCCACAGTCATACCTGCAGTAGATGACTGTCGGTAAGCCACCAGTTTTGAGAAGCAGAACACGGGAGTTGCCGGTCTACCGCTGCCTCGATCGGATATATATTTCTGTGTTATTGCGTGACTTTGGTGAATCTAAACTAACAAGTCCTGTGTTCTGCAAGGTCAAATGACTGTTTTAATTTATGGAGTGTAGTAGCTTTGAAGAGTGCATAGATGTTTATGACGTATTTAACCTCGCAGAACACGGGAGCTGCTGCTCTGCCGCTGCCTCGTTCATCATTAGTTTGTGTTATTGTGAGACTTTGGTGATCGAGGCAGCGGTAGACTGGCAACTCCCGTGTTCTGCGAGGTAAAATGATTGTTTTGTCTATGGAGTCTGGTGGCTTTGAAGAGAGCGTAGCTAACGGCGTCAGTTCCCCGTCAGAAAGGTCTGACGGCAAGGCGGTGAAAATATTCTAAATATAACGTACAATTAAACTAATATAGATTGTTCAGGTTAGCTGCTTCCTTGCTGGTTCTCCTGTCTTGGGGCGTGCCGCCCGCCATCGACTGTAAGTAATACACGGACTTACAAGTACCTCATACAACCCCACGTCAAAAAATACGAAATATCACTTTAATGCTTACTAATAAGCAGTGCAACATTAGACTGACAGATGTTGGCATGGATTTTGATGTATCGTTCTTAATAAAGATGACTGATAGAATGAAACTGCGTCCGAGCCAGCGCAGTGCAGAGGTCACAGCCACAGCCTTCCTCTCTGACTGGCGTGTTTCCCAGCACCCAGAGCGAGGCTCAGGCCCAAACTCTTCAAACAACATCTCAGGCCACTCCTCACTTCTCTCCTCTGACAGCTGCATCTGTTTTATGCATTCCCCGTTGTGGTGGCCAGACAGACTTGTTAAAAGGGGGATGAGTGCTCTGATATACAGCCTGCCTGGTGAAGACTGGTGGAGAAACCTCAATCCCGTCTCTGTCACGAGAAGCCCCAGCTGCACGCTCACAGGGTGTTCCCCACCATTACCCACTGCAGATGGTTATGGATTCATGTCAGCAGAACCGTCCTCAGTTATCGCACATATGCAGTAATAGTTATGATGGGTATTTGCTGAGGAAAGACGCTGTCTTTATCATCATTAGGCTACTTGTGGCATTTTAACTCACGTATTGCATTACTTGCTAAATGTATGTCTTGTTTGAGCGTTGGTCAATATCTCAATGGTTTGTACCGATATTCGTTGTTCCCTGATGATGTATCCTCGCGACTTTTCATGAGGTTGACACCTGTGGTTCGGAGTGAAATGTCGGGCTAACCAGTGGATTTGATTGCCATGACATTTGGTATTACCTAACTGACTTCTAGGCATCTATCCACATCATCAGATCAAACATTTAAATGTGTCTTTGGTTCATAAACAAATGCCTGCAAAAGTAATGACAATCACGTCAGCCTTAGCTGCAGCGAATGTTAGCTGGCTAACACGCTAAACTAAGATGATGAACGCGTAGACTGTATATAAGAAGTGATGCTCACCATTACGCGACTCATCGGTTTGTGGACTACCGCCTTGAAGCCTCGCGTTTGGCTTTTTTTGCCGTAGCCATCTTGATTTTTTTCAAAACCAGAAGTGACCCGAGAGGGTGGAGCTACGCACAACCAAACGCTGAGTTTATAAGCGACCAAAATGTTACAATTAAGTTTCATAAACTGAAAACAGACGGTGAAAGGGTTTAAATTCTAAAACAAAAACACAAACTACACCGCTGTAGCGACCTGTCAATCACAAGGTAGTCCCGCCCTAAAGCATATCGTCTATTTTACTCTAAATGGACATCGTGCAGTATAGAATAAACTAGAGATTCAGACTCATTAGGACTTAGATTTCTATACAGCATCTATACCAGCAGAGTCGCCATTTAAAAGAATGCAATTTTAAGGCCCTTTTCCTTCTCGGAGGTTGGCGCTCGGATGAACATTATAAACATTATTCATTGACTGCTGCGCCTAATTACAACCTCACAGAGACTCTTCGTCAGTTTGTCCACAAATGTTACACAAAATAACTCTTTCTGAAATATATTGGTTTGTGATGCTTGATTTATACCTTGAATAGAGATAGTGTTTCTTCTCTGGGGAGTCAAAGGTCGGGTTAGGCCACAGCAGCCGCCCTGCAGTTTGTTAAAGCTGTCAGGACGGCTTGAATATGAGCATCAGTTGGAGGATAGTTAAGACAAATGGTTTTTTAGAAGTGAAGATGTGAAAGAGATGACAGATTGATGCTTTTAGTTTGACCTTCCTGGACCTTGATGAGCCCTGCTGTCCCCCCTACTGGCTCTTACTGGCCCACGGCGGCCCCTCACTGGCTCTATGTAACCTGTGAAACTCCAGCAGGCTTGAGCGCTCTGGTTTCGGGGGTCAGACACTTGTTTCTGCACCGCCACACCTCGGCTGTGCTCATAAAGTCTGTTTTCAGGAGACGGGGGAGTGTAAACCTTGTGAGTGGGGCCTCCTTCACGCTGTGGAAAAGCAAAGTGTTGATGGGATCCTCGTTTGATGTGTTTCCAGCGCACTTCGGGGGACACTTCTGTCGTTTTCCGTCTCTTAGTCCTGTTTGCAAATATACAAACAAAGTGAACTCGTTCAAATGAATGTCTGTGTGACTGACAGTCATTTCTTTCAGGCTTTGCTACATCAGCTGTGTTATATTTTCATGGTTCCTCCGGGGACTACCGGGGACTGCAGGAAGAGTAAAAGACAGCTGTGTTAAACTTCCCTTTCCTGCTAGTATTCTGTTCAGCACGACAACAGCTGTGCAGAAATAGAGAGACGTATTTGCACAATCAGATCCATACACTTTTCCTATCCCTGTTCTTAAACTATATGACCATCACAAAGACCTGCTAGATTATGCACATATGAAGGAAATGTAGCAAAAATGAGCAAAAAAGAACGTTGAAAAGTTAACTGTGTTTGTCTGTCAGCAGAATTACAGAAAAACTACTGGCCCGATTTCCATGAAGCTTAGTGGAAGGGTTTAGCATGCGAGAAGGAAGGACCACTTAACTTCTGGAGCAGATCCGAGTCACAGGGTGGACACATTGTTAGCATTGTGAGAAAGGGCATCTGTGCTGCATTCATTAATTCAGGCTAACAGCAATCAACATGTTCTTCATGGGAGCATCCAAGGAGCACATGAATGCAGCATCGACTGGGTGAAAGTCTGCGCTCTCCGAGTGCCATTCTAGTTATTATTAGTATTTCTTCTGCGTTCCCCTCCTCACAATGTGGCCCTGCCTTTCCATGATCATGATGCATCTCCGTCACCGCACGCTGACTCATGATATCATGATGTGTTCCGTATGTGTGGAGACTAAGCAGGTGGACAGATGGCCGCTAAGATGGATGTATGATGGTGATTTGGAGACAGCTGTTGATGTATAGTGAGCTACTGACACACAGCTCTGCAGTGAAGTGTGTTTCAAGGGCAGAGAGCAGCGTCCGCTCTGATTTATGAGGCTATACTATACGGATACAAGCTTGTATTTTTAGCACTCAGCGGTCACACAGGTCTTCCTCAGACAGACGGCTGTTGACAGTGATTGGCTGCTATCAGGGTGGCTGTAAACTTTAGCTCATTGTATGTCTCATCCGTTTGTTTGGAATGTCAGATATCTGGAGCACTCGATGTGTGCTGAGCGCTCACCGGGCGCCTGGGATTTAGGGTCATTTGAGAATAAGATAAGAAAACGTAGGTGTCAGTCAGTGGATGTTGCACACACGGTGTGAATAATGTGAGACTTTATCTGTGCACCGTCTTAATTAATGATAAATGTCTATTTATGTGTGTTTATATGTCAGCTCTATTGACACAATGCAGCTGTATAAAGACACAGAGAGAAATGAGTTCACACAGAACTTATCTGGTTTGTTTGTTCGTGTGTCGCAGTGTTGCGCTTCACAAAAGCTTCTCGTTGAGGTCAACATGGTTGAGTAAGGAACGGGCCTTGAAGCCTTTACAAGTCAAAGTCTGTGTCTAATCTGTTTTCACAAAACAGAAGAACAGAAGTTGCCACAGAACGTTCAAGCCTTTTCTCTTATCACGTTGACGACACCATATATTATGAAGTTGTGTGTGTGCTTGGATTGTCTAAGTTCCACTTTTAACAAGCACCTATCAGCTTTAAAGATGTCACAAGTCTATCTGTATCTATAGGCGTCAATTTAAGGGTGCTCAAAACAGAAGAATCCCCCCCCCCCCTCCACAAGTCAGACCTTTCCGAATAACCACAGACTTGTAGCTATACATATATTATAGGGATTATAGATTCATTAAGAAACGACACATTATAGTAAATGCACAGGAAGTAACAATCATAAAGCAAGAGGACAGTCCGACGCCACTGGTTGGCGTTGGCGTTACTTCTTTACGATATGCCGAGCAGAGTACGCCGGGTGGAGTTTGCTATCGTATCAATGTAACCTCGGCCCTGACGCTGGAGCGTGGGGGTGCTCGGCCTTGGTGCACACACGCCTGCATCTTCACACTGTGAGCAACATGACCAACAAAACCCCGACAGTCCAATCACTTCCTGTAACGCCGCAGAGTGACACATCCTGTTCTTCATAATGTTCCCAGTGACAGGTTGTTCATTTCAGCTGTTTAATATATACTATTTAATATCTCTTCTGCAGACTGTGTCGTCCACCGCAGGAGACAAACAGAAACCGTTACCTCAGCCACACCTTGCCCCTCCCCTCTCGACCTGCTTTATTCATTACCTCCCTCCACTGTGCTCCTGCATTTTTCAGTCAAATGCGTTGCTCAAAGGAAACAATCATGGGACCAACATGCCTGGCTTTGCTGACTAATATGAATCCCAGATGCACAACACATCATGAGTTTTCTCTTCATACTTCCTTTTCTCAACGTTCACTGTTCTCGTCGAGGTTTAGAGGAGACAACACGAATGCAGAGGTTTGGAATGTGATTGAAACACAATAGAGAATTGTTAGAGAAGCTGCCGACACGTGAAAGTGTGTGTGCGCTGCTGCGAACAACTGGGGGGGGGGGGCTGCATCCTCGTTACACGTCCTTCAGCGTGTGTGAAGCATGATGTAAACTAGATTACTGACAGAGGAATTGCAGCTGCCAGGTAAAGTGTTTCCCACCGAGGCCACACCTGCTAAAAGTGTTAGATGTTCTGCTAATGAGCGTTGGATTGAAACATCCTCCGAACGGCCGACAGACCGTTAAAGTGACTGCGTGTGTGTACAGTAATGTTGAGCCCACCTGCTGCAGAGCGTGACTCTGACATGTGTGGGTCGGAGACCGGGGGAATCAGGCGCCTGGAGCCAAGGTTGCTTCAGGGCTGACCCACAAAGACCCCAGGGTGTACCGGGAGAGTAAGTCTGGCCCCGCCCGACCTCTGGGCGCTGTGCCTCCATAATGAGACCTGTCCAGATCAGAGGGAGCACGAGACGATGTGTGTTGGTTCATCGTGACAGACGGGCTGCTGAAAAGAGCCGATCCCTTTCTGCACGTCTGCAGCTGCTTTGACAGCTTACTGTGCGTACTGGGTTGGGGGTTGGGGGTGGGGGGGGGGGGAGGTGATGAGTGGTTTACAAATGAAAACAAAGCAGCTCCAGAGAGCCATTCACAGTTTCTCTCCACTGCTGTGTTGCTGGTGTTCAAGACCATGAATTGTACCTGCAGGAGCTCCTCACCCCTCAATCTCCCCCCCTGGACACTCAAATCTTCTTCAGCCTCACTCGCTGTTTTTAAATAACCCTAACACTCCTGTTCCTCCCTGCCTTCCCCTCGCCTCCTGTTCACATGTGTTTCCCTTAATATTGCACGATTGTTTTGTGTAAATTGAGTTTTAACGTTTTTAAACCGCTTTTATGTGAAGCACCTTGAGATGTTGCTGTATTTAAAGTGTGCTCTATACATTTAATTCATTATTATTATAATATATATATATTTAGTTGAGAAAGCCCCATGACATGCGTCTCTTGCTGCGCTTCATGCACTCAGTGCCTCGACTTGCTTCACAGAGCAAGTGTCAGGGTGTGATTTATTAAA
This sequence comes from Cottoperca gobio, assembly GCF_900634415.1. Taxonomy (NCBI): domain Eukaryota; kingdom Metazoa; phylum Chordata; class Actinopteri; order Perciformes; family Bovichtidae; genus Cottoperca; species Cottoperca gobio. The sequence continues at coordinate 335,226 of NW_021166866.1, read as the reverse complement.
TATAGTATCAACATGCATATCATTACCAAGCAAATATTTGGCAATCTGTTCAGCTGACTTGTTGCGCTCATGAATCTACAATCCCAAGCTTCAAAGTAGCTTTTTTAATGGGGATATAATCCTGTGAGCTGCTGTTTAATCCTCCGAGAGGACGTACTGGTATAATTCTGTGCGCACAGGTGAATGCGGTACAAGCTCATTACTGTCATTGTCATTCACTAAACAACTAATCACAATTTAAAAGTGTCATGATTGTAATTATATATAGTATATTAGTCACTAATTTACTTACAAGAAAGTAAATGTTATTTGCAAATAATAAGAAATGCATGTGATGTTTGTACCAGCAACATGCCTGGAGTTTAATGTATTGAACATAATTACTATTTAAATCCCAGTTTCTATATTTCTGTCATTCTTCAGCCCTGTTTACAAACATTTTGAAAATGTTGAATAAACGCAACTCATTCAAACTAATTGACAACTCGATATCAAAAGTATTCCTTTGTTAATAATTTCATACATTAGTTGCATCAGTTTGGACAAAGTTAGTACGCAGAGAGAGTTGAGCAGACGCCACGCACCTTCGCGACCTGAAGGGATCAGAAGTAAGAGAAGATGTTTCTTCCTCCACGCCCCTTCAATGACTCGGTGTACAGTGTATAAACATCGCTCAGTAAAGTATTGCATTAGTTGTATTTCTTCTTTAACATTGCATCATCTCGTCAGTCCATCTGTTTGTCCCTCTCGTCTCCTCTCCTTGTGTTCGGCCCTCTGAGACGCAGCCTGTCAGCGCGCACAATAGACGCTGCAGCAGCCTGTTGTGGTCTCCGTGTGCCGCTTCAAGAAAGGAAAGTTCTCAATTATCTCAAGCTTATTCCAGAAGTGTCTTTGTGTAGAAGCGGGTCCAGCCAGAACGTCCCCGACTCGCTCAGTCTGTAGATATCATTTCATGAAGAAAATAAAGCAACTATCCTACTAAAGGATGAAGAGTGCACTTCCAGTGTATGTCCTGGTCAATTAGGGTTTAATGTCGTGGAAACAATGGTGGTGCAATAGGAAAACCATGTGATGAGCCGGGTCTTATTGGCTGCAGCAGTTGTGCTTCCAGCGTTGCAACGTGGCTTGTTATTAAGTATTTGGTGGTGGGGGGGGGGGGGGTGGGGGCTGTGTGCAAAGAGGGCAAAGGGATGTTATTGTTTTTGCGTTTTTGTTTCTGCATCTTGAAAGTGAGCAGAAACAACCAAAAGATGTTTTTCATATGGAGTTATTTCCACTTCAGGATGTTCATGAGACCTCTGGACTTCATCATTTCCCGCTGTTTTCTGCTTCGTGTTGTTAACAACCAGAATAAAGGTTATGTCCTTTGTGTAATTCTGTAATTCCTATTTGCTGACATCCGTAGAAGATGGCAAGCCCACCTGCCAATTATGTCAACACACTTTTAACCATAGTGCTTTTGCTTCACATTAATTTCAGCCCAGCAAGAGTTTCCTACCGCTCCTACTTTCTCTGTCACATCGAGAGCGCTCCCCAAAGCTTCCTCTCTGGGATCCAGCTTACTGTCAGCAGTAGCTGCCACACTCTCCTCTCTGCCTCCTTTCCCTCCCGCCTCCCTCACCCTCCTATTCATTTTCTACCTCTCACTCTCCCTCCTCTAACAGAGCCCGTTCCCCCCTCTCTCCCCCAGCTGCACCTCCCTCAGCTCAGTTTACAAGGGAGCTCGTAGAGATCAGCTCTGTAGTGAGAGTTTTTTGGCATTCTCAGTTACAGAGGCAAGGAAGAGGCTGACGGGAGCAGCCCCTGGATCTCTGTAGAAGCTTCAGTGACTGGTGGAACGTTTCTGTGGCCCACATGAGAGAATGCTGTCAGGACTGGCTCTTCTGCTGCTCGTCTGCCTCCACATGCGTGTGCAGGGGAAGCCGCGGTCACAGTCAGGACCGGCTTCTCCTCTGTTGGGTCCTGGAGGAACCTGGGAGAGCGTGGGGATTCCCATTGATGCCAACGCTCTGGCTGTAAGAGTTGCACAGCACGATGCGGCGCTCAGTGTAAGTTTCTTTTGGACTCTTTGCAGTCAGGTTTTTTGGAAAGTGGTCGATATGCCGCCGTGCATGCCACCAAGAGAAATCTGTGCATTTATTGGCCTTGGTGATTAAAGTTGATCTGATTTAAGCCTCTAATTCATTTACAACCGGTGTTTAGTGCTCGTGGGCAGCACTGGACATTGTCACCCCGTAGCCTTCTGATCCTGCGGTCCAGTCACCGTGTGGCTGTTTTCACCGTGGCTCCGCTCGCTCTCTGAGAGGTTTATTTTTCCACAGCACATTCACAGGCTACTTGTGGGATTAGATTTCCTCCACTAGTGGAAGCCTCTGTGAGTCAGGCCTGTCCTGGGACTATAAAGATGTACTTGGAACTCTATTAGGGATACACTGCGAGCCTGAATTAGCCTGTCGCTGCCTGTGGCTCTGCTCTGCTAGTTCTAGCTCACCTGTGTTTGCTGATGATTAATGAGGCTGCTGTGTTGTGCCTGCAGGTCTTTAATGCAAATGTGTGAAGTGCCAAAGTCTCCATGAGAGTGCCAGCTTTAGATGACTCTACATAGCTATCAATGTTATGTAAATGTTGGAATCTGTCAAGGCACAAAATGTGTGTTGAGTTACTCGTGTGATATTTCCTGAGAGCTCCTGCTCGGATGTTAAAGTAGTTTGATAGAAGTCAAACCCTTAGTTTGAGTTACCTTTCTTTAGAGATCTGTCAGGTAATGGAAACCCTTCCCTTTGACACAATGAGAAATCTGTTTAAACTGTATAAGGAAATACTTTAAGTTTTGTTTGTGTTATAGGAGAGAAACATTATATTACTTTTATTGACCGGAAAGTCATTCACAGACGAAGTGCTTTACTTGTGATGGGGTTAACTGGGTCACTGAGCAAACTGTTAAAACTCCAATAACAAACATTCATATTTGGGAAGAGTAGAGCTGCGTAAAAGGAAATGTCAACACCCGTCACAGATATAGAACATATAACAATCCATAGTGTTTAACCATGTTGTGCAGCTGGGGTCAACGAGAAGAGACAGAAGTAAACGCTCATTAGCTGTCGTGAACATGTCAGTTCAAAATCATGTTTATTAGCAAATAACAATGAATCAGTATCAAGCGGACACGTGCTACAATCAGCGTGAACTCAGTTAGATCTTTGCAGCTCATGTCAAAATAACATAATGTGACACTCGTCATCGATGTAAGTCTTTTTGTGGATGCTCCCAGTGGGAATGAAACCCATTACCTCGCAGCCTTCATCTCCCGCAGAGACCGTTCGGTCATTCTGTTCCCAAAACAGTGCATCCAAAATCAGAGACGTGATGTCAGGAGAAACCCTCAGCGTTTTTATGGCTGTAGATTCACCACGCTCGATGCTATTTCTGAGTGTTTTACAAGCATGGGAGCCTTTAACGAAGAGGCTCTGAGCTGCGAGGGCAGTTTGTGGGCTGGACGAGGCCTCTTTTTACTGTTGGGGGGGATCAAAGGTCTTGCCACTCAGGCCGACGTCTCTCTTCACTGCTCGGCAACAGATGCTCGCAGCTTGTAGGATGTCCTGCAGATATCATAGCTTGATGTGAGTTTTGAGAAGCACGACCGCCACTAGTTTTGACCTCGGCTCATCTCTTCGTACGTTACAGTTAATAATCCCAGTTTGTCTGTGTTGCCATTTTGGTTTGACACATGTTGCTATCGGTTTCTTGAAATGCTGTGTTGTGGAGAGTGGAACGCTGAGTGATTACGACCCAAAACACCAGAGCTTGTGTTTCTGTTTGTGGTTACAAACCACGGTTAGACTTCTAGTTAATGGTCCCACAATACCAGAGCCAGGAGTGAAATCTGAGGGGAAAGAACACATTGAATGAATTGCATGTTTTGAGCTATTGGTGAAGTCACTTCCTCCACGTAGTACATGCAGAACCGGGCCACAGTCGGAGCTTCATTCCTCCTTGTTTCCAGTTGTTTTAAAAGGAACATCTTGTAAACGGGGTTTTAAATAAGCATGTGATGATATTGTGGTAAACCAGAAGCTACGTCCTCACCAGTTGATGAAGAAACAGTATTGTTCTTGTAGTGTAGAGTCCTGCAAGGGTCCAGTTTTGCAAACCCCCTCCTGCCTGTTCCCACAAAGCTCAGCTCAGTCCCCCGCAATTATCTTCAAGTCAAATCTGAACCCGACTCATTAACATAAGTCCCGCAACTCTACGTTCTTAAATCACAACTCCAGCAGAGGAAAAGTCAGAACAAACACAATCAGTGCCGAGCTTTCAGCAAACAAATCATTCTTGCACAATCATTTTCATTTCTGATTTCTCCCAAAACAAACATCTTGTTGTTAGTTCATATGATTTCTTTCCGTTACACAACTTAACTGCAGGAGTCGGGTGTAGAGAGGTAATAATAATAATAATTATAAAGTATGATAAGGACATATATAAGATCAGACTTTTCATTTAATTTGAACCGTGTTTATCTGCGGTGACATTAGCCGTGGTTAACTCTCAGGACAGAACGCTAACATTAGCTGAAACTCTGTTAGCATCCAGCAGCAGCTTCCACGCACAGGGTACAAGTGCTAGTTGTTTACGTAACCTTTTTTTAAGAACCTTGGCTCTTGGGCTATATGTAGTAAGCGTACAATTACATCTCATGGTAAAGCTGATAAAGTAAAACTGCGTTGTAGTCACTAAAACTCACCGAGAATGAAAACGCAACGAAGCCCAAACATTTATTTTCATTAACTCGAGAGAAACAACAACAACATATACACAGATCGGGCGGCTCAGCAGAGGTGAATGTTTATCGCACTGCTAATGAGCAGGTGGCACTTTGTATGTACGGTAGCCTCTGACTCCATATGAAGTTGTGTGAATGTTGACATGTACTGTAAAGCGATTTGAGTGATTGCAAAGGTTGGAGAAGCGCTTTATAAACGCAGGGAGCTATAACAACATGCTTCTTGGTCATAAATAACTCAACATTTAAATTGAATAACCGACATGGCACTTTGTAACCATTTCTTTAAACGCGCTCTGTGAAAGAGTGTCCGATTTCTGGGCGGATTATTCCACTGCACGGCTGCACTGTAGAGAAATGTGTTTGTGCTCATCAGTATTGAATCGAACAGGCATGAAGTTAAGCTACCTCTTGTAAATGTTTGTTTAGAAAAGATCCCCTTTAATGCTTAGCGTCTCTCTTACTACAGCGCCATGCTTACTGCTTCATTATAGGCTTTAATTACAGTTGCTGAGCTATGATTGGACAATCACTGTTTGGGGGAGGGGTTTAGTGAACTGTAAAAATCCTTCCACATAATATAGTGCTGCAGGATGACGGATTTCTGTAGGCAAACCTGGAAGTTAGCATCGACATAAAGTAAACGTTCCTTTAGGTCAGGGGTCTGTGGAAGGGTGGGACTTCGCTCCCGACACACACACCTACAGTCAGAGACAGAGCGGAGCACGGACCTCTTCAAGCCTTTTCTATACAATATACACAGTAGGGGGTCCCTGCTCCACGCTACACCAGTTTGGGGGTCCTTGGCCTGAAAAACGTTGAAGACCCCTGCTTTAGGTTATTGCAGAAAGAACAAACATTTATGATCCTCACAGGTTTTGTTCAACAGGATTATCTTCACAAATGTAAACGCAATCGCCAGAAGAAACAAGCTAACGATAGGCTTTAACGTCACCGCCGCTACGCTAAAGGCGGACTCGTGTCGTAGTTAACTGGACTTATTCCTGCAGCACTCGAGACCAACGAAGAAGAAATCCATTTTGTTTTAGCTCATACTTTAATTTGATGGATTATATTTAGAATATCGACACCAATAGATTAAATCACACCCCGTGTGTTCATCAACATTATATTTAGTACTGAACGATGTGTATTTCACACGTGTAACAGTAAGTCAGGGTTAGTAAGTGCTTCAGTCCTTAGTGATAATGTCACATGTGAACTTGATGACAGTGCGGCGTCCACAGATACAGATGTGTTCAAAGTGCTGACTGAAGTAAAAGCAGCGTTCGCTTCACCCGCTCATTAAAACCAGTTAAAGATCCGCAGCATGTGGGAGGCAGATGTCAGTCGCGGTGACAACCACAGCTTCATATGAAAGAGACGGGGGTAATCCTATTTAATCACAACCTAAACCAACATTTAAAACCTTCTTTAATCATCATCTTATTTGATTTTTATGTCCATGAGATGTGATCTCAATAATGTCATTTCCAGACTCGGCATCGTGTCTTGAGGTCACTCCCGCTATAAATTCTCTGTCGGGATGATGTTGCTTCTGCTTTCTCAACCTGGAAGACAAGTTGGGGCCATATTGCATTTCCAGACGAGGTAACAGCTGACCAAGTCATGATAACTTCATTGGCCATTCGCCAAACAACATTACAACCTATCTACGTGTGAAGAGCTGTAGAAATCCCCAAACAGCCCTCTCCCCCCCTTTAACCCCCACGCTCATAAATATGTTTTAAAATACTGCACTACCTCCATCCCGGGATGCATATTCACAGCAGTACGACATGTCTGTATTCCCCTGGCGTCACTGTCTCTACATGAATGAGACGAAGGCCTCCAGTCCTGTAATGGAGCTTCTGTGTTCACTCGTCTTCACAGAAGTGTAATTGGTATTAGAAGGTCGTGCAAACTTGTTTTCAAGGAGGCAGCAGTCCAAGTCTCACAGTGTTATTTATTTGTTTCTTTGCTCTCAGGAGGAAAGCTGTAAAGGAAACCACTAAGACACAGGTTAGAAGGTTCTGGTGGGATCTGAGCCTCAGCCAACATTCATGTGGATTTAGACTGGGGGGGGGGTTTAACCGCTGCACCATCTCCAGACTAAGAAAACATCCTTTTTTATTCATGACCTTCATTTCATTCCCTTTTCCAGAGTTCGGACCAGCAGCCATGTTGTTCTGGGCGAAACGTTTAACTGAAACTTTAGGTAAATATCCAGGTGATGCTTCAGGACTCTTTATTACATCAACTCTTTAAAGGGGAGTCACTACAGCTGAATATGGATAACATCTTTAACTAGTAGACAACAAACGTCCCCATTACTTACGTTAAGTGCAGTAAACCCTTCCACTGGTCTTCTTTAGTGTCCCTGGTACCGACAGCAGTGTCCTCACTGACCTGTTGTGGGGACACGCTGCTCTGGACAAAGAGAGCGGAGCAGCGAGTCACATGCACTATGTGTTGAGCTGTCTCTCAAAGCCCCAGTGAACAACATGTTGACACTCTGCCTCGCTGCTGCTGATTTATATACAAGTCACTTTATTCACTTTGAATTATTGTCTTTGTACGGTTAGTATTCAACACAAATATCTTGGGGATGTAAGAAACATATGTACTTGGTTAACTATCTAATTCTATATATATAGAAATAAATATATCACACAGAATACCAGTTTCACATGTTAATCTTTTGTATTTGGGAGTTTTCTGAGAAATAAAAAGCAGCCAAACTATTTTATTGATGCAGCATTTTAATTTAGTTTATTTGTGGCAGTTTAGCATAAATAAATGTTTTGCATTTGTGTGTTTACATTATTGCAATCAGTTGATATATATAATATAGAAACTCCATAATCTTATACACACTTTCCTTCTGCTTTCATGCCCTCATTTGGCCTCTCTGCTTTTATCAGCTGACTGGAGGAGATCATGAATCATGATCTCCTCCATGCACTGAATCAAGAATCGAGTCATGCAGAACCCCAGGAATCACAATCAAATCGTGAGACACTGAAAGATTTACACCTCTTTTAATAACCTCTGACAAAACCTCACACAAGGTTTGAACTGCTGCAAATCTAACAGAAGTCATCACACACACACACACCCACACCCACACGCACACACACACACACACTTGCAGTAGAGTTGTTGCGTGAGCTACTGCTGTTGATTTCAGCGTGATATCATTCTGAGCATTAGAGTTTTATTCACATTTGCAGTCTTAGCTTGGAGCCACAAACCAGCCCGGCTACTTTGACCAAAGCACTGATACTGCAAAGCAATTGTAACATCATGCCAGAGCTGTCGGGAGGAGATTTAGTGCCTGTGCAACTGATATACCTTCACTTTGTGCATGTTTCGTGTTGAAGAATGATACAAATGTCTGATACTTTTCCCCGACTCTCTGATAGTGGTGTATGCAGTTAATCACTGTCTCTAAATCTATATCTCAGAGAAGAGACACACACATGCAAGTGCAACAACAAACTGGGAATCATTTTTCACAGTTCCGCTCTAACTGAAAGATCAAACGGCCCGTGCAAATCATCAACTCAACTCTGCCGTTTCCCACGAGCTCTAGAGAGCGTTTTAGCATCATTCAGCTCATTGTTTTGGTTTGACAGCCCGCAACTTTAATGTTTTGATTCGCTTTTACTGTCTCACATCATCGACCTCATTTCCAGCAGCTGCTCTCTTCGAACAACGTAAATCTGCCCAGAACGAAATGGTGCACTGCCAAAGTTAGCAGCTAAACAGCCAGATATTTCCCTCAGGAGGTGTCGGAGACTAAAACAGATCCCAAAGGAGAGCGAGCATCGCATTTACACTCGCCAGGTTGCTTGAACTAAGACTCCGTATGAATACTAACGTCGCTCAGCGTCTGTTGAAAACTGTTTGCAAATGCAAAGTGGCCACAAATAATCGAATACTGCTTTTAAATACTTTCCTCAAAACATGCAGTGGCTGTTTCATAAGCCTTGAAATACAGGAAGTGAAAGAGAGCCGTGGATTTAGGAGGTTAAGCAAAATACGAGTAAAAGCCCCTTTCTTCTATTTGTAAGGTCCCCAAATTCACATGACCCCAGAGGTTTGTTGAAACTACTTGTTTTGAACGCAGCACACTGATTGGGAGTGTTAACTAACATTTACCCGACAACTCACAGTTCACTTGGCCGCTAATAACCACAACGCTGACCCTAAAGTTTAACTGTACAGTCTTTGTCCTGCTTTGTTGTCAGTATTCAAACATCGTGCTGCCATCGCTTGTCTTTAGGCCCTTTGGGGTAAACTTTGTAGTTCAATAAGAGTAAAGCTCAGCTCGCAGGACGTCTGTGTCTAATTCTAAATGTCTTGTTTCTTCTGGGAGAAGTAGAATCTCCAGTGACATGTGCCTTTGGCTGCGAGACTTCAGTTTGTTACCAAACCTCTGCGATACGATGAGCGGGACAATACCATCAGGATCTACTTTAAGATTACGTTGTTGCGTCGACTCGACCGTCCTGACAAGTGTAACCATCTCCAGATGACGCTGGGCTTTGGCGACGTTTTAAATAATCCTGTTATAATTCCACAAAGACAAAACATGGCGAGTTTCCCTCACCAGATGGCACAAGCCACCCACAGAGAGAAGGTGGAAAAGAAACTGTGGTCTTCCTCGTTCATCAACCAACATGAAATTTGTGTTTGGGTTCTTCTGGGAAGCATTGGCGAGGCTTGAGCGTCTTGATGGGTTCACAGTTAAGGTCACGTTTGTCAGAGCCGGCCTGGAGGGCAGATGTGAGGAGGAGGGGGGATTATTTAGGGACAGATTAGGATGTTAGTGCTCAGTTTGTCTTGACAGGTTAGTGATTTTAATGGTGCAACTGTCCAATTCACTACATATCAAGTCGTCCCTTTACTCTCTAATGCTTCCTGCTCTGAAGGCGTAAAAACCTCTTGGCTCTTCACATGTAAGAAGAACGAACGCTCGGTATGTTTTTAAATCCACCGTCATATGATATTACAAGATTTGGAGTCAATAAAATTCACTGTTTATTCTCCAGTCCTACATTAATATGCTTTGATGGCCACAGATAACCTCTCCATGTCAGCGTCTGCTTTAAGAGAGGAACGTTTTTTCCCTTTTTCAGGCAAAGGCAGCCGAGCTGCTGTAATCGTGTTGTTTTAGTTTGAAAGAATTTATAGTGAAAATGGAGAAGCGGAGGGATATTCATCGCGGGTCATGTCACTCCTTGATTTTTATTTGTTTTCCACGTTGGACTTATTCTAATTCGCAAGGTGCCTCAAAATGTGTTCCTCTCTTTCTGACCTGTAGTATTGTTGCTTTAAGTTCACTGATCTGAAACGTGAGATCATGAAAACGCAGCAGTTTTTCTCGTGTTATGTTTTTATCCAACCCCATGCTGCACTGCAACAGAACTCCACACTGACCGCAGAAGCGTTTGGCAGTTTTATTTAATTTTTTCCCAGCTTTTCTTAGTTTGCTTTTCTTTTCTCTCGTCACTTATTTCCTGTGTGGAAGGAGGCACTTCATGTTTGTTTTGGCCCAGGTGGTGTTTTGGCCCAGAACACCGTGAGCTGCTACGGGTGGGGGAGTGCCAGACTCTCCTCGAGTTCTCCGCAACTGGCACAGTCCACCCCTTTCCACCACTTCTCCCTCCATCTCTCCTGCTTTTCATCCCTTTTACTTTACCTTTTTCCACCTCCTTGTGCTCTCCTTGCTCTCTGTCCGTCTTTCCACTGACTTGCAGCCGACCTGTAGTTCAGCTAAACCCATGAGATCACCACCGGTTTGATGAGTAGACACACATCGATTGTTTTCAAGGTATTTTCTATCAAAGTTATCGTGACAACACTACTTATTATACCTGTCAATCTCTGAATGTCAGTCATCTTTAGAGTTCGGTTTGGTACCTCATGAAAAGCTCAGCAGCCTCACATTGGTCTACGTTGTTGGAAGAATATGTCAGCTTCAATCAGAGAAAACACATGGAAGCCATTCGAGAGCTGCAAAAGAAGGCCTGGAGATTGGCTGCTGACCAATCCCCCACCCCCCACACACACACACACACACACACGATGCCCACTCTTTTGGTTTCCTGAATGCCGACTGTGGTGTGTTTGGGACTTGGCCCGTCACTCACCACAGCCCGGTGTGTATGTTTGAGTGTACAGTAGCGCTCACTGGGACCAGTTTGTGCTGCTCCACCACCTGTTTTACTGCTGCTTTGAGGGAATTTATGGACTGCTGATGTTAACTGTTCTATTTTTACTGTGTCCAAGTTTCCTGTAATTTATTACCACCAATGTGACACAGAAAACTTGCACCCTATAGAGATTTAGGAAGGAAATTCTGGGGATCACTTCAAAGACTGTCACGTCAAAACGATGCCGTTGGGAGAGTAACCAGATCCCTGCCAATTAGTTATTCTATTAGTTCTATGCAGGTGCAATTTAATATAATATTCTATACTTAATTACCTTTTTTTTATTCGACCAAGAATAGCTTTTATGAGCTCACGTCCCGTTTGTTTCGTGCTGTTTCACTCTGTAGTTTAACTCCACACTTCTCCATCTCACAGGGTCTCGGCTGCGATGAGTATCTCGGATCAGGAAAGGTGATGGACAAGTGCGGCGTGTGTGGAGGCGACAACACAACCTGCAGGCTGGTCTCTGGAGTGTTTAAACACAGTTTAACTAAGATCGGCTACCACAAGATATTGGAGATCCCCGAGGGAGCCACCAAGATCAACGTCACAGAAATGGTGAAGAGCAGAAACTACTTAGGTGGGCAAAACACACTTGTCACATTAATACTGCACCATACTGTATATCCATCACACCTTTGTCTTTATACCGCACTTAAAGGGACAGTTGGGTTAAATCAAAAATACATATTTTTCCTCTTACCTGTAGTGTAGTTTGTCAATGTTTTATCGAGTGTTGGAGATAACAGCCTCAAACTCAACAGCAATCCAGAAATCATGATGCGCTAAATCAAGATAATCACAGACTTTGTTGGGAGTTTCATCTAGGAACTATTTTCTTTCAGCCGAACTACACCTACCAACAAGTGAGCATGAGCAGATGCAAGTTTCCTTCTGTGCTTCTTCTGGTTATATGATTGGTGTAGTTAGGTAGAAAGAAAATATTTCCATATGAAACTGACTTGATTTCTGGAACAAGCCGAGTGCCATCGAGTTCCTTTATGTTGGAGAGAAGTTAGACATCTCTATGGCTGATATCTGCAACACCAAAACAATCGAGATCTAAAAAGCTCTACAGCTAAGAGGGAAGATGTGCACTTCTGGGGTGAACTGCCCCTTTTAAGTCGTCGGTTCTTTTACTGCTGGTGTAAAGCCTCCATCTCAACATCTCCCTGGAGGCTTTGAGTCGACTTTCCTAAAAGGGGGAAGCAATCATCGTCACCCCCCGCCCCCTGCTGTGCTGAGCTTAGTGTTTTCTTCTGGGGAGTGATGGGGTCAGAGCCTCGATGCCAAATATCAATGCTGTACATATTGTGCATTCACACAATAATCCATTCCACATGAGTTGCCTGAGTGAACTAGACGTTAAAATCATACTTTAATAACACTACTTGGCTTTTGTTCGATTATCTGACGATGCAAACCAGAGTCTTCTAAAAGCACTAGTTTCAAGCCTGTGTTTGCCCAGACGAATAGAGAGTGACAGTTTCATCGGCTGCAGAACTCTGACTTCATTCCAGCTCCAAACACATGTTGAAGGAATGAGAATCTCCATCATCGCATGTAGTGTTATGTTCCAGATCAGAAGCACGACACCATTGGGAAAAATGATAAATGTGTGTGATTCGTTGACATTTGACAATTCTACTAGTTGCAGCTGTGCAGGCAGTAGCTTGTGAAATTAATTAGATTTGTCTGATTAAAAGGCGGCGGTGTCGCTGACCACCCACAGCTGTGGTGCAGCCCGTCATCGGAGCCTCCGAGCGAAACGCACCACACACATAATTACTGCTTTTATAGAGGTGGGACACGCTACTGGCTTATTTCCAGAGGTGACTGTTGGAATGTCAGAATGCCCCGACTCAGCAGGAGGTTCAGAAAAGGACCTTTCCCTGGAGGAAAGTGCAAAAACACGCTTTCATTACACCGTCTTACCTCTCAAGCCTCACCAGCCTTTTTAATTAAGGTGAGGAATTTCACCACTCTGGGGATGGATTCAGTGGCTACCACTCTACTTTCTTTAATTTGAGCTGAGCATTTATGCAAGTACACAGAGCTATGTAGACACACACACACACACACACACACTTCTGCTACATTCACAAACATGCAGTTAGCATGACAAATCCTGCACGACTTCACACAATGTAAGAAACTGTGAAACGTCTTTGTTGATTTCTTTTTTGATAAGGAGGGCACGCAGGATATATAAGTTTTAAAACAAACAAGAATCTACCAGGAGCCACACTTCATGCCCTCACCACGTCCCCTCTGTTCTGTTCGGTGCATCTCTAATGTGCTTTTAGTTGTCCACACACTTTTTTACAGGCCTGTCTAATGTTACACCTCTAATGCTTTTCTAATGGCCTCTTGTCGCTAATCCATAAAATCAGTGGAAAGCTTTAGAGGAGATTTTGTTTCAGGATTTGCATGAAAGGTTTGCCAACACAAACAGATTGTGACGTTTATAACGGACGTGTCTTTGAATGTGCACGCGAGAGCATTTATTCCGTTACTGTGATTACTGTTTTGGGTGGAGAATGTTGGTGTCGGAGCATTTCTTATTGTTTTTACTACAGTCCTCATCAGGTCTAAATGGTTTTACATTAAATAATACTTATGTGGAAGTGGTTCAGGCAGTATTTTCCTTTCGTTTGAGCTCAGGGCTGTCGGTGGTGACGGTGTGGTTGTTCTCTCTGTCTCTTCCAGCTCTCCGAAGCCGATCGGGGCGATCCATCATTAATGGAAACTGGGCTATTGACCGGCCAGGGAAGTATGAGGGAGGGGGCACCATGTTCACCTACCGCCGACCCAACGAAATCAGAAGCACTGCTGGGGAGTCGTTTCTCGCCGAAGGGCCCACCAATGAGATCCTGGACGTTTATGTAAGTGACTCTCCTGACCAGCTTAAAGTAATGATCTCAAAGATTTAAATGACTGATGTTGAGTCACAATCTTTGGCCGGATGAGGAAACACAAAGGTGATTGAGCCTATGGCTCACTGATGAAAGCTCTTGCATTTGTAGTTTAACGTTTTGGTTTGGTTACCCAGCGGTGGTTGGTCCATCATGGAGAGGCGGAGCTAACGCAGCAGACTCGCTCTTTAACTCACGTGTGTGTGAAGCGGCGTACTGTTTCTTCTAGACTCTGCTAGCGTTGCGAGTAAACGGAGCAATTACTGCAGGAAATCCATAGAAACATAAACATATTTGACGTTCAGAAGATGTAAACAGCGAGGAAAAGAGTCAGACGTTCTTAGTTGATTTATCCACTATTCAGACGTTTTGGTCTTCGATTATTTTTAGATGCTTGTGAGCACATCTCTGGTAAACACAATATTTGAAGTGAAGATTCTTTTGTGGAGAAACTCGGATCTTTAAAGAGCTGTCGATTAAATCAACTAATCGATACGTGGACTCAGAATAAGAAGGACAGCCCTCCCGCCACAGAGAACAAGTTTGACCTGAGAAACTAAGATTTGTCATTATATGATCACATTTCAGAGCAGATAACATTTGAGAAGGACAACTCTTGCTTTACGATTGATCTACTTTGCCTCAGATGATCTTCCAGCAGCCAAACCCTGGTGTTCACTACGAGTACATTGTCCACTCGGAGAAACCAGTCGTCCCTCAGCAACCAGACCGACGACCAGGAGGTAAAGGAGACCCACGTTGTACCGTTTTATTACCAGTTATGTTTTTGTAACTCACGTGTCTATGTCTTAGGGAACGCTGTTAATGGACAGGGGGGATACGACCCTCACAGCAACACTCACCAAGAAAACTACAATCCAGCAGGTGGGGGGTGGGACCCTCCTCGTCTGCCCGACAACCAGGTTCCCGCCGTACAGCCACCCAGACGCACGAGAGAGTACAACTGGAAAATGTCTGGTACTACAGAGTGTAGCGCCTCCTGTGGTAAAGGTCAGTCAGACGATCTATATTTTTAATTTGAGTTGTTTTTCTGACATTACCCACATTTAAAAAAATAAATAACTGAATATGTATCTATATTTTCGGCTCGTTTGTTCGTCTGTTCGTCTGTTCGTCTGTTCGTCTGTTCGTCTGTTCGTCTGTTCGTCTGTTCGTCTGTTCGTCTGTTCGTTGTTCGTTGTTCGTCTGTTCGTCTGTTCGTCTGTTCGTCTGTTCGTTGTTCGTTTGTTCGTCTGTTCGTCTGTTCGTCTGTTCGTCTGTTCGTTGTTCGTTTGTTCGTCTGTTCGTCTGTTCGTCTGTTCGTTTGTTCGTCTCTTCGTCTCTTCGTCTCTTCGTCTCTTCGTCTGTTCGTCTGTTCGTCTCTTCGTCTCTTCGTCTCTTCGTCTGTTCGTCTGTTCGTCTGTTCGTCTGTTCGTTGTTCGTTTGTTCGTCTGTTCGTCTGTTCGTCTGTTCGTTTGTTCGTCTCTTCGTCTCTTCGTCTCTTCGTCTCTTCGTCTGTTCGTCTGTTCGTCTCTTCGTCTCTTCGTCTGTTCGTCTGTTCGTCTGTTCGTCTGTTCGTCTGTTCGTCTGTTCGTCTGTTCGTCTGTTCGTCTGTTCGTCTCTTCGTCTCTTCGTCTCTTCGTCTGTTCGTCTGTTCGTTTGTTCGCCTCTTCGTCTCTTCGTCTCTTCGTCTCTTCGTCTCTTCGTCTGTTCGTCTGTTCGTCTGTTCGTTGTTCGTCTGTTCGTCTGTTCGTTTGTTCGTCTGTTCGTTTGTTCGTCTGTTCGTCTGTTCCTCTGCAGGATCTGAATCACGAAACGGATACAAGCGTTAGGTTTCACTTTCGTGTGCTGCATTCAAGTTGTGTCGGAAATAATTGGAAAATTCAAGTGAACGTCCCTTAAAGACTAAGATATCAACGTATTGTTTAAACGCCCTGAGCAATAAACTACACCAATGTTTTTTGTAGCGTCCGTGTTGTTTCACAACTTAAAGCTCGTGAACACACCGAAATACGAACAATGACTTCTCAACTCTGCAAACGGGAGCATCCGAGGAGCATGTGAATGCACCATTTGCCTTGGCGGAGGTCCACAATTTCAGATGTAGAATTCTATGCTTAAATCAAACATCTGCTTTGTGTGCATTTTAGGCTTCAGATACTCCGTCTTCCACTGTGTCTCCCGGCTGAACCACGGCCAGGTGTCGGAGGCTTTGTGTGACAGCAGCAGCAGACCGACTCCTCAGGAAGAGGCCTGCAACCTGCAGCCCTGCCCGGCCTTGTGAGAGACCAGACTTTATGTTGTGCAAGAGCAGGTTCACTAAATAGCACACACTACTGTGATGTAATGATGAGATGCTGTCCTGGTCGATGACTGTCTTTGTGTTGATGTCCTTAGTATTGACTTGTATATGAAACATAAAGTGTTCTCAACACATTATTACTCAAAATAGGTCTTTCAAAAGGTTTCAACTGTTTTTATAATGAAGCATTATTTTCATAGATAACAAAGCATGGTATTGCCGTGCTTCTTTATTCACAAACATAATGTCAAAATAATATTTGTATTTATTTAAATATTATAAAACATACTATTAGTTGTATAACTTCATAAAAAAAATGTATTTCCTACATGTCAAAGAAATACCAGCCTCATCACTGTAGTGGTCAACACATCTTCAACGTCTTCATACGAACGAATCTCTATTTATACAAAAACTATTTATACAAAATAATGTGTATATATATGTGTGTGTATGTGTATATATGTGTATATATATATATATATATATATATATATATGTGTGTGTGTATATATATATATATATATATATATATATATATATATATAATATACATACAACATACACACACATATATATATATATATATATATATATATATATATATATATATATATCTCTATGTCTATATATGTATATCTATGTATCTATATTTGTGTCTAATACATATATGTATATATCTATTATTCTATCTATATCTATATATATCTATTATGCATATATAATATATATACATTATCCTATCTATTATCTATATCTATATTCTCTATGTATTATATCTATCTTCTATATGTATCCTCTCTCATTCTATCTCTCTTCTCTATTCTATTGTATACCTCTCTCTTCTCTATTCTTCTACCTCTCTCCTCTATCTCTACGAGCTAGAGAGACAGGAGACGCGAGAATAGAGAGAATATAGAGTAGATATGTAGGATATATATATGATATATGTAGAATATATATAGTATATATATATTATATGATATTATATATGTATAATAATATATTATATATATATTATATATTATACATATATAATATATATATATTATATATGTATAATATATATATTATATATTATACATGTATAATATATATACACTATAGGATACCCTCCTAACACCAAGCTTTTGTGATTTGTTTTCCTGAGCAGCTGGGATATTGGAGAGTGGTCAGAATGCAGTAAAAGCTGCGGCCTGGGAATGCAACACCGGCAGGTTCTGTGTCGGCAGGTTTACGCAAACCGCACCCTCAACGTCCACACGAGCCGCTGTCAGCACCTGGAGCGACCCGAAATCACCAGCACCTGCCAGCTGAAGATCTGCAGTGAGTGGCAGATACGCTCCGAGTGGACCGCGGTGAGTGGCAGCAATGTGACTGCTTTGCATTATATGCTT
Organism: Cottoperca gobio; assembly: GCF_900634415.1. Taxonomy (NCBI): domain Eukaryota; kingdom Metazoa; phylum Chordata; class Actinopteri; order Perciformes; family Bovichtidae; genus Cottoperca; species Cottoperca gobio. The sequence goes on along the minus strand of NW_021166866.1, from coordinate 317,608 downwards.
TATCTCATTGTTTTACACCTCTGTGTGTGTATTTATTACTTTACATTACAGTCTATTCATTTTGCAATTACTGTCTGAGGGAGTCTGAGATCTGAGATTTTCATGCTGCTTCTCTGTAATTGTAAAAATGACTTGAAGCTTGAATTGCGTCTGCACCACACAGCGTCTTCTTTAATGACATACAGCTTTAAGAAACAGGTTCAACAGACAGTTCTGTTCGTGTCCTGACATCAGTAGCACACTGTATCTGACGTTAACGATGACGCTGCAGCCTGGAGACCGTTAACTTTGAGTGTAAGTGTAAAAAAAGACGAGATGTGGTTTTATGCCGAACTGTTTCTTGGCCCGTCTTGACGAGTCTCAGCTTCCTGGAAACCTTCACCGTGACGACTCCAGGAAACCACTGTGCTCAAGAAATATTCCAGCACATAACCTTCTTAAAACCACAACTTGTCATTGTTACACTGATTAAAAACAGCTATGATTTATATTTTTATGATAACAATGACGACGTGAAACGGGTCGCTCGTAGTGATGAACCTCCAGAGGATACTCACCTCAACCTGCAGCTCCTTCGTTTTTCTGGCTTCCCTCCACGGTGAAGGAGCGATCAGAAAACGGAGATATGTCTGGATGAACTGCAGTAAATGGGGGCCGCGTTTAACTACAGCAAAACATCTGTTTACAAGCAGCCCAACGAAGGAAAAGCACAAATCCAGTTGTTGTAGCGATGGTACAGTGAACTTAATAAAGTAGTCCGGTCTCTCCAGCAGTACAGTGTGAACCGTGTGTCTCCACAGTGTTCGGTGCCCTGTGGGCTGGGTCAGAGGTCACGAGAGGTCCGCTGTGTCAGCAACGTGGGCGACTTTGTTCCTGACGACGAGTGCAACATGAATCTGCGGCCCATCGATGTAGAAAACTGCGACATGGGACCCTGTGCCAAGAGCTGGTTCTACACTGAGTGGGGCAACACGGTAGGAGTCGGAGTCAATGAGAGACCATGTGACAGCGTTCATGTCTAATAACAGCGGTCGTCTTTGTATCGTGTCCGGCTTCATGCATAAACTCTTTAGCTGAGTTTAAACTCTGAGTTTAAACTCTTGAGTTGCCTCTTAGCGAACTGTCTGGTATTTATTGCCACTTGAATATAGATTCTGATGACTACAAATGAATCCACAGTCAGAGCCGGGGGGATGGATCTGTAGCATAATCATGAGAGAGAATACAGATGTGCTTTTAAATATAGATAATATTAGAATAACTAGAGGTTTCAAAACAAAGTTATGAATTGATTTACATTAAAAACATGATAAAAGTGATAAAGATCCAGAGCAGACTTAATGAGGCACTAAACTGATGGCAATACAGCGTGATACTAAGAGGGGGAATGATATTTAAATCTTTAATATAACCACTGCAGACAGTATATGTTGCCCTCACAGTATTTATCAATGTCACACTACATCCAATTTATTAGTTTATTTTGTAGTTAAATCCGGTTGTGACCCAGGATTTTACACGTTACAGAATATATGCAGCCATCTTGTCTGACAGACTGAAGGTCTGACAGCTCAATACAATCAATACAGAATAAAACACAACAGTATTTTCTTGCATCCAGCCGCTGCCTGGTGAACAACATGAATGTTTGCTCCACAGTGCTCGGCTGAATGTGGGATGGGCGTCCGGTCCCGGGGAGTTCTCTGCCTGACCAACCACCTCAGCAGTCTTCCTCTGGAGGGCTGTGGCAGCGAGCAGCCCGCGAACTCTCAGGTCTGCAACAACGGCCTGTGTGAGAATCGCATCGAGTGGTTCACAGGCCCCTGGAGCCAGGTATGAGGAAGAGAGAAGGTCACGCCGGGCTCGAGGGGAAGTTGTCTGGAGGAGCTAATTCTGTGGGATTTCACAGGGATTGTACGTCGACGTGATGTTTTGCTGTCTCGATTGAATCCATGTGACGTGTTGTGTGTGTGACTCAGTGTTCTGCAGAGTGTGGTGCAGGCAGCCAGCAGAGGGCAGTGGTGTGTCTGATGAAGTCAGATGAAGGAGTCGCCGTCATGCCGCCGTACGAGTGCTCCTCGCTGGACCGGCCCCTCAGCCAGCAGAGCTGTAACCTCAAGGCCTGCGGAGCAAAGTGGTACCACACCGACTGGAGTGCTGTGAGTAAGATATGAAACCCTCTCCCCTTTAAAGCACGGCTGCAGGACGAACTGGATAACGGCCGGGGCTGTCCGCTGAAGAAATCCCTCAAAATCCTATTTAGATACATTATAGGATACATTAAGCTTCCAGACACAGGAAGTAGGTCAACCACAGTTAAGTTCATGTATACAGTAGACCAGGGGGGGGACCTTTTTCCTATCCAGGGCCATTTTATTTTTTACAACATCCTTCGAGTACTAATACTAATTATTGAACTCATAACGTCTGCACATTTGTTTTAGGACACAGCTCATTCATTTCACCTTTCACCTTTCACCTCGGCAACGTTTGTATCCTGTATCTTTGTTTTATCAGAACTCCTTTATTAGTCCCACAACGGGGAAACGTATCTCGTCACAGCAGAAGAACACATGAAGTAAAAGGTAGTACACAATAATTAAATATAATAAAAGATAATATAAGTACCAAGAGGTTGATATAAATAAAGTGATAACTGCACAGCAGTGGTGCCACAGTGTGTTCTTGGTGGGGGGGTCTACCTCTCTATCTGTCCATGTGTGTATGTTCCGCTCTGCAGAGAGCTGCTTGTTGGGCCGAACTCCACCGAAGAGCGTTAACTTTATCCAAACACTCGTCCTCTCAGCTCGTGCAGTTTGACATGTCTCGTGCAGTAATGACGCTCGAGATCATCACCGCAAACGCGTCCGCACAAACTCGACACACTGGCCTTTAACTTCCACAAAGAAATAATCGTTCGTCCATTTCTCCTGGAAAGTGACATTCCACATCCAGCTTTCTCTCGTTTACACTCGCCACGCTGCGTTCGCTGATGTCAACGACTCTCGTTTAATATTGAAGTTTGACATGACGTGACCACGTGATGACACGTTCTGCTCGTGGTGTGTTCAGGGACCCCGACCTTGGTCAGGAAAAACAGGCAGTCACCCGTCTATTGCTGTCTAGAGTTTTGTTTTTTTTCCTAGTGGATTTCTTTGCGTGTGTTTATGAATGACCTCGAGGGCCGGATCAAATGGTCTCGCGGGCCGTATACGACCCGGAGGCTAGAGGTTCCCCACCCCTGCAGTAGACCTTCGATCTGTACCTGCAGGAGTTGTATCCTCGTGATTGTTTGCACTTATTGTAGCTAAATGAAGTGTAATGTGATGAAGGGATGTAGATGAGATGTGATGAAGACAAAAGGTAACATTTCTCAATCCTCAGTGACGTCAAGACGAACAAGTTCAAGTTATAGAAAAGAAAATATATATATATATTTTAATTATTTATAAATTGTAAAACAGTTGTTTTGTGCCACACAATAATGCTTGATGAGTTTTGGAAGTCGCCACAGTAACGATGTTAGCAGAGCACCGGCGCCGTCAGCGGTAGACTCTGCGGCGGTCTGACTGCTGTCACGGCCTTCTGTCCTTCCAGTGCTCAAAAACATGCGAGGGAGGTTTCCGTGTGCGGGAGGTGCGCTGCCTCTCTGACGACATGCTGCCCAACGAGGGCTGCGACGAGCAGCAGAGACCGGCAGGGAAGGAGGACTGCAACCCCGAGCCCTGCATACCTACCATAGGTCAGTCGTCTCCTCACACGGAATATTCCTGACTGTTCGTGATGTTAGCGTCCTGAGGAGCACCACGGACATGTTGTGATGAGTTCTGTTCTGTGCCTCATCGTCATGGACGACGCAGGAAAGACTCTGTCGCAGTAAAAGTCCTGCATTCAAAATGTAACTTAAGTACATTTCCATTATTGGATTATAATTATTAATACAAAGTAATCGTACTCAATCTGCACAACGGCCCATTTCAGAATAATATATATTACAGGATTATATTTATTGATGCATTAATGTGTTCAGAACTTTAATGTCGCAGCTGTTAAAAGAGGATCTTATTATTTATATGTTTTAGCTTTTGTATCTCACCAAGGGATCAATAAAGTTTATCTTAACCTATAACTCTGCTCTTGTTTTTGTGTCAGACGAGAAGTGCAGAGACCAATACTTCAACTGCAACGTGGTGGTCCAGGCTCGCCTCTGCGTGTACGATTACTACAAGACCACATGCTGCGCTTCGTGTTCACGAGTGGCTCACAGACAGTCCGTTCATCGGGGCCGCAGCTAGCACTCTCCACCCGCTCCACGTCGGGCCAGACTCGATACCCGCTGCAGGCACTCTGCTCCTGGGCCAGCCGGGGGGGTGCACCGGCAGGACCTTGGCTTTAATGGACACTTGTTATGACTGCCAAGGATGGAAAGTGAAGAAGGGACATTTCTGTTGGGGTGTTTGGAGACAGCTGTTGGGGGAGAAAGGAAAAAGCTAAGAATAGTGGAGGAGAGGAATCCACTCACTGGATACACAGAGTCCTGGGGGGTCACAGGTCACAGGTCAGCACCTGCAAAACACTTTGTGGATTTTAACCTCAAAGTTTGATAGAAAGAATCCGTTTTGGTTTCAAGGCGAGAAGTTTGCAGCCGAAGAGGAGAGCGCCTGTAAACTGTTTAAGGTGGATTATATTTACAAAGTATGTTATTATACTAATTTGGTTATTTTTCTCTTCAATGCTCAGATTTATGGCATGATGTCACATGAAGTCTCACTTATAATCAACTATTTAACACCCATGTTGTTGACCAAAGAAATGTAACTCGGGCTGCAACTAACGATTCTTTTCATTATCGATTCATCTGATTATTTTCTAGATTCATCTATTAATCGTTTGGTCTATAAAATATCAGAAAATAGTGAAAATTGATCATCTCTGTCTTGTTGTTTCAGTCCAAACCCAAAGATATTCACTTTATTTTCATAAAAACCGCAGGAAAAGCAAGAAATCTCCACATTTGAGGCTAAAAAACAGAATTTTCTGTCATTTTTGCATAAAGAAAATTACTTTAACCATCAATTAATCAGCAAAATAGGTGCCGATTATTTTTCTCTCGATCAAATCGTCGCAGCTCTTTATGTAACCTCTTTTTAAAGAATCAAATACTGTGCATTCTCCCTGGTGCTGACTGTGTATCCTTCATGCAGAAACGTGTCTTCGTGGCACAGCGTTCTGCCGAACCACTTGTAATATGTGTGTATATATGTGTGTATGACAGCGTGAATGATAAACGTCTTTTTTTTTAAGGGTTCTCAGACAGTCTTCCCAGCAACTGAAGAGAAAAAGGCCCTCTTTAGTTATTTATTTGAGTGGCTCCCCAGGGAGGCTCCTGCTTTATGACCCCTTCTTGGCTGTGGGGATAAAAACCTTTGCTGCCTCTCCACCAATCACAGCCTCCGAACTGCACGCAGCGACCCACAGCCTGCAGGATGGGACAAGCAGATGGTCAAAAACCCTGAACTGCATATATATATATATAAATATATTGTCTGTGGCAGATGATCATTCCACTATTGTATGATAAATCACCAATGATAAACATAATATTAATATTTGATTGTAAAGATGCCAGTATTTCACAATATTGATCTGTTACGGATTATATGAGGTTTACATAGTAAATCCTTGTTTATGAACCATATCCTCCTTTATTATCAGTTTCATACACATAACCTGCACACAGTACCTCTCAAGTGTTCAACTGTCTTTTGTATTATATGTTAGCATTTCCCTCCATGCACTATAAACTTACCTCTGATCCATAAGTACCGTTTGTGTATCCGTGTTTGAGTACAATATGACTCAAGTTTGCAATTCATTCGATCTCTAAGGGTTGAAAAAACATCGATTCTTGATTTATAAACTCAAACACCAGAATTCTTCAGTATTCAACAACTAATAAAACATCTGTGTTTGCGTTATTTTACATTTCTAGTGTTCCGACAGTTGGTTTCTAAGAGGCGTGTTCTTCTCAAATAAAATGACTAATTATTTGTACACGTTACAGAATACTTTCCTCGTGTGATTCCTACGTTGGTGCAGTTTTGCTTCACATGACGAGATGATGAGGACAAACAGATTTACAGTTCCAGCTCTCATAATGACAAAGTGTCACTTTGTGGTCCAGTGTACTGATTTGTATAAAATAATTTTTATTACCAAATGGTGCTTTTTAATAAGCATTAATGTGCTTTCAAGTTATACAGTTTTTTTGTTGTATAATTATTTGCTGTCTACCATGGTGTCCTTATTTCTGCTACCACATGATGGCGCTAGAGTAACGTTTCAAAAGAACACTTTAAATGAGATAAAGACTGTAATTGATAAAAGGCTGTAATATATGTGCTTAAGAATAAAGACCGGGAAGGTTGCCATTCATTGACAACTAACAAGCAAAAGCATGTTTGCTTAATTACATTCAGAATTAGGTTAATCAGTATTCATGAGAGTCTAATTATATATTTATAAGACAAAAACAAGTTTTACACCTTTAACCAGCAGCACCTCAGACTCACATCTCAGGCGCCTCATCAACAGCTGCGCATGCGCATTAGGAATTTCTGTAATGTGCACCTTCTCTTCTCATGTGTTTGCCCAGGTGAGAAAAGGTTTCCGTTTATCTTTCAACCAGCCCAAACTGTTAACAGATTTGTCATTTAAGTCTAATTTAATAACAGGTGAAAATAGCGTGTAAATAAGGATTACATATTGTCATACATTAATAAAAATAAAACACTGATTTAAAATAGACCAATTGATGGACTGCAAGCTACATCACATGTCTTCTATCCACAGCTCCCACTGTAGGACTGTTTAGTTGTGTTGAGAGCAGGAAACACTTTCTGATTGTTTTTGTTTTAATGTGGAATCGACCCCGTGGGGAAATGAGCTGCAGTACCGCGTTCAGCCACAGCAGAGGGACGACGCGCTGGTGGCGCTGTTCAACATCCGGGCGAGTAAAACACTGCTGTGTAGAACACGTGAGTGCATCAGCGGGACAGGTGTCGGGACAGGTGTTGTGGGTTTCCTCAACTCATTTTAAGATGTCTTCGTCTTGTTGCTTCATACGGAGCATTATCTTGTAATACATAAATAACATGTGTCAGTGACTTGCTGCAAAGTGAACGAACATCAAACTAATTGTAAGACTTTGACAACATGCAGATGATACTTAATGCTCTCTGGCTGTAATGGACATTTATTTATTTATTCTATCTTAACCGCACAATCTCCCATCTTTGATTTCTCAGTGGCAATTATTTAGAGTTTATGAGTGTGTGTGTTCAGATGTGTTGTGTGTGTTCAGATGTGTTGTGTGTCTGCAGCAGCTGTTTGAAGTGAAGGTAGCTTGCAGAGATAAAGATGATGTCTCATTGAAGAATGTCAGCGGCCCCTGGTGGCCGAAACCTGCGAGGGTGACTTTTGCATTTAGATCCTCAACAACCGAAGTTGTTACCTCTTCCCTAACCCTTTAGCCTCTTCTTCTGCAGTACATATTATTCCTGGTGACAGTATTGATATCAGTTCCTCCCGAGCATTATACACTCACCTCTGGTCCTGTGTGCTGAGCGTGTCTAAGGTTAGTCTTAATTGTGTAACTGATTCAATTTAAGTGGAAAAACTATTCTGAATGATTCACATTCAGGAAAATCACCAGAACCACGTCTATAAGAAGAAACTGAAATAAAACACATTCCTAATTGTTGTAAGTTTGAAAGAATATAAAATACCAACTAAATAAACAAAAGTCTTCCACCCACAATTGCAAATTGAAATGTTTATTTAAAATTCATTGCACAGCATGTTTTGTGAATCAATTTCAAATGTAAGAAGAAGAAGAATCGCTTTTTAAAAAATGAAATCTTTTTCCAGGAGGCACAGAAACGAACACTTTACTGTATGATTATTATGAAAGCTTTATAAAGATACTGTATTGTTGGTTATTATCACGTGTTGATTGCACTGCTTAATAAACATCTTGATTGTGCATCTGTTGCAGAAGTGAGAAATGATTCTTGCAGCTCTTTATTTCTCCGCGCTCACGACGGGGCTGAAGGTTTTTGCAGAGTCGGCCATGAACTCCTCGATGTCCTCCACAGTGCGAGGGACGCAGGTCAGCAGCTCGATGCCGTCAGCTGTCACGGCGATGTCATCTTCAATACGAACCTGCAGCCGGTCAAACACGTGCGAGCAAAGAGGAGACGTTCAAAGGCAATCAGTCAACGCTAAATGCATAAAAATGAGCTGCATTTACATACTGACGAGTTTTAATGCACCACAGCTCCTATAGGAATAATATGTTGTACAATTAAATTATGATTAACACAATAACTGCAGGAGGTTTGAGTAAAACGAGCTGTTTGGACGATTATTTCCTGTGAATATTCTCCATCTGTATTATTTCAACAATCATGGAGTTTTGAGTTTGTTGCTAATCGATAACATGGCAGACTGGAAACATTTAGTGCACAGAGAAGAATTAAAACAGTGGCATTATGTAAACAAACATTTAAAGAGTTATAATTCTGATATGTATATCTGGTATTCTGATCGGGACTGAAGTTGGATTATTAATATTAAAATGCTGTTTTATGGCTGTTTATTGACAGATATATTTCTGTCCTCTTACGACACCAGAGCAGACTGACCCCTCCAAAGCCGCGGAAGCGAGCCAGCACTTGGTTGTTGATGAAGCAGCTCTGGGCCGGGTTGGCCAGCGCCTGGTCCAGCAGGTGGTTGATGAAGTAAATGCCGGGCTCCACTGTGAGGACCATCCTCTCCTGCACCAGACGGGCCATCCGGAGACTCCTCAGCCCGGGCTCGTCCACACGCTCCACCCCCTGCACAACGCCACAGATTATGATTTTATGTTTGGATGAATATCCTGCAAGACATCTGCAGACTACATGGAGGGTGGAAGTTAAGCCATGTGCTGCTGTGGAGGGGGGGGGGGGGGGGGGCTGCAAAACTTAGTTAAAGTGAACGCTATATTCAGAATATTTTCACAACCTCTCTGACGGGGAACTGAAGCCGTTACTCGCTCTCTTCAGAGCCACCAGACTCCATACAGTGATTCTACCTGCAGAACACGAGTCGTCGGTCTACAGCTGCTGTATGCACTGCGTTACTGCGTTACAGCGTGACTGCGTTACAGCGTGACTGCGTTACTGCGTGACAGCGTTACTGCGTGACAGCGTTACTGCGTGACAGCGTTACAGCGTGACTGCGTTACTGCGTTACTGCGTTACTGCGTGACAGCGTTACTGCGTTACTGCGTGACAGCGTGACAGCGTTACTGCGTGACTGCGTGACTGCGTTACAGCGTTACTGCGTTACAGCGTTACTGCGTTACTGCGTGACAGCGTTACTGCGTTACAGCGTGACAGAGTTACAGCGTTACTGCGTTACTGCGTGACAGCGTTACTGCGTGACAGCGTTACTGCGTGACAGCGTTACTGCGTTACAGCGTTACTGCGTGACAGCGTTACTGCGTGACAGCGTTACTGCGTTACAGCGTTACTGCGTGACAGCGTTACTGCGTGACAGCGTTACTGCGTTACAGCGTGACAGAGTTACAGCGTTACTGCGTTACTGCGTTACTGCGTGACAGCGTGACTGTTGAATCTAAACTAACAAGTTCTGCAAAGTAAAATGACTTTAAGAGAAGAGTGCAGAGATGTTTATGACGTCTGACGGCGACGTATTCTAAATATAGTTTACACTTAAACGGATATAGATTTGTTTAATACACTCAACATGGATACAACCTCACGTCAAACAATCCGAACTGTCCCTTTAAATATTTGACTAAATCAGTTCTTCAAACCGTAAAATTAATTCTGGGTCAGACTTTGATCAGACGAATGATGTCGGTCCTTTAAGACTGAACGTGCAGTTTGTGTTGCATCGCGTCCGCTGACCGACGTTAACCGTCTTCTGTTCAGACAACATGTTACCCTCATCCTGAACTTGTTCCTGCAGCTTGGCCTCTTTTTGTTCCACTCTCACTTCTACACCGGGGGTCTCTCCATTATTAATGACACATCAATACTGTGGGAACAGGAGTGTGTGTGTGTGTGTGTGTGTGTGTGTGTGTGTTGTGTCACAATGTTTTCAATTCCCACCTCGGGGTATCCTCCCACATCGTGCACGTCGATGCCCAGCAGGTGTCCCAGGCCGTGGGGCATGAAGACGGAGCCCAGGTGGACCTTCAGCATGTCCTCCACGCTGCCACTCAGCATGCCCATCTTCACGAGCTCCTCCAGGTGAACCCGGTCTGCCATGCGGTGCATGTCGGTCCACTTCACACCTTCAACACAAGCAGGTTCGTTAATGACGGAGTGAAGACTCTGAACTTTAAATACAAGTATTCATGTTTCTACTCTTCTCAAAGGTTTGCATTTACAAAGAAACATCTGCAAGAAACAAGTTGTTATTCATGCATATTAATATTAGTCTCTAATATATGTGTTGTATTAAATGTGGACCCCAGGAAGACGAGCTGCGAGGGTCCTATAATAAACTAAAGATGTCCATAACAGACACTTAGCAGGTAACTCGTGCTGCTTGATTACAGTTGAGGTGCTTCTCCCCACTTACTTCACGTTACAGTTCATTTAGCTGAAGCTTAATAAGTGCAAACAATGAAGAGGATACAACTCCTGCAGTCCTGCAGGTGCATCAGCTCGAAATAACCCAACCCAATGTTAGTGCAACATACAAAGAACCCCTTCTGCAGTGAGTGACGTGCACTCGATAGTTCTCTCATCTAGATGATAACCTGGTTTGATGGCAGCCATGACGGCTCGGGAGGATCTGAGGACGGCCTCGTAGACGGCCCTCTGGTCTGGAGTGAACTTGCCGGTGGCGGGGAAGGAGCAGGTGATGTCTGAGGAGTAGCAGTAATACTCTCCGCCCATGTCGAACAGACTGCAGGCGACAAAACATCACAAGGGATTCCGTCACATTTGTGCCCAAAGTGCTGTTGAGTTGTTGCCATGGCAACATGTACACAGAAACAGTAACGAGCGGGCGGACTGCGAGTCGGCTCCCGCAGGGCTGTGCGTGTCAGACCGCGTGAAAGCTGCTCACCACATGTCTCCCGCCGCAATCGTCTTTTCATTGGGAGCTCCGGCGTGACCGTAGTGGAGGATGGAGGAGTTGTTGCCCCTGTTGTTGAACAACAACACAACATGTGATGACAGAACGACTCACGAGAACACGCTGTACTTAAACTGTATTGCACTTATACAATATACTCATAACACACACATTGGTGTACAGACACGGTTAAAGTTTCTCCACACTCGTGTTTCACACAGTAACGGTGAACGTCTGGTGTAACGCCTCTAATGGCAAAACAACATCAAGGGATTCATCCAGACACCCAGACGATGAGCAGATCCTCCTTTTTAAAGCTGTTCATTTGAAAGGCGTCGTCCACTGCCCACTAATCCCCAGGACGTGCTCATTACACACGACCTTTAATACAAAAGGCCAAACAAAGATGAGCAACAAGCGTCTCAGAGTACTTCCTGCTGCTGCTGCTGCGGGACAGGAGAAGGTGGTCTGAGCGTTATTACACATGAAGCCTTACGTTCCACAGATGCAGGTGTACGAGGTGTGACGCATCCCTCCCTTGGCGTAGCAGTAGTGCTGGAACAGGCTGCGGAGAGGAAATGCAAACAATCCTTCAGACAAACCCCCCCCCCAGTGAGAAACAGGAAACTAACATATTTCAGCACCGCAGACATGAGAGGAAAGTGTAACGAGCTGAAGGACGCTCGCTGGCCTCCTCCTGACTGCTTCTTCTTTCAGCACTCGTTTTTAATCGTCACACGTTCAACACATCAAACACTTCAGCAGACGTGTCAGAGCAGCAGGACGAGTGTCCGGGGGCTTTACACACAGGAGGTGGGACGTGTGTGTTTGGACTTCACACAGTTCTTACAGATAAAACCTTTTTAATTCCTCTTGGAAAATAAAATTCAAGTTTTTTTTAGTTTTGTAACATAAACATTACTTTGATTATTTTGGTTCAGCGAAAAAGTGATGATGAAAAACTTTTGTGATTTATTAAAAAATATTTTGAGATTTGAAAAAATGATGTCAGAACATAAACGTCTTGTTTGGATACAAAGCAAGAGAGAAGCAGGAAGTGGAGTTTAAACATGCAGTAGTATTAATTCAGTGACTTCATCAGCAGCGTGTCTAAAGTCACGGGGGAAGAGAAGTTTGTTTCATCAGACGGTAAAATAAAAGAAAGGATCGTTTGAAAGGATGAAACGATCCTTTCACTTACCTCTCCATTTCATATTCTTTCTGTCCAGGCTTCACGTGCTTCATGATCTACGGAGAAGAAGTGATTCAGATAACTAGAGTAGATCTCACGGTTCACCCGGTGTGGTTCCTCTGTTTACCAGACTACACGCGGAGTTCCTCTCGGACCGACGTACAACGTTTGTTTCTAAAAATCTCTCCAAGAGGGGGAAAATATGAGAAGAGTCTGCACAAGTTCTACTCTTCTAATATAATTCACTGACAAGCTATGCACCGGTCTCTGAGTCTTAAAGATTCTATTGTTTATTTTGAAATGTTATGATAGATTTCATGATCCTGCGTGATAAATATAAATAAATAAATAAATATAAATATTAAATATATATATTATATATATTATAAATATATAAATAAATATAGATAAAGAAAGATAGATATATAATAATAAAGAGAGAGGGAGATATAGATATAGTAGAAGATAGAGAGATATATATAGAGATAAATATAGGATATATAATAAATAAAGAAATAAAGAAATATATAAAAAATATATAGATATAAATAAATCAATAAATATAAATATTAAAATAAATATAATAAATCAAGAAATAAAGGAGGTATATAGTATAATATATAGAGATATATATAAAAATATATAAATAAATATATATAAAAAAATATATAAAAATATATATGTATATAAATAAATATATATAAAAATATATATGTATATAAATAAATATATATAAAAATATATATGTATATAAATAAATATATATAAAATATATATATATATAAAAAAAAATATATATATATATATATATATATTTATTTATCAAGCAGGATCATGAAATCTATCATAACATTTCAATTTCCAAATTGTTTTTATATATAAAAAAAGAAAATATATATTATCTAACATTTTGTAATCTACATTAATGAATTATTTGCTGTTCAGTTTGTACGCATCATAAGAAGGTGAAAACACTTTCTTACTGAGCTGCTGTATTACTTTATGAACTCTTCTGTAAGTTTCTTCGTTTCCTTCGTTTATGTGACGCTTCTAACATTAACTGTGGATGATTCCTAAGCGTTCCCTGAAGCGCCTGCTGATTTGGGAGAACAGTTGTGGTCTTTACTGCGACCCTACAGGGAAGCTTGTACCTGAAGACCTGCCAGAGAGGCGTCTCCGGGGACAGATGTGTACAAACACACCTCTGAAACTCCTGATCACACTCGTAGCCACAGGAGTGAAACGCTATCGAACGGCGAGGCCGAGTGACTTCAGAGGACAGATAACGTCGAGAGGTTAACGGCTCCTCAACCCCTGAAGAGGTTATTCACGCTGCTGAAGTGAAATAAAATATTGCTTTAATGTTTCAGCTTATTGGTCAAAGGCTATCTCCGTGTAACCGCCGGCCTCCGAGCGACTGCATGACGGTACAATCGATAGCATTTAAAGCGTTTATAACCTTAAAGGATCCGGACATCTCCAATCCTTCAGGGCGAGCAGTAAACTCAATAAGCTGCACTTCCAAACTCTGGGCCTTTAATTTCATGCTCTTTTCTTTCTTCGGTTGTTTGAACATTTAAAAAACGGACCGACTTCAGCAGCTCGCAGACGTGTATCTGAAGGATCTTACCATTTTATGGGCTTCGCTGGAAATCCTGTTGGTGTAGCGCAGCACCTCCAGCTCCATATCAGTCTTAGTCAGACGGCTGCAGACAGACAGGAGCAGCAGAGGTCATACACACCTCGACACACCTCGACACACTCTCACACACATCGCTGTGCAGCGGCCGTCATCGCTTCCAACACACTGTCTCAAAACTGCTTGAAAAAATAGCAATTTGACCAAGTTCCTGGGAATAAACAAATGTTCAGTGCACGCCTTCACCTGGAGTCCCCCCGCAGCTCGGCTTCTACAACTCCGCCTCCACTTTGTTTTGCACCCACTGAGACAGTTTGTAATTTATCTTTGTAATAAACGCCGCTAATAAAGAACTAATGTCGCGCAGACGTCCCAGGAACACTGCAGATGGAGGTGTTCTGCTTCTGCACGGCTGCAGAACGTGAAAATAAAAAGTAAACCTAAAGTCTAATTATTGAAACTGAAGCTGAGATCAAATCTCCACCAGCTTTATTATAAAAGTTTATACAATAGAAGCACATAAATAACATAAGGTAGTGGTAACCAATAGTAACAGTAATGAAAGCCCATTATAAAGAGGGCCGTGTGAGGGGGGGGGCAGAGCGGTTCAATCAAGTCTTCCTCCCGAGGAGCTGTGCCTCTGAAGCATTCCTCCTTATTTCACAAAATGTCAATTCATCTGGAGGGTGCAAAGTCTAATGCCAAGGACAAGCAGACGAGCACGAAGTCCATTACATCCCTCCCTCCCTCTGCGAGGGGGGGTGAGGGGTGGGGGTGGGGGGGACAAAAACAAGCCGAGATAAACACATTTCCCGTTTCTGATTGCAGACGCAGAACTACTGCAGCTGCAGAGCTCAGAGTTTCAAATCTGTAAAAATGTTTAGTTTGATCTGCAGTCAGCTTTCTGAATTATATTATTAAACACATTTTAATAACTCACCATTCCACAATGACGGGGTGCAGGAGAGTGTTGTTCACTTGGAAGCTGTTCGAAGAAGAAGAAGAAGAAGAAGAAGAAGAAGAAGAAGAAGAAGAAGGAGAAGAAGGAGAAGAAGGAGAAGAAGAAGAAGAAGGAGGAGAAGGAGAAGAAGATTTATAAAACAGGAATTAAGCATCGAGCAAAGTGGAGTAAGAAAGATGTTCAGTCACAACATCACGCACTTGATTTAAACGTATCAAAGGGATATATATATATATATATATATATATATATATAGATATTAGCTCTGCACTAAGTATACGTGCACCACACAAACGGTTCCTGCATGAAGTAGAAGTGACCTGATACCCAACGAGCGAGACCCTTCAGTTAGATTGAGATTCATCAGCATCGCTTGTATCTTTGGTCATAAAAGATAAAAACAATAACATCTCGAGACAAAGTTACATTAATGCAAAGTGCAATCCCACGTACCGACTGATTCCTTCAAAGGAGGCTTCACGGCAGATGCTCCCACTGTCTGTGTTCTGACCTCGCTGCACGGGAACAAGCATTGAGACGTCAGCACGGAGCACGGAGCTGGTTCACGTCTGAACATCCAGCTCCGCTCTCAAAGTGTGAGGCAGAAATATTACACGTCTAATATTCAACAGCGTCAGTGTTTTTGATATGAAGGTGGCAGATGACACCTGCCTGATCAGTAAAACACTCCAGACATTGGATATTAAAGAACTATACGAGTGTAATCATGCAGGTACGATGCACGGTTCTAAGCAGCAGCGTACCAGTGTCAGCAGCGCGGCGGCGCTCAGGTCGGACAGGACGTCAACAATCTGCAGAGAAGCAGACAGGGATTAATTAGAGCAGCGAGACAACAAGCGGCAGCTTCTGCAGAATAAAGGTCAGTTTGGCAGACGTCGCTGCGGCTACGTGTCTCTCTGCTGCGGCTACGTGTCTCTCTGCTGCTCGCTGCATAACAAACGCCAGCTCGTCTGCTAACGGCCGAAATGTCAGATGACAGATCCCCGACTCAGCGCTCAGAGACACGGGTGATATTTGAGCATTGTTATTATTAATACCATGAAAACTCCTCGCTAACCTCTGAACTGCATCTCAAAGCTCAGTTACACTCACACGTATGAACGGCAACAACAACCTGCACAGAAACATCTCATCTCTCATCTGACTTTTTATTTCCCTTCTTTGAGTTTGATTTGATTTACTGGAGAAGAACTTTGTGGAATATAACAGCTGGCTGTCTGTAATTAAAGAGCTCACAACGTGACTCATTGCACAAACTATCGTCACAGATCTAAAAAATATGGATAATAAACAAACTCTTCTAACAATAAATCATAAAAGGAAATCAGCAGCCAGCTCCTTACACGGGAGGAAAAACAATTATTCACAAACAAATATTCATGAAGCACTTTTGATAAAAGTATTAACAGCATCAGTGACACACATGCAGTTATGACACGAGTCCATGTTGTCTAATAATACACGGCAGAGCTGCTCTGCTGACTGAAGTGATCATTAGCACGTTAACCTGAGAATAATTAGGAGACGCAACACCTCCGGCAGGTGCAGACGTGCAGAAATACCAAATATCAGAAGCAGAATGAGTCGTTAACGTTCCCCGTGCAGATATAGACATTTATGTCAAATTAAATCTACGTGGAAGTGATTTAATGGCCACGCTGTTACATTATGTTCTGATTCTATTGTTTTGATTTGTCAGTGTTTCAGAATACGTGTGGAGCCGTCGCTCGCCGCTCCTCAGGGAGTCTGCTGTCAACATCAGATTTCTCTCAAAACAGGCAATTATAGAATGAAATGATCTTCACGTCACGATCCCGCAGTCTGAACACGAGCGCATGTGTTTAGACTAGATTACATTCAGAGAAGTGGAGCTGCAGGTAACACACGGAAGAGTCTCTGGAGACGGTTTGGCGCTCGATCGCTGTCAGGAGTATGAACACAATTATTTTACCAAATGAATTATCGTGACGCTGCGTGAGATCAGTCAATAACCGGTGATGTCATAGTCTGCATGCTCAGCGCTAAACGTGCAGCGACGACACCTTCCCCTGCAGAAGGTGCACACACACACACACACACACACCCAGAGGTTCAAAGATGACCTTTAAAGACTGACTGTGGAGGCGCCAACGTGCACACACACACAGACAGACAGACAGACAGACAGACAGACACACACACACACACCCACACCCTCACACCCACCCACCCACCCACACACACTTACATCACAGACACACCCACACACACACCCACACACTTACATCACAGACACACACACACACACACACACATCACAGACACACACACACACTTACATCACAGACACACACACACACACTTACATCACACACACACCCCCACCCACACACACACACACACACACACTTACATCACAGACACACCCACACCCACACACTTACATCACAGACACACCCACACCCACACATCACACACACACCCCCACCCACCCACACACACACACACACACACACACACACACACACACTTACATCACAGACGTATTGCACCTCATCGACAGCGTACTTCTCCTTGAAGTGCTCTTTAGGAAAGATCCTGTCAACAGATGCAAAACAAACATTTGAACGTTGTGTACTCGTCAGACGACAGAAGGATGGTTTGAGGTTGATAGATCGTGACATGTGAAGAGTCTGCAGGTTCTAATATCCTTTATACAAACACCAGACATACAACACACACTGTTAGTGCTGCGCACGATATTATTTCAGCACCAACAGAAACTGAACTGTTTCTGTATTTATGGAAGTTTAAACATCGTGTTGTGTTCCAGTGAGAAGCACGAGCTGCATCTTGTGGACATTTCTTTATATTTCAACAGATCTACAGCGACAATAACAGTTAAATAAATGTTCAGCAATTTTGTCATTTGTTATTAAACTGATATTTTATCAGATGCATAAACAAAACAACACAACCGTGTGCGCAGCGTTTCTTTTACAAACGCTCAGCTTGTGTTCAATATTCTTCTTCATCCACAAGTTCACGTCATTTAAAAGTTGTATTTTTGACGATTCGCAGGACGATTCATAATTTACAAAACTAGAATTACAACTTCTTTACAGAAGCCTAAAAAGACTTTATTAAAAAGTAACTTTATTTATTAAAATGTCTGTTTTCTTCCACATGTGCAGCGTGGGGCGGAGCAGGCCTGATATACACGTGTTCAATGTGTTCTTGCACGTGCAACATGTAATAAAATAAGAACGCATGTGTGTGAGTGTAGGAGAAGTAACTGTCGCACACGACTTCTCTCCAGTTACAGCTCGCAGCTCTGACGGTTGTCGGCCGCTCGCGACTCACTCTCCCATCCACGTGGCGTAGCTCTCGGGCAGTTTGGGAACAAAAAGGATGGATTTCCCAGAGTCCACATCAATGGATCCATAACAGTCGGGCTCGGTGACTCCGAACGCCCAGTGGAAGAAGGACTCCTGCAGAACACAGAGAAGCAGGCCGAGCGTTAGTGAAGGGACATCATGAGAACGAGAGGAACTCACTGCTGCTCACGTTACCACTAAACAAAACAGGACACGCCGTCCGTGTTTGGAGCGAGGAGATTAACACGGCGAGAGAAGACAAGAGGTGGACGTCAGGATTACACACACGGACTTACACTCTTCATCATATTCTCACGGGATCTCGTGATATCGCAAATCCAGCTGCAAGGTCCCGTGATGTGAGAAAACATGGAGGAGAGTGAAGTAGTGAATACAGAGCAGCAGCAGGAGGAGGAGGAGGAGGAGGAAGAAGAAGAGGAGGAGGAGGAGGAGGAGCTCTGGTTACATGATTACGAGACGTTTGCACTGAAGTTTATTTCAACAGTTGTTTTTTTGTTTTGTGTGTCGTCAGCTTTTAGAAATGAAAGAAATCCTGCAGGAAAAGTCTCTTTTTCTTTTGATAAACTCAAATATACGTCTGTTGTGTCGCAGACGGGATTCATTCGCACCTGTAACACTTGAAATGATTGTTCAGGGAACTCACTGGTTACACGGACGACCCACCTGTCTGAAAAGGAGGTCCGTGTCCGTGCAGAACCTCTGCTTCTGCTCTCCTCCCTGCAGCAGCACCAGGGACCGCGGCTCCACTCCATCTTTGTCTTTCAGCCCGCAGCACAGGCGGCGACGGTTCTCTGCGAACAGAGCGGCCGACACCCTCAGGGTGTCCTTCCCCAGCCAGTAGACGGGTCTGCGAGGACACGGAGGTTTTTAAAACACACCAGGTTTAACATTCAACATGTTGTTTTGTGTACCATTTATTTTTGGATTTGTTAAGTTCCTGAGAAACAAAAGGGAAATCCAAGCAATTACATTTATTATAATTATATTTGTTATATTTGTGTTTGTTTAACTTGAACTTGTTATTCTTGAATTGAGAAATAAAAACTTTAGTACAAATAGTTTATTTCTGCACGTTTCGCATGAACACAAGTTTCCTTTTAAAGATAAAAACTTTATAAACTTAAACACTGTCATCATCTTCCACGCTGCCCTTTAACGCACAGCTGGAGCTCGCTCCTCTGTGGAATCAAGAATCATTTAGAATCGAATCGTTAAGCACAGAAAGATTCAGTAATCCTCAGGTTCAGCGAGTTAAGCTACAGACACAGATAAACATCCTCGGAAGTGATAGTAGTTATAAATCTTGCTCTCTGACCACGGCTTTACAGCTGATAAGATAACAAACATGGCGTATCTGATTCTGGACTCTACCAAAGGTTAATCCACAACCTCATGGTGCTTTATGGCTCAGGGACTTCATGCGCTGCCGGCCGAGGGGACAGGTACAGGGACAGGTGAGGACGGATCAGCCTCATGGGGGAGACTTATCTTTTTATTGGAGGAGGGAGATACAATCATGCACCCTGCAGGGAAATAGCTCAGGGATGTAGAAATAAAGAAATACTGCATATTAAACTATGTTAATGTTTTATTGTGGTGTTGTTGAAGCGTTGCTGGTGGTGTCATGCATTGCATAATGTCACAAAGTGTTCCTGGTGTTTGTTCCGCCAATAAATGCTGATTGCTCACAACTTCTTGAGACGCAGCAGATTCCTGTTCTATCTGATGATCATGTGTCGCGCGGGATCTCTGGATACTTATTGCAATAAATTCAACAAATAATACACGTTTAAAAAACAGGTTTTGCAGATACGATTACCCTTCACCTACAATATTATTAAAATATTTCCTAATTGGACACCGAGCTTAGCGAAGTCAAATCAAATCAAATGTATTTATACAGCCCAATATCACAAATTCTACATTTGTCTCAGTGTTTACAGACTGTACAGGATACATCTGAAGTAACATCTTTAAATGTAGTAAAAGATAAAACAACAATATTCATAATCAAACTTGCAATAAATACATGTTGTAGTCTGGAATCAGAAAGCTCAACTCACTGTGCTGCAGCCATGTTGCTGTGCTGGTCCATCTGTCACGTGCTGACGGGAGTCACGTGAGCTTTGCTCTGGCGCTCAACAGCTGACATTGTGCTGCGTTCAGGGATTCAGGAAATACCAGCTTCAACGGTGAAGTTTCACTGAGAGACTCTTAAAATGCTGTTTTTCCCATTTAGACTGTCGCCTTCATAATATTTAGAAACCGTAAAATGAAAAGATGAGCTAATGAAAATACTTCACCCTCTAAATGTTATATTATTGTCAGTAGGCCTACTGTTGCCAATAAGTATAAAACTGGTTATATATTTTGTGTTCTTACAATATACAAAACAATACAGTACGGAGCAGCAAGTTAACAAACACGTACAGAGAATACAACAGAAGCCACATGCAGTGGTTTGGTAAAGTATAAAGTTAAGTCCACTAAGGCTACAACGCCTTAACATGTAAATATTGTTGCTTTGAGAATCAGATAAATGAAGCAAAAACAACTCATTTTTTTTATATATGAAATGGCTATAATAAAGGCTACAGAGTCATGCAGACATAATGCAGCTCTCATGTCTTTGTTTAAATCTTTATCATCTGCACTTATGCATTTCATTTTTTCTAATTCCCAAGAGGAAGAAGTCACACAGAAGATCTGCTTTCAGTTCTTTTTTTGTATAACGTGCTGAGGAAGTGAAATGATCCACGTCATGGATATGAATGAGCATGAAGACAGTTACACCATGTTCTATAACCTAACGGGAACACACCATGTGTGCCCTCAAAACGTCTAGTAAATACTCTCAGTTATACAGCCTACATGTTCATCTCAGAGTAGCAGATCTTATACATATTAAAACCTGAATATTCAACAAACTAAATCTAATGCTGTACAGTATACTCTTTTGATTGTATTTGCCAATGGTGCTTTTACAGTAAAGACAGTAGGGGGAGATGCAACTCTCTTTTGACACAATGCAGGGAGAGTTTGAGAAATATTTAATTATTAGGAGTGACTCTGCAGATACATGATGCAGGTAACATTTGAGTAATAACACACAGGCATAGATGACGGACTGTCAACAGGGTCGGCACACTTACAGTGAAACATGTGCGGCTTGCAATGAAACATGTGCAGCATCAGGACATTTTGATTTGAATAGTTTCATAAACACTATAATCTACTAATCCAGGAAGATGGAAGTTATCTTTAAGAGGAGACACTGCAGGTGAACAGGGTAAACATGTCAACTAACAGATATCACCATGACACCTCACCAGTTGATAACTTACTCTAAGAAATGTATGTTATGTAATATAATGTTATGTTTAAATATCTAATGCTAACTTTTGGTGAATTTAGGACAAATCTACAGACGTAAATGGACAAAGTTAGTTTAATAAACCCCTAAATGTGGATTTGTTTTCTTTCCACTAGTCTGAAAGAAGACGTGTTGTGAAAGCAAAGTTGCTTCTGGACTGGAAGATAGTGAAGTACTACTATTACTTAATAATAAGAAGAGTATAAAATATTTGCAAAATGTCATGGGTCCATGACTAAACTCTTTATAAGTGTGCACTTGTTATTTGGACTTCATATTTTGCACAGTGAAGACTTATTTAGATATCCAGATATTATTAATAAGACTCCTAACCTTTCCATCACCTTTCTGCCGGTGTGGTCTCCGTTAAATGAGGCCATTGCTCTCACTAAGTTTTGCCTAATTTGAACTAGAGGCAGTTTTACCCAGTAAGTTTATTAGTCATTATATTCATGTTCATATATTGGACACTTTTGAAAAGGCCAAAGTACAATCCAATTATTGCAATCCTTGTTTTTCTTGCAAAATACAATAACGTTACAGAAAAGCCGAATTAGTTCACAGACAAATCAATGGCTCGATGCAGCTTCCTTCCTGGCATGGAACAGGAATATATGGTGAGTCAGTAATACATTACATTACATTATAGTACATTACATTATAGTACAGTACATTACATTACATTACATTACACTACATTACATTATATTATATTACATTACATTATATTGCATTACATTATATTACATTACATTACAGTACATTACATTATAGTACATTACAATTACATTATAGTACAATACATTACATTACATTATATTTTATAATGCATTACAGTACAGTACATTACATTACATTACATTATAGTACATTACAATTACATTATAGTACAATACATTACATTACATTATATTTTATAATGCATTACAGTACAGTACATTACATTACATTACATTATATTACATTACATTATATTACATTACATTACAATACAGTACATTACATTATATTACAATACATTACAGTACATTACATTACAATACAGTACATTACATCACAGTACATTACATCACAGTACATTACATTACATTACATTACATCACAGTACATCACATTACATTACATTATATTACAATACATTACAGTACATTACATTACAATACAGTACATTACATCACAGTACATTACATCACAGTACATCACATTACATTACATTACAATACAGTACATTACATTACATTACAGTACATTACATCACAGTACATTACATTACAATACAGTACATTACATTACGTTACAGTACAGTATAGTACAGTACATTACATTATATTATATTACATTACAGTACATTACATTACATCACAGTACATTACATTACATTACAATACAGTACATTACATTACATTACGTTAGAATTAGAATATTCATTTTAGAATAATATATACTGTATGATCACAATGTATATATATAAACAATTTTTCCGTCTGAAATGTAGTGGAGTAGATGTAGAAAGTAGTATAAAATGGAAATACTCAAGTACAATTACATACGAAATTACAGTAGTTGAGTAAACAAACTTAGTGATGTACTGTACACTCATAACTTTGTCCCCCCCCCCCCCATAGTTGGCTCCTGGCAGAAAGTGCTGCTGGTAGTACAAAGAAAGACTCTGGGACAGCAGGCAGCGAGCCACCACTGTCACTGTACACTGAGTGCCAATTCCCTTGCATCCTACATTTTATCTGTAGTGCCAGCTGTAAGTTGTGTTGATACAGTTGTGCAGCTCGGCTTTGAACTCTGTACTTTTCTCCTTGCGGGCGTTGGACATTTGCAATGGAAGGAGGAGCATCCTCAAAGACACTAGGACTTTCAGGACACAAAACAAAAAGCGGCAAAATGAATACACACGTTAGCGAGAAAGTAGGGTAGCTTCGGATACACAAGCGAAACATTTCAAGTGAGAAACATTTAAAAGAATCTTTTTCACAGGACATGAATTAAGCTCTGATGGCTTGTGACTGTAAAGTTGCTGATTTGTCGGCTCAAACCTCCAACAGTTATTTATTTACATATTTACTTCATAATCTTGCTTTATTTTGCATCATATGCACCCTGACTGCCAGCCGCCCCCTCCAATTCCCAACATACACACATGTACACACTTTTCTATCTGTCACCCAGTTATGTAAAAAAATAAATATTTTCAATATTAATCAAGAAGAAAAAAGGGATTCACCTGGTAAGTATAGTGAGTATAGTAAGGATAGTAAGTATAGTAAGGATAGTAAGTATAGTGAGTATAGTAAGGATAGTAAGGATAGTAAATATAGTGAGTATACTAAGGATAGTAAGTATAGTAAGTATAGTGAGTATACTAAGGATAGTAAGTATAGTAAGTATAGTGAGTATACTAAGGATAGTGAGTATAGTGAGTATAGTAAGGATAGTAAATATAGTGAGTATAGTAAGTATACTAAGGATAGTAAGTATAGTAAGTATAGTGAGTATAGTGAGTATAGTAAGCATAGTGAGTATAGTAAGTATAGTAAGGATAGTAAGGATAGTAAATATAGTGAGTATAGTAAGTATACTAAGGATAGTAAGTATAGTGAGTATAGTAAGGATAGTAAATATAGTGAGTATAGTAAGTATACTAAGGATAGTAAGTATAGTAAGTATAGTGAGTATAGTAAGGATAGTAAGTATAGTGAGTATAGTAAGTATACTAAGGATAGTAAGTATAGTGAGTATAGTAGGTATAGTGAGTATAGTAAGGATAGTAAATATAGTGAGTATAGTAAGTATACTAAGGATAGTAAGTATAGTGAGTATAGTAAGGACAGTAAGTATAGAGAGTATAGTGAGTATAGTAAGGATAGTAAGTATAGTGAGTATAGTAAGGATAGTAAATATAGTGAGTATAGTAAGTATACTAAGGATAGTAAGTATAGTGAGTATAGTAAGGATAGTAAATATAGTGAGTATAGTAAGTATACTAAGGATAGTAAGTATAGTAAGTATAGTGAGTATAGTAAGGATAGTAAGTATAGTGAGTATAGTAAGTATACTAAGGATAGTAAGTATAGTAAGTATAGTGAGGATAGTAAGTATAGTGAGTATAGTAAGGATAGTAAGTATAGTGAGTATAGTAAGTATACTAAGGATAGTAAGTATAGTGAGTATAGTAAGGACAGTAATTATAGTGAGTATAGTGAGTATAGTGAGTATAGTGAGTATAGTAAGTATAGTGAGTATAGTGAGTATAGTAAGTATAATAAGTATTAGTATAGTCAGTATAGTAAGTATAGAAGTATAGTAAGTAATAAGTATAGTGAGTATAGTAAGTAATAAGTATAGTGGTAGTAAGTATAGTGAGTATAGTAAGTATAATAAGTATAGTGAGTATAGTAAGTATAATAAGTATAGTGAGTATAGTAAGTATAATAAGTATAGTGAGTATAGTAAGTATAGTAAGTATAGTAAGTATAATAAGTATAGTGAGTATAGTAAGTATAATAAGTATAGTGAGTATAGTAAGTATAGTAAGTATAGTAAGTATAATAAGTATAGTGAGTATAGTAAGTATAATAAGTATAGTGAGTATAGTAAGTATAGTAAGTATAATAAGTATAGTGAGTATAGTAAGTATAGTAAGTATAGTGAGTATAGTAAGTATAATAAGTATAGTAAGTATAATGAGTATAGTGAGTATAGTAAGTATAATAAGTATAGTGAGTATAGTAAGTATAGTAAGTATAATAAGTATAGTGAGTATAGTAAGTATAATAAGTATAGTGAGTATAGTAAGTATAGTAAGTATAGTAAGTATAGTAAGTATAGTAAGTATAGTAAGTATAGTAAGTATAGTGAGTATAGTAAGTATAGTAAGTATAATAAGTATAGTGAGTATAGTAAGTATAGTAAGTATAGTGAGTATAGTAAGTATAATAAGTATAGTGAGTATAGTAAGTATAGTAAGTATAATAAGTATAGTGAGTATAATAAGTATAGTGAGTATAGTAAGTATAGTAAGTATAGTAAGTATAGTGAGTATAGTAAGTATAGTAAGTATAGTAAGTATAGTAAGTATAATAAGTATAGTAAGTATAATAAGTATAGTAAGTATAGTAAGTATCATAAGTATAGTGAGTATAGTAAGTATAGTAAGTATAGTGAGTATAGTACGTATAATAAGTATAATGAGTATAATAAGTATAGTGAGTATAGTAAGTATAATAAGTATAGTGAGTTATAGTAAGTATAGTAAGTATAATAAGTATAGTAAGTATAGTAAGTATAGTAAGTATAATAAGTATAATAAGTATAGTGAGTATAGTGAGTATAGTAAGTATAATAAGTATAGTGAGTATAATAAGTATAGTGAGTATAGTAAGTATAATAAGTATAGTAAGTATAGTAAGTATAATAAGTATAATAAGTATAGTAAGTATAGTAAGTATAGTAAGTATAGTGAGTATAGTAAGTATAGTAAGTATAGTGAGTGTAGTAAGTATAATAAGTATAGTGAGTATAGTAAGTATAATAAGTATAGTGAGTATAATAAGTATAGTGAGTATAGTAAGCATAATAAGTATAGTAAGTATAGTAAGTATAGTGAGTATAGTAAGTATAGTGAGTATAATAAGTATAGTGAGTATAGTAAGCATAATAAGTATAGTGAGTATAATAAGTATAGTGAGTATAGTAAGCATAATAAGTATAGTAAGTATAGTAAGTATAGTGAGTATAGTAAGTATAGTGAGTATAATAAGTATAGTGAGTATAGTAAGCATAATAAGTATAGTGAGTATAGTAAGTATAATAAGTATAGTGAGTATAATAAGTATAGTGAGTATAGTAAGCATAATTAGTATAGTAAGTATAGTGAGTATAGTAAGTATAGTAAGTATAGTAAGTATAGTGAGTATAGTAAGTATAGTAAGTATAGTGAGTATAATAAGTATAGTGAGTATAGTAAGCATAATAAGTATAGTGAGTATCGTAAGTATAATAAGTATAGTGAGTATAATAAGTATAGTGAGTATAATAAGTATAGTGAGTATAATAAGTATAGTGAGTATAGTAAGCATAATGAGTATAGTAAGTATAATAAGTATAGTAAGTATAGTAAGTATAGTAAGTATAGTGAGTATAGTAAGTATAGTAAGTATACCGAGTATAGCAGTCAAAAGCCCTGAGCTTCTGTATCTCAAGCTAATGAACAAACTGAACTCAAACACCGGCTCAAACACCAAACAAGACTTAACCCTCAGAGTTGGAGCCATTTTGCGTTATTGTTGGCATTTATTATTATTTGGTTTAAACACTGTAATATCATTTTGGACACTTGGTGGCGGTGATCAAATGCACTCGGCTGTCTGTATATAAGGGGGCACAGGTGACAGGAAATAGGTGATAGCACACAGGTGGAGAGAGCAAACAGTTCTCACCAGACTGAACCAGCTATAGACATCCTTTGAACCGCAAACCAACCATATCTTCAACTGGAAGCTCTATACCTGCGTCAGAACCCACACACCTTCCTGTGTAGATGGCATGAGAGCATTGGAACATTGGAAATTGGAACATTTCCCATAACATTCATCAAGCAAGACGGAGGTTGTTGAAGGCCACTCCTGGAGGCAAACGTGTGTTCCTTCTTACCTATAACTATTTCCAAAGAATAAATAGTTCTTAGTCAACATGCACAATTTAATAAAACTTTTTACATCCAAGGGGGATGAGAGATCAGATAACTTTAAGAGTCCTCCAGAAACTAACCCAGTCCCTCTTCTATTAAAATGCTTCAGTCAATTATGCAGATAGTGGAGTGTGGCGAGAAGCACTATTGACTCAGATTATTTACTCTCTTCAGATGACCATAAGAGGGTTTATTTAAAACACAGAAATCTTCCTGTAGGCCGATGTGTTCTGCTGAGTGGCTCCTTACTGTAATACCTTCTGCTGCGAGTGACTGAAATGTGAAGCATGAACTTTTGCCACCGGGCATCAAACCACCATATAAACAAAAACATAATTATAGAAATATACTTATTCCCATTAAAATTCAGATCATATTATCACTATTATTGCGCCAATACTACAGCAATTCCTAGATTAGAGCATGGATGGGAATGGTAAAAAAAAAAGTAGCTATGTGTCTTTCTTAAGACTTATTCCCTCCTTTGTTTAACTAATGTGCCTTAAACAGGTTTCATTTATTCATTCATAAATTTAGTCATACTCCCAATCTCTCAGTTTTAGTTAGTGCGTGACCATCAGCCAATCGGGAATATAAATTGCACGGCTGAAGGCGCTTTCTCCCGAGATGCTGGATGACAGTGTAACGCTGTGCGTGTACCGGCGAGCTCAGGTGTGAAGGAAAGCAGAAACATGAATGTGAATGAGGGGAGTGCTGAAAACAGAAATATTTGGAATTTAAAATAGCTTGTAAATAAATAAATAAGTAAATATATAAAAAACTGAATGAAATCATCAGGTGAATAATTATGAGATTTCTTTCTATTTTTTAGATAACACGACACAACAGGACACCTTTATAAACATTGTGTTTATGTTTATGATGACAGCATTTGAGGATCAGAGAAAATGCTAAACAACCTCAGAGCGCTCTTATACGTCTTCATCATCTGAAGCACTTTCTTCTTTCCTTACTCCTCCTTTCATGGTCTGCAGCTTTCCATCGTTACAAAGTGTTCTCTAATCATCACACAAGCAGGAACATCAAGCATTTCTGCTCTTCTGACCACTTGGAATTAGTATCAGTATGTCTTCTACAAGATGTGAATTAATAAGTGATGTGCACTGCATTTCTGCTCCTGTGTGTAAGTTTGAGCTTGAAACACTTCCATCAATTTAAGACAAAAGAAAAGCCGTATTTATTTGTCATTTGCAGTTATTCGCAAAGTAATCTACATAAACTGCCTAATAACAAAGCAAGGGAAGATATGAATGTGGATTTACAACACGAGGTATATCGGGTTGTGGGTCAGCGCTTATTATTCAGATTAATTATTCTGATAAACTTGTTCATAAAGCGCTTACAGTTTCATTGTTCATTGATTTCAGAAAAAGAATCAGGCCGACACGGTAGGAACAATAGCACTGTTGATTGAATATTGTGCTATATAATGCAGAGATCTCCACCTGCATGGAAACACTGATCACTATCTGAAAAACCACACAAAGGGCTGATTAAACAGAATAATAGGAATTGTAGCTAAAGCTCCCTCAGTTGGGGGTCTGTTTGAGGAAGAGTTACGCTGATTAGTAGCTCCTGAAGCAGATGCGTAGAAAGCTAATTACTACAACACCCTCCACTCCAGTGAGAAAGAAAAGTTGTTTTGATACTGATACATATGAGCAGCACAGGGAACATCACACACTTCCTCAGAGTGAAGGGGGGGGGGTGCACCTTAAATGTGGCAAGGTGCATATTTCGTGCTTTTACTTCTTCTTCTCTGTGTTTCACTGGGTGGACATCACCGTCCTACAATTTAAATCATCTTGATAACTCTTTTGGTCTCAACTGTATGGTCTTGTGAAATGTGGTGTCCCACAGGGAGAAGTACTTGGACCACTTTAGTTTTGTGTGAACCTATAGTTCTGTCTCTCGGTCAGATGACATGATTATTATTATTACCTTAATAGTTACCAAGGTAACTTGTAACTGAGACTTACGTGTTTTGGTCTCAGTTAGTCTCTTTGTTTTTCTGTTTTTGTCACGATCTTGTAAATACTTCCTATTTTATTTTGAAATGTTCACTCCCCCGTGTGTCATGTCTTGTTTGACTTCCTGTCCTTGTGGTTTTACCTCTCCCTGTGATTGTTGATTTGATCCTCCTGTGTTTGCCTTTCTCTCCCAGCTGTGTCTCGTTCCCTCCTCATGCCTCCTCGTGCCTCCTCGTGCCTCCTTGTGCCTCCTCGTACCTCCTCGTGCTTCCTCGTGCCTCCTCGTGCTTCCTTGTGTTTTTGTATTATCTTAGCTTGCTCCCTCAGTTTTGTTTTTGTACCTGTATTTTGAATTCAGCTTTGTTATATTAAAGCTCACTCTTTGTTATAATCATCGTCTGTTTTACTGCATTTTGGTCCTCACCTTTTCCCCGGCCTGACAGTTTAATAGAATTTTTTTGTTTTTTATGAATTTAGTGGAAGGGTGTGTCATGGGCCAAGGAAGAACCCATTACATTTTGGAATGGATCCGAAACACGGTGCAGATACACAAACTGAGTTTCACTTTTGTGAAAATTGCAAGATAAAGCAATTGTGCTGCATTCATTAGGTGTCATCGTAATTGTAAAACTCACCTGACTCACCTGACTCACCTGATCTGTTATCTTTGTTCTTCGTTGTCGCGCAAATACTGGAAACACTGATTAACAAAATAAGCCTACAACACATTGTAGCGTCCATGTTGTTTCCACATTCTGACTTAAAACTCTTGAACACACCGAAGACTGGAGAATCGGACCATCCGAGGATCACGTGAATGCACCATTGGTCTTGGCAGCCATCTTCCTCCCAACGTTTTGATACATTTGATTGACATTTATTGGATTGGATAATTTATTAGTCCAAATGTGTTTGGTTTCAGCCTTGAAAAGGTCATAGCAATGATGTGATGTTAGGATTCTATAAAGATATTATACAATATTTGAAGATGCCATTTCTTGACAGTTGCACGCTGTATGTAGGATGGGAAAGAGAATTTGTGGCCACATGTGTGACAATCCGAATCAATCTTGATTTGGCAGGTGGAGTGGATCTGTTAAGGCCACATGTACACTGCTCATAGGTCAGTTTACTTTCATCTTCATGCACCTACACAGACTATTCACTCATGTATAGTTTGTCCGGGTTGTTTGACTAAACCCTTGGGGAAATCATCCAATTGATTTCCTTGCATTTCATGATAAAGTGGGTTTATATGTTTTATAAACCTATGGGACGTCATCTTTCCCAACACACAAAATATCATTTATTTACACACATGTATAATTATTCATGAGGTGACCTTGGGGATTGGTGGCTGGAATACAAGCACACAGACACAAACATCTTCATACCAAGAGTCACTGAAATGTAAATATCAATCATTAAAAATTCTAGTTTTTGGCGTCCTTACTTTACTGTAAGACTTCTATCCTTCAAGGTTTGACAGTCACAACGTTTGCATCCCCATGGGTGCAATGTTGGTGGCACAAGTATGATGTGCCAATTCCATTCCATCTGCCGAGATGCCAGAGCGAGAGATGAATGGTCTAGTAGATTCGGCTCTGCTTGTTTCCATCTTGTTAATATGCCTCTGAGAGGCCCACTGTAGTCAGGAGACTCACTCGAGGCTGATCTCCAGAGAGCTGAATAAGATAAACACTGCTATAGGAGGCAGTGGAGACCTTCGGATCTGCGTAAATAACCCTGTACAGAGTAGAGGACAAGTTGCTCTGCTCTGCTCGTTTTGCACAGATGAAACTCAGAGCTGCATTAAGCTGCAAGTCAACAATGAGTCTAATAAGAGCCAAGGAGCTCTTATGGCAGAGCTGTTAGAAAACTCTTGTTAGGACTCCCCGGTAGCGTACCTGATGGAGTGGGTGACCCATATGCAAAGGCCCTTTGGTGCATGTCATCCCCTTTCATATCTCATGCTGTATCAATAAAGGCACCAAAAGCCCAAAGAATAATCTTAAAAAAAAACACTTGCCGATTCAAGCCATAATAACCTTTCTGGATATTGTAAGTCAAGAGGTCTATGATGTAAGCGCCTGTTGGCTCTGTTGTCAGGCAGAAAATCCTGCAGGAAAAGTTACTATTCCAGCATTGCCAACAACTGCGTGCACTGCAAAGCAACCCAAAGAAGGTCAAACAAGAGAAGATAAACCTTTATTAATCCACGGAGGGAAATTCAGGCGTCATAGCAGCAACAGCAATGAGACTGAAACACAGGTGAGGTACAGGTAAGACTACAAACTAAGATAATTACAATAACAATCTAAATCTAAATAAGAGAAGTACTGAGTAGCTGGCACCAAACATCTGCACTGGACCTCTGAAAGAGTGAATCAATGAATAGCATGTACTGTCTTTTAACAAATAGTCTATCTATAGAGATATATGTACATATAAGAATATATGAGTCCATGTGCAAGTAAGAAACTGAAGATGGTCTTATCAAAATGTGACAGGAGAGAAGAGTTGGACAGAAACTGTTGCTCATAGTTCAGCTTAGTTAAGACGAAACTATTAGACTTATTTTCTCTCCATCTCTGAAACGCTTCGCCGACATTGTAGCTCGCTGGAGCCTCGAATCACAGAGTGTCATCTGTTGCAAAGAAGACGAGACGGAAGTTCTCCTTGAATTGCACCTACGTATACAACGGCATCAGGATCACAATCACGATCGGAGATGTTTGAAATTAATGACTAGTACTCGTACAGGTTGTTGTATGAAACTGTTATTTCTGGGAACTGCCTGGGGAATCATTTGAATTAGAAACATGCTGAAAAGTTATTATGGAATCTTTTTCCAATGACGGCAAACACAGATTGCCTACTCCAGCTTTAAGGATGCATCAGAACAAAGTACTTTGCTGTATCAGCAGTCCTATCTCTGCCGATCAAAAGTGGAATTTTCATTCCCGTTTGAGCCCTGGTTTGATTACCCTGGTTTGATTACCCCGGCCACTTTAATGCTGGGCAGGTAGCTAACAATTGGCCTGTGTGAAGTTGTGGGTAAGTGCAGCTGCTCACAATTTCCTGTGAGGCAGCGTTTGTGGTTTATAGGGCCGAGATAATGAGCGGGAAGTGGCTGAAAGCTGCAGAAATATGCACGCTTGATTTGTGCTTCTCAGTGGGATCAGCAGTCAGCAGCCTCACATTAGCAATTTGCTCAATATTAATAAAAAAATATTGCTCAATGCAGCTTTACTTCAAAATGATTTTGCTCTGTAAGCTGCAGAATGTACAGTGCTGTATATTATGAGCTGGGAAATGAATTGCATTGGGAGAATGTTTCACACCTGAGCGGTGCCAAAGCTTCGTGTAGCCACATTACTGATCAGTCGACACTCAGGCGCCTGTTCAAGAAGTTTAATATACCGAAATCACTCGTCTTTAATATAATCTCTTACATTCTGCTTTACAAACCTGCATTCTGTGGCAGCTATTAGAGTCCACAACAGTTTTAAACCCCCATGTTAGCACGTCTGTCCTTAATGAAAATAAAGTTTAGGTGTAGATGTCACGGCTGTCACGCAGCGACGAGTGTCGGGCATCAGTTTGTAGCTCCAAGTCACCAGCTTCCATTGATTGTGACTTGGAGCCTGTCGCAGTGTGAACACAGCAGGAGTGCAGTCTGTGCATCACATCTTTCCTTGACCTCATGACGTTTTCCATCAAGGTCAAAGAAAAGATGTGATTCTGATTATTCCACCGCAGCCCAAGTTTCTTCACACCTGTCAACTGCTCTGTAAAACAGTCGTCCTCTCATGGCCACAAGAAGGTTTCTTTAAGTCACAACGAAGCCCCGGAGAGTTCAGTACTAAAATCAAGCTCCATCAAGTTTAGGGAGGAGTGGTAGCTTGTTTCTGTCGTTGCCCTCACATTCTCACAGCAGGTTGGTGGAATTAAACTGGAAAACTTAGTTACAAGACGATATATGAAAAGCATTTGACTGCTGTAAATAACTTTATTCCAGAACTAAAAACCGACATATTTATTGCTACACACTGCTTCCTGTTAATACATCTGGAGGTGGAAACCTACCATACTTGACTGCAGCATCTTATATTTAAGAGCAAAGTCAAAAGGGCACAAGAGACAATACGAGAACGCCAAAGATCCTTTGGGAAAAATGCACAGCTCGAGTGAGAAGCTTTCAGTTTAATAGCAGAATTATGTGAGGTGAATGTAAAAGCTGAATCAGACGTGTGTCTTCCTGACAAGGGAATACATACAGCAGGATAATGCTCATATTCTTTATCTCTTCTGCATGTAAATCCACACCACGAGGGTCTGCAGGGTACATTCAAACCTTGATCTTCACACATGTAAACACTTTTTAATGCCACAATAATTAGTTCAAACAGCAGAGCAGTTTCCCTGCAGGCTGCAAGACGAGGCACACGTTTACAATGTGTCTGAAGGAAGGAAGGGGATGACGCTTGTTGCACTCAGCAACACTCGGATGTCAAAGGGCAATTGCGCCTTAATGCACGACTGACGCCCCGGGCCCCTGACCGAGTGCCAGGGGCCTCAGGAGACATGATCTTAAAAGAAGTGTTTAAATACAGATATTATAAATTACAATATCAGTGTCTTATATGCCATTATAAGCAGCGCCTCAGCATTTCTGCACCACGGCACGAGACGAGGGGTTGAGACGACGGGGCACTAATTTATTGATACAATCTTCACGTCCTGCAAACTTCATTATTCATGATCATTATCATTAGCAAGCTCTGAAATAATTAGTGAACCGTGCGCACATTTCTGAATAAATATAATAGCTTAAATTAAACATTATTTAAAAGTTTTCTTTAGATATATGGCAAATATTGCCAGAAGAAATAAATGTTCAGGTGAAGGCTAAATATTAAAACAATCATTCAACTATAGCAAGTTTAGTCTTTAAGCTTTAAGCCGTTATCTTTCGTAATAATGATCTAAAACGATTTAAAAGTGCACGGACCCCCATCTCCCAAAACATTTATATATTTTCTTCTTGTGTTGCCGCTGTGCACCCAGGTTCTACTAAAGATTTATATTCTGTTTACTGATTAGGAGGGAAATGCATTTGTCTATTGAATCAGTGTTGAGGGATATTGTGAAGGCAGAGCCTCCAAAACGTCTGTAAAGTCATATGTGTGTGTGTGTGTGTGTGTGTGTGTGTGTGTGTGTGTGTGTGTGTGTGCTCAGTGAAGTGTGCTTAAAGCAAAGTTTAAACATTAAGGCGCATAAAGGAGTAAACACGCTTTTTGATGCTGTTCTTTCCAAATGTAGTTTAGAAACAGGACAAATAGAAGTCTGACAGATGGAGGGGGAAAGGATCAGGGCAGAGCCAAATCCAGATCAAAGGCTGCTCTCTCTGCAGGTTAAGCAACAGTCACATCCATAACCCGGGACAGCTGTTTATGATGAAGAGGATTAGGCATAGCGCACGCATTTCATCAGGATTTACCCTCGCCATTTTCTAAAACTGGATTACGCTAAAGCCTCTCACTTTAGCTGCTAAATTATTTCAATTATTATGCAACTTCTCTCCAGTGGAGGTCAGATGTGCCGGTGTCCCAGGCATCTGGCAGATCAGTCATCATTACCCTCAACTGTCCTTGAGGTTTACCAGTGCAGGAGTGTAAAGAATAGAAACCATCGCTTTTCATTTCAAGGTGACACAAAATCTTCTTTTAGACGCACAGTCAATCAAAACACAACATACAAGGACTGTAGACACAGTGTGACCCTGAGTGTGTGGTGGACTTACGGCGGTGTAAAGACTCTTTCACGGGCCGAGAGAGACAACCAGGGACAGAGGTCCAGGTTTGTTTAACGCAGCCTTTATGTCACATCATTCAGCACAGAATGAAGCTTCATACTAATCTGTGAGTGTTGAATAAAATAGACCAAACAGTGCTCAGAATTAAAAGCAGACGGTGTATCCAGACGGACAGTACGAGAAACATAAAGTGTGTTTCCAACATTAAAGCATGTTACAAGTATGAACCTGAAAATGAGCAAAACACGTCCCCTTTAAACAACACACGTCATGGACTGGTCAGTTTTTTGATTTTCCATTCATGCCATTGTTAAAAGCAGACGGAAAGGTTTGTGTAATGTTCACACATGTAGAGTGTGTTTCTCACTTCCTCTCAACTCATCCAACGTAACACAATGTACACATCTTAATTTAGATCTTCAACAGAATGACCTGCTAACTCTAAGCATGAGTGTAGATCATATACCTGCAGCTGCCGTGCAACACGTGCACTTCACCAACACCGACCTGCCTCAGCCCATCTGTGTCATACCGACGACGTCGTCATTTGGGCCGTTTGTTCCCTGTAGTTGATTTATGTTTCTGTCTGACTGCAGACACGTTGGCCGGTGGTTCCACTCGACTGTTATCAGAGAGAGACAGCGCTGGTCATTTATAAAATGTCCTCTATTGACCGTTTACATACTGGTCCCCACAGTCCTCATCTCTTACTGACGATCGACGTCCTCCTGCTGATCGGAGCATTACATCAAAAGCTTCATTTGTATCGTTTCAGAATGACGGACAGCATTTAGTGGTCGACTATCGACCAGAAGCTTATCGTATTGTGAGGAACATTCATGTCTGTCAGTCATAACCACGAGAACACGAAGGCGTAAATGTGTAATTTTACAAAACACACCTACATATATACCCACATGGTTTTTATTTTTGAAACAAGCTGGTGTAGCTATGATGCACCGAAGGGGGTACGTGTCCATAAGTCAGTCTGACAGCCTACTAGAGAGAGAGAGAGCACGACTGGAAGTCATATTCTGCATGAAAACAGTCCAGGCCATAAACTAATTAAAGAAATAACTGATGCATTCAAATCTCTCATGCAAAGGAAAGAATTACAGCCGTGCGTGCGAGTCATGTTCCTCACAGGCAGCAGGATTGGCTGGAAAGAGGTCACGTGACAAGAGAACGCAGATGTGGGATCCATACTCTGATATCTGGACATTCATTTGAAATGAAACTAACATTAAGCGTGTCAATACGTATCTAATTATTGCACATTATGGCAATCTTTTGGCTTTGTTGATCGTATATCTTACAAATACTATAATTGTCGTACGTCTGGTAACGCTGATGCCACATGTCGCACTTGAATCTGGCTAATCCTAATTTGAACATAATCCAGCCACAACATGCTGTACAATATGCATTTATAAATTATATCTGAATCACAGGATTATGTTCTTTTGTTATTTGACCTTAAAAAGAGAAGATGAACGCTCAGCCAGGTGTTCTGTCTGAACACACTACACGGGCCAACAGCTCCACGAGTCTGAGCTGCACACACTCTCTCCTCCTTCCCCTTTCTCTCCTGGTGAAATTAAAAAAACTGGAGGCCATCCAGGACATTAATCTGCACTTCTCCTTGCTCTACATACTACACACACACACACACACACACACACACACACACACACACACACACACACACACACACACACACACACACACACACACACACACACACTACTGAAGGTCGGTTAGTTTCCATAAAACCAAAACAAAAGGAGAGAATATGACATTACAATCGGCTCTGTTGTTAGCTAAGAAGTGGAACAGCTGTGAACGCGTCTACACGATGAGTTTTTGGTTACACTGCAGAGAAAACGATACTAAATGTAGATCGATTAACTCCACGTAGTGAACGCAGAGCGTCAAAACGGAAATGCAAAGTGAAAAGCGTTGCTGCCTTGCTCATTAGGTGGGAGGTGTGACACAGACTCACAAAGAAGGGGCCGAAAAGCTACAAATGAAACGTGATCGGCCGATACATCATCGTTTTGGATACCTGCCGTGTGGTGAGTTACAACGTAACGAGAAACACACATCGGGGTTGTGCATCGTGTTTGCATTTGGAACATACTGTTAAAGAATGATGTCTGATTCAATCCATCCATGAATCCGTCTCTCTGTTAATGCACTCGAATACTTTTCTTTCTGTTGGATTTTAAACATCAGCATCCGGGAAAACGCCTGAAATATAAAATGTAATGTAGTTTCTTGAACCACAGCGGAGAGTCCCAGGTCATAAATACTCATTAGGTGAAGATAGTGAGAGTTCGGGGAGACTGGCAGATTAATGAGAATAAAGGAGGCTGTGTGTGTGCCGGTGTAATGAGTTGATAATACGCCTAACCCTGCAGAACAAGCTCAACTGATAGAAACTGCGGAACATAAATGTTATTTACTCTTCGGAGGGGATGGAGGGTAGAAGTTAATTGCGGATATATTGGGCTTTATATTCACGCAGCGATGGCCCCTGTCCTCGGCGCTGTGCGGTGACAACTGGTTATTCATTTAGCTGTGACACTCCATCACCACAAAATAATTGCCTCTCCTGCCAGAGATAATATGAGATTAAAATATTAATATAATTTAGCAAGATAATGTATGCAACATTTATTTATTTTTTTATCATAATGAAGTGTCGAAGGGAAGATATTTTTAGCTCCCACCACCCACCGCTTTATGGGAAGTAAATTAAAGAAGTTAACCTCGCTTTGGTTTGAAACGTAGGTAAATGTTGTCGCTTGGACGAATGAAAAGGAATCTTCTGCCAAAGTGTTTGTGTAAACACAGACACTCAGTGCAGAGTGTGAACAGCTTGAAATGTAAACTAGGAGACGAGTGGAGGCTGAACGTGGACATTATTTGTTCAAATGTCGTACATTCAAGAGTGCCCGACACACATCAACCTGCAAAACACTTTTTATATTAACACAGAGGAGCTGCTTCCACATTTTAACGATCAAATGATTCATTGAAAATGGAATTTTGCAGATTAATTGATGATTAAATAATAATTATAATAATTACATAATAGTGTTTTAAAACAGCGTATTTATACCTATAATATATATACCTATTATAACTGTTTTTATTTATTTGTAAAACATATTAATTTATTTAATTTAAGTGGTTTTATTATGAAGGAGCTTTGAGTATTTTTATTACATTTTTCTATGCATACCTCGTCTTTCTACTTCAAATCTACCAACAAATAAATAACTTGATCTGAATATAAACATGCAACGCTCTCTAACGTCGATGCCATTAAACAAAAGCACGGTTTGTAAACATGCTGTACTCTGCAGTCAGACCTGGTGAGCGGACGGGGATGTCCAGCAGACACAAATATATAAAATGAAATCATTCTCAGCCTAAAACAAATCACACAGGTGTCACTTCCTGTCGTCCTCCGGGACTGAATGAAGGCGTCAAGTCTGCACAGCCAAACATAAGATGCCAGAGAGCATGAATATCAAAACGTGTGCACTTTAAAACACAGGTTTGTAATTTCAATGCATGTTAAAAGAAGATTGCAAGGAGAGAAACCTGCGTGCATCAGTATTTCCATTGTTGGGGGAGAAGTACTAATTAGCGATGGAATATATAGTCGCGTGGGTGAAGCATCTTAATGACATGTGACAGTTCACCACAAGGACTGCAGCAGTGTAAGGAAATAAAATACAACTTTTGCCAGTTTATTCATCTGCAGCAGTCAGGAGAACGTAGCCTGCACACACAAATAAATAAGAAACCATAATTGAAGTGCTGCTCGTGAATGCATCTTGCATCATGCATCTTTTCTCTGTGGGATAAAGTACCGGCTGTTTCATGTGAGAACTAAAAGGGGTTGTGCTCTACAGGATACAAAATAAAGTCAACCTAAACCTGTGCTGGATCGAGAATAACTCCATGTTATCTTCAAAGTGTAGTATCTTCAAAGTGGTCTTTCTTTAGTGACAGGGACACTCTGTGGGAAACATAATGGTCACTTTTAACATCATGAAACAGAAGAAATCTCCTGTCGTTCGCCTTTTGTGTACACGAGTTGGGATTTAGGACGCACATTTGTAATCAGATCTAGAGATTTATAACGCCTGATGTCTTAAATCCTCCCCAAACGCTTTAAAGTCAGTGCATAATACAAGTACAGTATACGCCCTATAGAAAGATCTTATGTAACAGTTTAAAAGGGAA
The DNA here is from genome assembly GCF_900634415.1 of Cottoperca gobio. Lineage (NCBI taxonomy): Eukaryota > Metazoa > Chordata > Actinopteri > Perciformes > Bovichtidae > Cottoperca > Cottoperca gobio. The sequence continues at coordinate 278,118 of NW_021166866.1, read as the reverse complement.
TTATAAAACAGCTAAATGCAATTTGAGGGCATCTCAAAGTGAAAAAGAAAAGTATCTTATCAGTGGGATGAAGTTGGAGGAATACACTGTAGTTAATATGAAATGAATGCGTGGGTGGAAACCCTTCAGCAATGCAGCGGAGGACATTATCTACTTCATTAATCCTCACAGAGCAGCACACAACACCATGTTCCGTGTGATTAACACTCCTCACCAAAACTTACCTTCCTCATGAGCAAACTGATCGGGTATAGCATGACTGTCATTAAAGACGTTCATTCACACGTTGCAAATGTCATTTTGCTTTTCCTGACGAACAGCCGTGTTCGCAGCATTCAAAGAAAGTTGAAAATGACTTTGAAACACGTCCTCCTCGTCTAAGCCTTTTGGGTTGATCACAAAGCTCCCCCAGAGTTTGTTTCTGGAAGGCAGCGCAGTCTAGAGTAGATGATAGGGAGTGATCCTGGTTGTTACTGACTGGGAATCAGCAGGGGGAGGACATTCACGCAGACTATCTTATCTTGCCTCCCACTCTCATTACTGGGCTCTATTGCTGATGATGCTTAATGCCCAGTAGCGCAATGCCACACTGATCAACCGTTTGCATGCCCTTGCTGGCTGCAAACCTATATAATAAGGACCCTGGCATGCCACAAATCAAACGAAAGCCATGACTTGTTATCTCATTGCAGCTTTTCCCGGGCCTTTGCTGTGGCGCCATATCTCCAGCTTTGAAGTCAGAGCCACTGGCGATGTCTCAAGCGCTGCTGCCATCGAGTGAGCGCCTCTTCATTAAATCCTTGAGCTGCTTCTAATTACGAACTATATCAGGAGGCCCTCGGTGCTGGGCACTGGGGCAGAGAACAATGTGAATGACACAAATGCCAAACATCACAGGGGACAAGCCTCAGCGGACAAAAGAGAGAGCGTCCGTATCTTCGCGCTGCTCTATTTCAAGACCCAACCTTAAAACCGCAGCGTCGAAGCCGTCATTAACACCATTCTTGCCACAGATATCAGTCGGCAACGTGGGACACAAGCAGATCATTTAGATGTTTAGCTGAGTTTATATGCATACTTTAATTGATGCAAAAGTTTCTTCACGTCTGCTGATGTTTCCGAGTCTGCGTCGGTGTTTTTCCCTGTAAGTTAGCAGATCTGCAGCAGGGGATTGTGGGGTGGATTTCATCTGCGTCTTTCATCCTGAAACTCTCAGTTCCCTTGTCACCTACACTCCTAGCTGATCTATTTATAACTTGTAACCATAACAACTGGTCTTTTCTGGTCTTGTCACTAGATGTCTTTGTGCTTCAGATAAAAAGAATATCATAGCACACCCAAACTTTTATCAGCGTTGTCAAAGCCGACGTTACTCTCACGACATGTTAATTCTGGAAACTGAAGCCATCAGCGGGTTTTATGTATTATTAGTATCTTAGAGAAGGAGCATCCCAGAGAAATCATTACCTTTTCAATCCCAGGAACAAATCTGGAGTACTTTGTTCCTGCGTGATGAATAAATTGGCAGTGCTGAAGGGTGACTGGCAGAGATGAATGAGACTTTGAAGAAGAGCATTGTTTTCTGAGAAGTTTCATCTACTTTGCATCAGTTTTCAGGAGCTCGCAGATAGTTTTGGAGCTCAGATCTCGTGACGCGTCTCCTTTCGTCAACGTTTTGATGGAGAGAAGAAAGAAAAGTGTGAAGCATGTTTGATTAACAAACAGTAACACAATCACTTTTACTCAATGATGTAACGTTTTCACAGTAAATGTGGAGTTGTGTACTTACATTATCCTAAATGTTCAAACCCAGAGAAGTATTTCATGTTAATCAGGTAACTGTGCTTTTAAGCTCTTTGCTCTAACGCGGAACAACATGCTACGTCACCTAAATAACTGCACAAGCTCTACGGCAGAAGTAAACCATACTCAGTTACAGTGATACAGCTTTTCTTTCTAGTTGCCATTATGCAACTCAGTACTTTATTGATTTGATATTTCAATATCGATGCAGCTGAGTACGATGACAAGTCATCAAGCTAATGCGTATGTTAGCGTCAAAACGTTACAACGTTCAACACGCTAATAAAGTTATTTTCGTTATGATTGTTTTGACCACGGATAACAGTGTTGCTATAATGTTAGCTAACTGTATGCATCTAATGGTAAGTTTGTCTGTTATGCTACGTTAGCTAACGTTAGCTTGCGGCTATTGCGTGAGAATTAAATGACATCGTTTTGCTTTGTTGTGTTGAGTGCATTGAAGTTCCCTCTGCTCAGCAGTGTAGGTCTGTGTGTCCAGGGTTTTTATTGTGATAATAACAGAAGTAGTGAAGCTGTAGTTTGCCGTCTTGGTTCACGATGGAGCATCTTATTTGATTAGCGTCATAAGTAAAGGCACAACTTACCTCGGCTGCAAACATTTCACACATTACGTCCGTGAACAGGATCTCTGCTTGAGTCACGTCACATAGATTTTCATCGGCAGTGCTGGTTGTTTAGCAATGAAGATAATAACTACACATTACACAGTGAAGCAGGTTACGCTGAGATCACTCTGAGCCACAGTGTGCAGCTGGGGAGCAGTCGCGCAGATACACAGCACGCTGGCAGTTCAGCCTCTCAGGAGCCGAGGATAACAGGCGTTTAGCCAACGAGGGGTGAAGCCATTGTTTGACATCTCGCTGCTGCCACCATCCCAGATCCTTTAGTGAGAACTAATTGCTCCCGCAGGGACCAATCCCGTGGTCACACCTAAATGAACCTGACCCAAGTGCATTGTGGGTTAGGGGTGAGATAGTCTTCAATGTCTAACGTTGCAATCTCGCAGGCAGAAAGATCCAAAAGATCAACTAAACAACACGAGCGTTGGGTGGAGAGAGAAGCTGTAATCCCCGCAGAGAGACTGGAATCCAAAACAGTTTATTTGCAACAGCATTGAGAATAAATTAACAATGCAATTTGTCTTGTGGTGAAACAGCTGCAGGGATTAAAAATTATTATCGAAATCTTATTATTTCTGAATGTGCTCTGACCTTGTTTGTAACATAATTCGGAGCGCCTTAAAAGATTATGATGAGATGAGTCACATTCTAGTTCTCAAATTAAGGAACAGAGCGGTCTGCGGAGGGCCAAAGTGAACGCTGTGCTAAAAATAACATTCAACCCATTTCAATGCCAGAACAAGGTTGAACAGTGGGACCGATCTGTCAAGCAAACTTACAGAGACAGCAGCATTATTTTAGATAGCGAGTTGAACTCTTTATTTTGCATGATGCAATGTTGCAACATCTCAAAAAGTGGATTTGGGATCGGGCCGTGCGTGATGCGGTCCACATACTATATTTAACGGGTGGATTATGAGACGCTGGGCGCCTACAGATGAGCAAAACATACAGACCTTATAGTCCTTGAGCCTCTATTTGTTGTTGATGTGTCTCTTTGTGATTGTTTTGGTCCTTTTGTGGTCTTTTAAAGTCTCTTCATAGTCATTTCTGAGACACTTTGTTTCTTTTTGTGTCTCTTTTCAGTCGATTTATGTTTCTTTGTGGTCATTTTTATTCTTCCTGGCTGGTTGAAGGCCAGTAATCTCTCCAGGACTGTATTCAATGTGGATCACAGTTTCTTATTTATTTGTTGAATACTTTATAGAAATGAACCGTTTCTTCTTTCAGTGCCATATTGATGCCTGGCTTCATGTTACCTCATAAGATTTCATACGGAGAAGAACAACCGTGCTCCCGAGTTCTTATCATAGAAAAGATCAACATCATTAATATAAATAAATAAATCTCTGGTACAAACACAAGCTGTATGAATACAGTTCATACAAACTGTAACGCCGGTTGACAGAACAGGACTCAAAAGCACGACTCAGACACAGGGGAATATCCAACATACCAATCTTTAGTTGCCAGAAACAGGTTCGGTACACGAGGGGGGGGGGGGGGGATCAATGGGAGAGAGGCAAACAAATCCGACAGGAAGCAGGCGCAGTCCAAAGCACAGGCGGAGAGCAGGAATAATCAAGAACATGGAGTCGTTTGGAAAATGCTGGGACGTTTGGTAATGAACAAAGTAATGTCGGAGTTCTGTGAGACGGGGGTGGGAAGGATGTGAATGTGCAAACAAATAATACATATATTTTCTTTTTGCTATATCTACCAACAATTGCGCGACCCCCCTGCAGTACCCCCGCAGACCCCCTGGAGGTCGTGGACCCCCTGAGACCTATGCTCTGAAGGGCAGCTACAACGTGTTCCCTACATTTGCAGTTTAAGAGGAAACACATGAATATAGTGCAATGAAAATCATCAGGGGACAGACCAGACACACACACACACACACACACACACACACACACAAACATACACACACACACACACACACACACACACACACACACACACACACACACACACACACGTGATAATGTTTATTCTCTTCTCTATTCTTCTAATTTGACGCCATTGCTCTGCACAGAACCTGTGAGGAGAACACGGGGATGCTGCAGCTCCATACTTTACATCTGCAGAGTTTTTAAGGACACACATGCTTCTCTGCAGAAGCTTCACTTGTGGGGTGTCGCTGGCTCATCTGATCCTCCTGCTTTCTAAGAACTCTTTGTGTGCTCGCTGCAGGTAAATAATCTCCACTGCTTAAAATGGAGCAGCTTCCAAAAATCTCCCTTTTTCTTTTCATTTCATTTGGTTCGTCTCAACGCTCCGAGAATCACTGCAGCAATAAGCACAGGAGGAGACACAAACAGGATTACTTAGTGTGGGCATGCTGAAAATCAATTCAATACTGTTTCAGTTGCAGCAGCCAGGAGACGTGATTTATTCTCTCTGAGAGCCGTGCAGACTGTATGTAAGCCTCACAAAGCTGAAGTGTCCCTCCATGTATGGTGAGTGTATCAACGTGTGTTAAGCACATGTAAGTGTGTGTTCATGAAGCATGTTGGTTTTATAATGAGTGGGAACATTTTTCAATAAAGAGCCTCAGAAACTTCCTCTTACTCGCAATACAAAACCTCAGAAAGCAGTTCACAGTTACTCCAAATAAGAGAAGTCTTTGTGCCTGTGTTGTACTTTAAAGACTATGCACATTAGCTATAATTGGCATTCTATATTTGGCATTGTGCGTATAATTTGGATAATTTTCTTCCCATGAATTGATGCATGTCAACTGTTTATAAGACACCTGGGATATTACAATATTAGCAGGGTTACTGAGGCATGGACGACCGTATGCCGAGGGTTTTGCAAACAGGGAAAGTGCAGTTTCCATAGTAATGCCCTGATCGAAGCGCTGCTATTCATTCATTTAGTAGATTTCCCGAGCAACACAAAGCAGACAGAGCTCTGTGTGTATCGAGTCATTATGAATAACCCTCTGTTCACAGGGCCACCGCCCGATCTGTTGGGCTGCACAATCTGTTGGACTCCCACACGTAATGTGGAGAAACAGGAATGATGATGTTACATTACATTGCATCACATTACACTGCTTTATTTAGCTGACACTTTTATATAAAGCGACGTACAATAAGTGCTGTCAACCATGTGGGAACAACCCCAAAAAGTGCAAGAATGCAAGAACATCACATGATAATGATAAGCTTCAGTTCACACACGGACAGGCAGACACACTTTAACCAGGCGTGTGATAATACACATCATTACACGTGCTTGCATTGATAATACTAATAAATTGCACTAATTCAAGGACAGCAGGTAAATAAATGTTCACTCGGCTCAAATCTACGGAAGCAAAATGAGCCCATGCAGCAGTTACTTTAGTTTTTAAGCTCATGTTGTTTCATCAGCTGCTGGTTACTTATGCATTGGATAGTTTTTTTATATCTTAAGTAGACATATTGTGTGCACGCACCGAAGCTGCAGAGCACAACTATAATCCTGCATACTTATATTCTTTGTTATATTTTCTATTTGTATAGTTTCTAAAAGAGTTTGGTGCTCAACTTTAGGAGCAACATGCACAGAAAACATACCTGAAGTCAACGGCAGCGCTGACGGTGCGTGTGCTACGACTTTTGGCAGCGATCAACTATTTTCACACAAATAGAAAGATCTGCCAGAGGCTTCAGTGTTTTCACTCTGAAACATCATTTAAAAGTCATTCATAAAGTTTAAAAGACACTTGAGACTTGGACCTATTTTGATATTTTGTATAGTTTTGAACAAAAGCTGTTTTAGTTTATCAGCCAAAAAATACTTTTGGCATTTACAGTGAGACTTAGAGACACTTTACTTTGATGATACAAATATATATTACCTTGAATAAGCTTCCTAATGGTGCTTGAGTTTCCAGACTAAGAGTTTAGTGGATAGAAGAGCCATGAAGTAAATATTAAACATTGCAATGACGATATTATGTGTAAACAGTAATGTATTAATGATGATCAGCTGTTGATTTGACTTATTATTTAAAGGGTTCCTCTTCATTATGTTTTTAGTTCTCCTCAGAGATGTAATCAAATTCACATATATCTTAATATACACGTCCCAACACATCTGAAATGTAAAGTTAACTGTGGTTGTTCCAGGTTTCGGTCATTAGAGGGCGCTGCCAACACTGCAGCTGCTGCAACACTCTGTGAGAGGTGACGAGCAGCAACAGGAGCAAGTTGTTGAGTGTTTTCAATTTAACATCATGAGAGGTTTCCATTGTTACCTCTTTGAATACCTCAATGATTTCCATAATTAATTATATAGTATATATATATATACGGGGACGGATGGGGATCCTGGCTCGCACAATTTGCTCCACATTGTCTAAGAAATGAATTCAGACTCAGAAACACAGAAGAGAGCAAATCTGTCTTTAATATTGTGCTGCTACCTTTAGTACCCATGTATATATGCATATATATATTTATCTATATATATATTTATATATATATATATATATAAAATATATATATAAATTAAAAAATTGTCTAAGAAATGAATTCAGACTCAGAAACACAGAAGACACAGATATATATATATATTTATGTATATATATATATATATATATTTATCTATATATATTTATATATATATATAAAAAAAAAAAATATATATAGATAAATATATATATAAATAAATATATATATATATACATATATAAATAAATATATATAAATAAATAAATATATATTTTAAATATATATATATATATTTTATATATATATATATATATATAAATATATATAGATAAATATATATATGCATATATATATGGGTACTAAAGGTAGCAGCACAATATTAAAGACAGATTTGCTCTCTTCTGTGTCTTCTGTGTTTCTGAGTCTGAATTAATTTCTGAGACAATGTGGAGCAAATTGTGCGAGCCAGGATCCCCATCCGTCCCCGGAGTGTGGGAGTTAGTGTCAAGCCTACTCTGTCATCACACACAGCACAACACACACACTTCACACAGGAGAGAACAACACCAGGACTTACCTCTAAAGGATGACTTTGGATTAATAAAAGTTACTGACTAAGGAACAGCATCTTACTGAACGGTTAGTGTTGCTGAACTCTTCTTGGTTCATACGTTTAAAATGGATTTATGGTCATTTTCTTACAAATTATTAATTGTTTATCATTTGCTCCCCAGAGGAGATTTCATACTTGACCTTAATTCACTGAACATTCATTATTATTTGATAGCACAATGTCACTGTTAATATTGTAATTAAAACTGAGCTCAACTGTGGTTCTTTATAGTAAAGCTTAATAAAAATAGAAGTTTAACCCAAATGATTATTTTGACAGGGTGAAGCTTTATTCATGTAGCATAATATACTGTACACAGTCCCGTGGTCTCATTTAGGAGTCATTGAGGGAAAAGGACATAATGTCTTAGCTAAATCCAAAAAGTAAAACATAAATAAAAATGAATTAGCACATCAAACAACATCATGAAACACGCACGCTCTCCAAAACCCCTCCAGCATCTGGCAAAAGTATATTATCAGTGCAGGCTGAACGCTGGCATCATGCAGAAATCAGTGGTGGCAAAGCATCCAAAACACGATCTTAACAATATCAAACAGCCCGAACTCTTTAGCAGCATCAGCATGTGAAGGCAAGAACTAAATACTAATGGGAACGAGTGAGGACTCATGACAACATGATACCGCAGAAATACAAGCCTCATAGATTACTGCAACACAACCATCGATTTATAATCCAAGTGTAGTCCATGAGATGGAACAAATTCATGCCGTGATGCCAAAAAGTTTCCTTGGAGCGCGGTCTGAGGCTGCAGTCCATGTACTCCACATGCCCAGCTGGTAATCTTTGAACACAGCAATAGAGAGACACAGGGAAGGAGGAGGCCAGGATTTTGGCATTGAAAGGCCGGGCGAGGATTTCTGGTGCTCAGTGATGTTTATCAGACAGCAATCCAACACAAGTAGTATGATGCAGCATGAAGAGAAAAGACTAAATTGAGTGGAGCTGCATGCAGAGACTTGGTGTTCCCTCCTGGAGCTGAGTTCGCTGTGTGATGCTTTGGTAACGGTCAAAACAAGGAGCCTTTCTTGCTTCTTGCTTCACTAGCAGTGATGCTTTCTGGGTTTGAGTGCTAACATGTATCGGTAGGTCTGATATGTGCTGCTTATCCAGGTGTCCTGATGGAAATGACCACAGTTAGATCCTGTCAAGTGTTTTAATACAGCCTGCTTTCACTCTGAGGTGCCTCAAATACCGGGCGTTGGTGTCTTGATACTGACGCACAAAGAACCCTTTAGCGTCTGCATGAGATAAACCGAGCTTTAATGTAGCTCCAATTTAAACCCAGAGCAACGGACGTCAAATTAAGAGCCGCTAAGGGTGGGAAGGAGGCGGGACATCTCCATCACAGGTTCCCGTGTGAAACCAGAAGTTGTCAGGTGACACTGCGTCCCTGAGTCACGTGACGTTATGTACGTGGCTTATTTTAACCAAGGTTGAGCAGTGAAGCCTCTGCACAACGGACACAACCTGCAGTTCATTAAACGGCCACTTGAGGCTCTGAAAGCAATCGATCCCCCATAAACCCCCTCGTTTAAAAACCCCAATTTACCCGCAGAAACAAACAGCTGGATACAGTTTACATCCTGGGACTAAACACGGTTTTGGTCTCAATAGCTAATTTCCCTATTCAGCTGTACCGGGGGTGCATTTTTATATAGTCCTTTGAAACCTCAACAAACATTTGAAAAATGAATTAATTGAAAAAAGAAGCGACTGCTCTTTGCTTAGCGAGCCACACTAAACTGCACTTTTGCTCCAGCCCCCGAGAGAAAGTTCTGTTAAAAATCTATTTTTGCTTTTCTCAGTGAGGAAGCAATGAAACCGGGTCTGGAAACGGGATGAGCACCAATGATATACCAGTTACTGGTCAGTTTGTAATCCCAGTATCACCTGACACTGCTGTCAAACCTCCAGGCAAGGGCATCGACCACCATCAGACAACCGCCACGTATTCAAAGTCATCCTTCAAGCAAAGCTCAAATGAATAATTACTTTCAGAGTAATTACATTTTCCACCATTGTTGACTGTGGAGACCCTCTGACTGTGATCACTCAATGCAACAAAACTCATTAATGAAATCACCAAGCGCTTTCTAATCTTGACAGATTGAATCCCCACGGTTAATAAATATCCTACCCCTGTCCTTTGCACATTCTCACAACAGAATCAAACAGCATCTTGTACAGCTCAGTAGGTGCACTTCCAGATTTATTGGTTTAATTATCACTGAGCCCGTCAGGGCTTAAAATGCATGTAATCATTGAGCTGTAACTGGCTTTTTAAAAATGGAATATACTCTTTGCTATGTACAATGGTTAGTTTTCATTAGTTTATCTTTGAAGCTACACTATGCATATTTAAAATGTTAAATATTACAGATTTATCAGCCTGATTTATCAGCCTGTGTTGCAGCACAGAAGCGTCGGCCGTGCCCACCAGCTGACAGCCTGTGGTGCCACTCTGTTTGCTTCAACCGTACTGCATGTGAAGGCTGTGTGGAGTTTACTTTGATCACATTATGCAGTGTAATGAATTTCAAAAATTTCAAAAAGTTGCCTCGCTCTGCAATCAAGGGAATTGGTCATGCTTGGGGGTGAGGTTGGGGGAGGGGAGGGAGGGGGATAAATCCATGTACAGCTTCAACAAATGTTTTTGAAACGAAGCGGCCATTCTGTTTGCTATTTTCTGAGATGAAAGCAGGTCGGCAACCAAACCAGGTGTGTCATATGAAAGGTATGCCAAGCAGAGCACGGCGTGTCAGGACGCTCTGAGAGTGTCGGGTCACTGGCTTTGTCTTCGTGTCATATACTATCCTTCACAGTGGCCACGCAGCTGCCTCGCTCGACCTTTTCACAAAGCCCTCCAGTCTCTCTGCGTCCTCAGTACTTCTCCTTCACCTATACCTGCTCCGCCACACTGTCTGACTAATAATTAGCACACAGTCATCGGACCTCTCATATGCAGCATATACGATACCTCAGTGCCCCAATGAAACTAATAGCAGATTAAGAAACCCCCTCTGGCAATATGCCTTTTGTTTTATAATCATCAGCCCTCAGGTCAAATGCTGCATCCACACAGGGAACATGAGCACAATGGGAGAGACAGATAGCATCACAGGTACAATCCAATTTCATCATACTCCAGTACACAAGCAGGACAAGCTGAGCACATACTGGAGTGCCTGACAATGATATCAGAGGAAATCAGTGTGATGATGAGAGGAGACATGCAGCACTGTGTCTGCGGTCAGTACTTTTTAAGAAGAAGATGTCTCGGGATACAACACGGCTATAGATCGGCTTTAACAATTACTCAAGCATCCCTGAAGCATTTTGTTTGGAATCATCCATTCAATGGAAACAAAATCCTGCACAAAATCTTATCTTGGCTCCGTTTGAAGAGCGAAAGAAATTCTGGGCAGCTGTGCGAGAGGCACTGTCTTATCTGTGTCAGGATAAATATACTGCAGAACAAATGCTGACATTGGGAGGAACATATTGTTCCTTCGGTGGAGAAAAGGAAGCACATACTTAACTAGATTGTAAGGACACAATATTAGAGTTTACTTTCTTTCAAGCAGTCACCAAAACACTGGCTCACCTTTCTCTTTTTAATATTTAACTAGTGCAGGTGCCTGTTCGGGATGCGCTCGCAGTGAGTCTTTGCAGGCGTCTAGTCGAAGTTCAGACTCGCCAAAACACAGAGAGACGACTGTAAACGTGCAACGTATTTAACTCACACACATCCTCATTTCTATCATCGGTAAGGTTAGGGCACCTTCAGGCGCGCGTTTTTGTGAGAGAAAACATAAACAGTCGCCCCCTAGTGGCTGTTAGCGGACATGGACGTTTTACTTTTACGGGTTAGCTCAGGGTTTTGCAGTTTTCTGCAGAACCGCTGGTCCTCAGCAACACACACACACACACACACACACGCACACACACACACACACACACACACACACACACACATTATTGTTTCTGGTAAAATGAACTAGAAATGAACCGACTATTTTTATATTTTAGACAAACATTAAAATGCTAATCACAGTTTATTATTCCATATTTAAACTACTTTGCCGATTCAACACACAGTTTCATAAAAAAACAATATGAATGCTAATTAAATGTTGTAACGGCCCACGCACATAGACAAGGCCTCATTACTCAGCAATAAATAAAGAATACAAAGACATCTCAAGACTCCAACAGTACGGAGAAGCCCTGACAGGCGACGCTAAAGCCAAACATTAAACAACTTGAAGTTTATTTTGTTTTGTGTTTTAAAAGACAGTCCGGCCTCATTCTAGTAGATAAACTTGAGAACAAACACTTTTTGGCTCTTGAAGTTGTATTTTTGAAATGTGAAGAAAAACACCAAAAGCACTTAATTCGTCCCTGAACTGTCCTCTGAGCCGATGGCGAGGGTGTACGGATGACTGGCAGCTGAAAGTGAAGCTCTCCTCCGTCAGAATATGTTGCAGAGATTGTCAAACATGTTTATCAGTTGGTCTTTACCCAACATGGTTATGATAACATGTGACACAATTACATTTTTTCACCCGCCTCCGTGTCTTTAATTCAGTGGCGGTTTGTGAAGGTGACTGTAAATCAGTTTGTTTGAGGGTCGAAAATAAGACACGCAAATTACAGGGTTCTGACACTGTGTCCATCAAAAGACATGTCTTCTGCTCAATTGTCCTTTTGGAAATTGCTCTGAATAACGGCACCAGCTGAATGTTTAAAATGGAAAACCTTTTCCTCGTCTGGTCAAGGTCAGTGTGTCGTACAGGACTGTTGCAGAGCAAAGGACAACACACAGCTGAGTCATCTCGTCTCGTTGTTTACTGACTGATTGACACGTGTCCTGCTCACTGTTGTGCAGGGAACTGTCAACAGAAACAGATGCAGGCAGAAAGGTAATAGATGAAGCATTCAATAGTTTTCTTGCAAAGAGTCGGATGAGAAGATTGATGTTTATATATCTGTATAATAAGCATAGAGACTGGAAACAGCTCCAGGAACAGCAGAGACTCCAGGAGTTTCCACTAATCAACATAATTGTCTTTTTAACACTTATTTGTACAGATAAAACCGAGGAAATGTAACTTGCTAATGACGTTCAGCAATTAGTGTGTGGTGTGACTTTGAGCAACATGGTGCACGTCGATGGCAGACACCAAAGGGGGAAGTGTTGTGTAGTTAATGAGAAGTATTGCATTACTTCCCCGTGTACCTTTAGGAAGTTACACATTGTGAGTTGTGCAGAAGTGACACATGTAGCTGTTTTTCACTAACTGTTAAAGTAGAACATCTAATTAAAGCACAGCTGCTGCCCTTTTAAAAGAAAATATTCTTTATTATTTCCATTCAAATGAATTGCAGACTCGTCCTGACCTTGACCATCAAAACGTTTATTTCTTCTGTGTCTGTTCTGACGGCTTCATCCTGAGGATGTTTAATGCCGTTGTCCTTAAGCTGGGCCGAGAATGGCAATGATTTGAAAAGGTCTACTCAGCTGGCCATCCAACATGGACTCATTTCCATAGATGGCTGAATAAAAAACTGACAAGTCTTGGGAAAAACTTCATATTTTAAAAATTGAGCTAGGGCAGGGAATGAGGACATCTCATTGTAGCTCAGGGAGATAGAGAGGAACGTGATCAGATGCCTAAAAGAGATTCAGGTGCTGGAAACAGAAATTTAATGATGTCCCAAGAGAAGACAAAGCCACAGCAGGCTGACCCTGTCAAGTCAAAGCCAAGGTTAGTTACCTTGCCAGGGCACAGGACATGTAAATGGGCTTGTCCCTCTTCCCACTTTGACATTTAATGAGCTAAAATAATCTACCTCATTAAAGTGTTAGTGCAACTAGCAAAGTTTAGGGATGTGTGTTATTGTTTGTGCGCTGTTGTTTGGTGTCCATTGGGGTCAGACATACATCTGTCCTTCAGCATCCCACAGTAAGCACATGGATTAAAAGCAAAGCAGACATGCTGCTCACATGCAACAGTGTTCCTGTCATTTGGCTGCACACGCTTTTTCTACTGTGACAGATGGTGCGGTCAGCTTGAAAACAATAGTGAAGGACACAACACCCAAGATGTCGCGAAACGTCCCCGCATCCATCTATATTGACTTAGTGCGAGCGGCAGAGAGACGACCTCACGTTGGGCTCGCCTCATAACACACTACATCAACTTTATACAGAGTGTATCTCTATTGCCCTGCTCAGAATCCTCTCATCAAGCAGGACCAAAGGCCAAGTGGCTGCACAGTCCGCCTCGTGCCAGATTTACAACATACGAGAGGCCTTGAGACACATTCTTGCATTTTCTCCACACAGTACATGACATGACATCTGTATCGCCTCTCCTGGGAGATGCAATCTCCACAATCCCCACTGGCCTTATGGACGCTTCTTGCTTCACTGTGTTAATTAATCTCAGCAGTTTCAATGCATGTGCAGCCTCCTTTAACTGGGACTGTTCACGCTAATCTGCAATGCAGTACTGTTTTTAAACTCACCATCTTTTAGCGTTAGCCGCGTGGAGGTGACATTTAGCACACTTTGACAGATCAAATCAATACTTGTATTGATGTCAGCGGCTCCCAGGGTTAGGGTTCAAGGTTGACTTTAATATCTCCTCAGGGAAATTCTGTTGGACACAAACAAAAAATACAATCCGCCCGATCAAGGATTTAGCTACAACTGGTTTTCCATTAACACTTTAAAACATAGCTTCTAACAAAGGGAAGTAAAAGTTATGACTCTAAACACAAAGTGAATGAAAGTTTCAGCTGCTTTGTTCTTGCAAAATGTTTCTTTTATTCCCTAAATGATGATGATAATTGGTAAGAAAACATATTCCCTCTGTTGTATTGTATTAGAAAAACACTATTAATTACCTTCCATGATTATAAATGGGTGAGTCACCTAATCTTTCATAAATAAAAAAATCTGAATTCCATGTATTTCGGGTTTTGCAGGCTTTAAATAAGTAAAATTGGTGTTTAATTATTGAAATGTTTAATAAACAAGAAAATACAAAAACAAGAACAAACATCGGCCATGGGGTTTGCACTCGCTGACTCCTTCCAGAAAAGAGATTGAGCCATTATCCTCATATTTGAATGATGATTGTGTCTTTGATAATCTCTGACTACTTTGTATTAAACCAAACACAACCTGGACCTTCACCTCCAGACAACTAGCCCTGCAGACAAGTAACAGCAGCCATGTTTCATATCAGATCTGTAGTTTGTGTCATTATTATGGTAAAAGTAAATAACAACACATGAAGCTTTGTGACGGATGAAGGTCTGATGCATTTTTCTTGTGACTGTTCAAAAGTGAAACAATGAAATAAACCAGGTTTGTGTTGAAACTCTCATTCACAGAAGCATTTCAAGTTTTTAAGTCTTCATTTGATATGATGCTCACTAGTGTCATCAATAAAACAAGACATATCACTCCTCTCTACTTGTGAGGTACCATTCCATTGAGTCCAGAGTTTACCATCTAAAGGCCCTGTCACACATATCCGTATAACAGAAACGTATGCCGGCGCATACGAAATATCGGCAATATGTTGATATAAATTAAAGGTAAGTTGTGATCGTTCGAAGGACGCAGACGATATGCCGAACACACCAGACACACGGCCCAGTCACACAGTTCGTATGGCAGAAACATGCCGGCGTATATGAAAAGTAGCTCATAATGTGTCAGAGTCCAAATACGTCCAACTTTTCCACAGCGGTGTTGTAGCTGACGTATACATAATGAATACATAACAAATTATTATACGCATGTCAAACATTGATAGCGTATCACTTACCTATTTAAAACTAGCTGTCCTGTAGAAACACGTGTAATAAGTTACTCCGTCGTCAGGCATCATCTTAACATAGGGTGGGAATAGGTTATCCACTCGTTACCAATACATTGGCTGTAGGATTCACCGTCAGCCGATGTAGCCGATATCTAACGTACCTCTAACGTAGTCACGTAGGTATTCACGTACTGTATTTACGTACTATATTTACGTAGGTAAATATTCACAAACTGTATTTACGTAGGTAAATATTCACGTACTATATTCACGTAGGTAAGTATTCACGTACTGTATTTACGTAGGTAAATATTCACGTACTGTATTTACGTAGGTAAATATTCACGTACTGTATTCATGTAGGTAAATATTCACGTACTGTATTTACGTAGGTAAGTATTCACGTACTGTATTTACGTAGGTAAATATTCACGTACTGTATTTACGTAGGTAAGTACTTCACGTACTATATTTACGTAGGTAAATATTCACAAACTGTATTTACGTAGGTAAATATTCACGTACTATATTCACGTAGGTAAATATTCACGTACTATATTTACGTAGGTAAATATTCACGTACTGTATTTACGTAGGTAAGTATTCACGTACTGTATTCACGTAGGTAAGTATTCACGTACTGTATTTACATAGGTAAGTATTTACGTACTATATTTACGTAGGTAAGTATTCACGTACTATATTTACGTAGGTAAGTATTCACGTACTGTATTTACATAGGTAAGTATTTACGTACTATATTTACGTAGGTAAATATTCACAACTGTATTTACATAGGTATGTATTTACGTACTATATTTACGTAGGTAAGTATTCACGTACTATATTCACGTAGGTAAGTATTCACGTACTGTATTTACGTAGGTAAATATTCACGTATTGTATTTACGTAGGTAATATTCACGTACTGTATTTACGTAGGTAAATATTCACGTACTATATTTACGTAGGTAAGTATTCACGTACTATATTTACGTAGGTAAGTATTCACGTACTGTATTTACGTAGGTAAATATTCACGTACTGTATTTACGTAGGTAAATATTCACGTACTGTATTTACGTAGGTAAGTATTCACGTACTATATTTACGTAGGTAAGTATATACGTACTATATTTACGTAGGTAAATATTCACAAACTGTATTTACGTAGGTAAATATTCACGTACTATATTCACGTAGGTAAATATTCACGTACTATATTTACGTAGGTAAATATTCACGTACTGTATTTACGTAGGTAAGTATTCACGTACTGTATTTACGTAGGTAAATATTCACGTACTGTATTCATGTAGGTAAGTATTCACGTACTGTATTTACGTAGGTAAATATTCACGTACGTATTCCATATTTATGTATGTCTAATGTAACGTAACGTCTGCATACCTTATGAAGCACACGTCTGGTACGTCTTGTAATTTTGAACATACTCAAAACATCAGCTTTCAACAACGCACCCCAGCGTAACACCGCCTGCTCTTAACGAATACTACTTATACCTTACCTTATACCAACGTACACCAGCGTGTTGCCGATATTTTGTATCCGCCATATTTTTGTATATCTTATGCATTCGTTGGGTATTCGTCTGATACATTTTGTATTGTAAGTGATGCGCTATCAATAGGTTAGACATGCGTATCTGAATATGTTCACTTTTCCGATCCGATGAAAAGTTGAATGTATTTGGACTCTGACAAATTTTCATATACGACAGCACACGTTTCTGCGGAGATGTGTGACAGGGCCTTTAGAGAGCTTTATCCTTTAGCATCTGTTTAATTTATAAGCTACTTACTGACATCAGGAACAATAAGTTCCTCAACATCGCAATGCTGCATGTTCAGACATAAAAGGAGAAAAAAACACCTGAAACTATAACCAAAGTACAGTGTGCGTACAGCACACATGCACCACAGAAACGTATGGAAAGTTGCACCTCAGTGGAGACATTTGCAGCCCCACACTTTGCATATAAATATTTTTTAATTTCCCCAGCACCGCATTAACTGAAGGGAATTGCAGTGTAACTACTTCAGCATGCTTTAGCTTCTGTACAACACCGAGGAATCTAATTTAGTTAATTAAAGTTGTATTATGTGGCTCGGCTAATAATGCTGATTCTGATCTCAACCAAAACATGCATGTTCAATTTAGCAGACCAGTTAATGCAAGTGACCGTGTCAAATGTATAATAGCATGTTAATCCAATTAAGTTTATTAAATCATTGAAACCTCTGCATGTCTGCCTTCCTGCGTGTACCTTGTTGGAGTGTTTCTGTAGAAGTGTTTCTGGAGGAGTGTTTCTGGAGGAGGGTTTCTGGGGGAGTGTTTCTGGAGGAGTGTTTCTGGAGGAGGGTTTCTGGGGGAGGGTTTCTGGGGGAGGGTTTCTGGAGGAGTGTTTCTGGGGGAGTGTTTCTGGGGGAGTGTTTCTGGAGGAGGGTTTCTGGGGGAGGGTTTCTGGGGGAGGGTTTCTGGAGGAGTGTTTCTGGGGGAGTGTTTCTGGGGGAGGGTTTCTGGAGGAGGGTTTCTGGGGGAGTGTTTCTGGAGGAGTGTTTCTGGGGGAGTGTTTCTGGAGGAGTGTTTCTGGAGGAGGGTTTCTGGGGGAGGGTTTCTGGGGGAGGGTTTCTGGAGGAGTGTTTCTGGAGGAGTGTTTCTGGGGGAGTGTTTCTGGAGGAGTGTTTCTGGGGGAGTGTTTCTGGGGGAGTGTTTCTGGAGGAGTGTTTCTGGCAGAGTGTTTCTGGGGGAGTGTTTCTGGGGGAGGGTTTCTGGAGGAGTGTTTCTGGAGGAGTGTCTTCAGATCTCGCATCTGACGTGTTTCCAAATTGCCGATCTTTTTGCTACATTTAACAACTATTAGAGCTCATGCTGCCGGCTACTTTCACTGGAAAATTGTTGGAAATATTGTGCTGAAAATCTATCTTACTCTTGCTAGCTTCTCTAATGTTACCTACACAATCTTTAATAACAATAATTTCATTCCACCCCACTGACAGGCTACATTTAACAAAGTATCTGCCTCTTAAGTCCACTCAGACCTCTACTGAATGCTTTTTTTTTATTATTCCTTCAGGGACCTTCGTGACAGATGATATTCTGCTCAGATAAATATGCACAGGTCTGCCCATATGCCTTGACCCCAGACACTTTTGAAAACAGCAAAGTCAATTTCTTTTCCACATGTGGAATTTATTGGTTTTCACTCCAGAGCCCTGAACGTCTTGGAGTATCCCTGCAGCGGAAAATAAAGAGAAAGCCACAGCTGGTGAAAGGAGAGCAGATATTAGTCTTCATCAGACCGCTGAGACAATGACACTTATGAAGACCTATGTCATTTAATATACATCACCAGCTTTATCGTTGGAAATGGAATCAGAAAGCACAAAGCAGCGCCTCAGGCAGCTCAAGGCCGGGCTAACCACAAGGCAAGAGGAGAATTCAGCCTTGTCTTTCAAGGCCACCTCTGCTGGAAATGTGTTATACTGGTCTAAAAAGTGACAACTAATGAATACATGTCCACCCTACTCAGTTCTCTCATCCTTTAACACATTGCATGTCCCTGCTTTAGAATAATATTATCGTTTAAATCTGCACGACAATGTGTCAATGAAAGGAGATCTCCCTCTGATTTTGCACAATCACGTCTAAGAACTGAATTGTTCATCAATCATAAAGTGTTTGAAATATCACATTCACTTTATAATCAGCAAAGAGAGGAAGAAAAAGAAACATTCAAATTTTCTCTGAGGTCTTTCATTAATCAATTTAGAAACGACAAGCAATTATTTCGCTTGGTTAAAGTGCATGCCATCATTCGGGACGGTCCAATTAGCCTCTGTTCGCTTTTTTAAACGCACAAATCAGTCGACCTCGTCTGCATGACGTCGTGTCGTTTGCTTGCAGAAACTTTTCAACAAGAAACTTTGAATCTGACCTCATAGAGCAGCGAGAGTTTTGTAAGTTCACCTCACACATTGGAGTTATAATAAAGCTCTGCGTGGTAATCATCGCATGTCAGATGAGTATCTATCACGGAGACATGTTTGGTTGAAATGTGTTCTAATTCTGACAAAAGGATGAAAACACATTTTGCCTTAAGCTGTAGATAACGACGCCGTAGGTTTGGATTTATAATTAAGTGTTTGATTTCACACGCTGATATCTCCACAGCAACACCGGACAGATGTATTATATGATGAGGCCGTATTGTGATTTAATTATATTCCCCACAGTTATTCTGTGTATCGGTAGACTTTGCACAAAGTTCTATAAAAGGAGTTACGTCCTGTGTGATGAGCAGGTTTGCAGTAGAGATGGCTTTGTTAAATGTGTGTTTAAAATACTTTAATATGTCCCTATCAATAATAACCACGGGCGTCAGAAACCAATCACACTCCTCGCAGTGTTTGCTTGATATCGCCGTGTTAACCATTTAGTTACATGTTTGAAGAGGCGCCAACACGGCGAGACATCCCGGACAAACACATTGTTTTTCATGCAGGAATTATTATGTAAGAAACAACAGAGTCATACAATGTTTCTATTTTAATTTGACTTTATTTATATGGGATCATATTACTCCTGTATTAGCTGCTCTGCACTGGCTCCCGGTAAAATACAGAATAGAATTAAAAATCCTTCTCCTGATTTATGAAGCAATTAATGGTCAGGCTCCAGCATATCTTAAAGATCTCATAGTACCTTATAAACCAACTAGAGCATTGCGCTCCCAGACTGCAGGGTTACTTGTGGTTCCTAGAGTCTAAGAGTACAATGGGAGCCAGAGCCTTCAGCTATCAAGCTCCTCTCCAGTGGAACCAGCTTCCAGTTTGTGTTCGGGAGGCAGACACCC
Organism: Cottoperca gobio; assembly: GCF_900634415.1. Taxonomy (NCBI): domain Eukaryota; kingdom Metazoa; phylum Chordata; class Actinopteri; order Perciformes; family Bovichtidae; genus Cottoperca; species Cottoperca gobio. The sequence goes on along the minus strand of NW_021166866.1, from coordinate 257,875 downwards.
TCTCCACATTTAAGAGCAGGCTAAAGACTTTCCTTTTTGATAAAGCTTATAGTTAGGGCTGGCTCAGGTCTGCCCTGGATCAGCCCCTAGTTATGCTGCTATAGGCTTAGACTGCCGGGGGACACGTCCCTGCTCTCTTCCTTCTCTTCCTCTCTCCTCCCCTCCCTCTCTTCTTCTCCCTCTCTATCTGTATGCATTTATGTAAATGTATGTTACTAACTCATCATCCGGGGCATCATCCCAGAGTTTCTGTGTCTCATGTGGCAGGTTGCCACTGATAAAGTTTACGTCAGGATCATGAATCGTGGCTGCGCCTGCTGCCCTGGTCCTGCTGGACACCGGGAAGCCTTATTGACATTTTCCTGGATTCATCCAAACTTTCTCTTTTTTCAACACAACATCATTTCTGTCAAATGTTGTATTTGTACTATGTTGTTTATCCTGTACACACGACATCTATTGCACGTCTGTCCGTCCTGGGAGAGGGATCCCTCCTCAGTTGCTCTTCCTGAGGTTTCTTTCATGTTTCCCCTTCAATTATGAGGTTTCTTTTAGGAAGTTTTTCCTTGTGCGATGCGAGGGTCTAAGGACAGAGGGTCTGAGGACAGAGGGTCTAAGGACAGAGGGTCTAAGGACAGAGGGTCTGAGGACAGAGGGTCTAAGGACAGAGGGTCTAAGGACAGAGGGTCTAAAGACAGAGGGTCTGAGGACAGAGGGTCTAAGGACAGAGGTTCTGAGGACAGAGGGTCTGAGGACAGAGGGTCTAAGGACAGAGTGTCTAAAGACAGAGGGTCTAAGGACAGAGGGTCTTAAGACAGAGGGTCTAAGGACAGAGGGTCTAAAGACAGAGGGTCTAAGGACAGAGGGTCTAAGGACAGAGGGTCTAAGGACAGAGGGTCTAAAGACAGAGGGTCTAAGGTCAGAGGGTCTAAAGACAGAGGGTCTAAGGACAGAGGGTCTAAGGACAGAGGGTCTAAGGACATAGGTTCTGAGGACAGAGGGTCTGAGGACAGAGGGTCTAAAGACAGAGGGTCTAAGGACAGAGGGTCTGAGGACAGAGGGTCTAAGGACAGAGAGTCTCAGGACAGAGGGTGTATGGACAAAGAGTCTAAGGACAGAGGGTCTAAGAACAGAGGGTGTAAGGACAGAGGATCTAAGGACAGAGGGTGTAAGGACAGAGGGTGTAAGGACAGAGGGTCTAAAAACAGAGGGTGTAAGGACAGAGGGTGTAAGGACAGAGGGTGTAAGGACAGAGGGTCTAAAAACAGAGGGTGTAAGGACAGAGGGCCTAAAGACAGAGGGTCTAAGGACAGAGGGTCTGAGGACAGAGGGCCTAAGAACAGAGGGTCTAAGGATAGAGGGTGTAAGGACAGAGGGCGTAAGGACAGAGGGTGTAAGGACAGAGTGTGTAAGGACAGAGGGTCTAAGGACAGAGGGTGTCGTATCCTGTACGGTCTTTAAGACAAATGTATATTTTATGATATTGGGCTTTATAAATAAATACATTTAATTTAATTTGATTTATACTTTATTTATGCATGGGGGCCTTATGAGTTTTGACTATATTATGTAAGATTGTTTGTCTTTAAATACAGGTATGTTCTATCTGTGATGCAATTTAAATACGTGTTTCTTAACAATAACTTCTCAACATATCTTAACATATTTTGATGATTTTTGGGATAATATTATGAACAGAAATATGTTGGCCAGGATAATCGTGACATGAAATGTTCATATATACAGCTGGCCTGAATCTCAGCTGCTGCTCAGTGGAGTGTGTGTATCTAAGAATACAGATTTAGAGTGTTCTTATCTTATACGCTCACCTAAAATGATCTGCATACTCTACTCATAACCTCAGCACCTGTAGCCAATGTATTCAAAACAACAGGGGCAGCTTCATCCCCTCTGCTATTAGGTTTATTATAATAAACATAACCCCCCCCCCCCGTGCATACACACACACACACGTCCGTCTATCTATCTATCTTACAAGGAGGTTAACAAACACACATACACACACAAGTTAACTGTTCAACACACCGTTCAGATCAGACATTTCATCGTTGACTTCTGTTTGCTGTGCTTCAGGCTTCACTTCTCTAACAGTGCCGCAAAGGATGCCGACCTCCCGTCTCCCAAAATGCTCAGATCATGTTTTTAGTTTTTTTTTTAAATGTGATGCGTTTGAATAAGGAGCTGTTCTCCCCTGTGGCAGGTCTGTCCAGCCTTGCAAAGGTTTTACAATTTAGCAGGCTTGACTGTAAATCCTGTTTGTGTAGCGCAGGACCTGCAGCTCCTTATCTGTCTTAATCACAGAGCGCAACAAGCAAGTGTGAGATCTGCTCCCTGTGATCATCACATCAGCTGTATGTTCTGCTCGCTGAATATTTATCAAATATCTGTTTCTACCAGGTGTGTTTTTACCGCAGCTACAGTTAGTTATATTACATTTAATTCACTTATTACGTCACTGCTGCTTTAATATCAAAAACCAAGAAACTTGTTTATTGTTATTTGTCTCCGAACTCCCCCGGGGCTAGAGTGCTATACATACAAACAGGGAATTAAAACAAAGCAATAAAAACAAGAAAAATAGGTGCATCAATTCAAAATGATAATTCCCTTGTTTGTTTGTTTCCTATTAGAGTCCTCGCTGCATATGTTTGATTGACATTATATTGATATGAAATCATTGCATGGCACACCATTGGGATTTGTTAGTGAGAGTTAATTTGTTATATATTCCTATATGTATATCTCCGTGAGGGGTTTGCACACTAACAACTTCTCTCTGCCAGGCAGCTTCGGGTTCCTTCCAGTTGTTATCTTATTAGCGAGATGTTCCTAATGCTCTATCTTTAGTCCCTCTTTTAAGATTCCTGCTCGGTGATTCTTCAACAGTGACAGCGCCCTCCGATGACTCACTGAGCAGCAGACACCAGAGATTATTAATGTTTTTACCAAAATAGTTACACAGAAATAACAGCAGCAGCGGTAACCCGTGGCAACAGAGATGACGTCGCCGGGTATCATTGATCTCTTCCCCAACTCCCAATTAATCCGAGAAGACAACCCGTTGTGTCGGGATGTATTGTTGCTGAATTCATTAAAATATAAAAAAAAACACATTTTCTATTCATCTGCAGTCACCTGGAAATATAAATCAATATGTTTTCTCCGGTGGGAGATGTGCCTGAGTGGCGTCCCGGCTCATTTGCGAAGAGTTACATCATCACAATGGTTCAGCCCTTGAACTCTCTTTGGTAATCTTTGGTAATAAGTGAAGGGGGGGGGGGGGAATACAAAGTTTTCAGAGGAGAGAAGCATGGCCGTAATGAACCGGCTTCCTGCGGGGTAATAAAGGTCTGCGTGTAATGTCAGGAGCAGCCAGGCAAGCACGAAGACCATTACAGCTGAGCAGGGCGGGCTTACAGCTCTGTCCGCCACCCCCACCTGCTTTTGACTGCAGACACAATTACCGTGCGAAGTTGCAGCCGATATTTATTTCTGGTGCCAAAGGTGAACGCATGTTGGAAATGTCCAAAATAACAGGCAGTGAGTGTTTCCTGGAGCATTTCTTCAGGGCGGAGGGACAGAGCAGAGAAGCAGAGTCGGGCAGACACCACGAGAAGCTGTACTTATGCCAGAAGCAACGAGTCTCGCTGGCTCAGGTTGTTAAATAAAAGCACTGAAAAATGTCAAAAGTAGTTCATGTTAAAAACAACTAAACTCTAGAAGTGCAATCTAAATGCATGCTTTCACTCCTTCCGTAGTCACTAATGTTAAATGTGTTACAGCATGTAATGGAGTTCCAACTGATATCATGTGTAGTGAAAATAAATCCTGGAGGCCCGGCTGTTTCTGAGCTGATGAATCACAACACATGAGAAGCACCCCAACTTCTAATTGCTGGATTCCTTTTTATATTTTTGTAGCTGTTCGAGGGGAAATTGATGCAATGAAGAGTCATACTGAGATCCTTCAGCACGGAGCAACATCATTTGCACAAAATGAGATGCAGGAAGTCATTTGAAATGGCACTGAGGCTTGAAGAGGAAAATTGCAGATGGTGATTTGTTAAGAAGTTCCATTAACTTCACAGTTAATTTGCTTGGACTCTGACAGCACACTAACATAGTTACTGTACTATATCACACTTTATTTTGGAAGTAAGTCAACATTGGTTGCCTGCTAACTAAAAAAAAAGACAGAATGGAAAGAAACTCGTTGACTATTGTCGCTAACTGCTCCCTCGTGGCTCCAGGTTACACACACACACACACACACACACACACACACACACGCATATGTTACATCCACTCAACTGGCTCCTTTCAACGCAAACATACGTTACATAATGTGGAGAAATCCTGTCGGTAAAGGAAGGAAACACGGAGACGTGCTGATGTGAAGCCATCCGATCCCAAACCGTCCTGCAGCTTCACAGGAAGCACAACTTACTTACAGAAAAGTTGCAGCTATTACCCTATTCTCCCCAAACCACTGTAATGACTGTACACCTGTTATTACCACATATCTATCATCTTCATCTTGATATTTATGGCACTTACACAAGCGCTGGACCACTTTACAACATCTGCATGCACACTGGGATAAATCTCTCAGCCACTCAGCCAACACAACACTGCGTGCTGCAGTATGGATCGGTTATTCATACCGGAGGAAAGCTTGTACTTTCTTATACCCTGAGCAGACTTGCATGCACAGAGTGATGCATCGATGAATTGGCGCATTTATTATTCACGTTTCATATTTTATTTAATGTCCTTTGTGCTCTTAAGTCCAGAGGTCATCTCTCACTATTTATTGCTGTACAGCAGGAAGTCGTCTGTTTGTCTTTACAAGCCAAATGCTTCTGCACCGCTGTTTATTATTAATGAGACTGGATGCATGTTGTCTGTGCACTTGTTTTCTCCCTCTCTCCACATACACTCGGCTTTAAAGAGAATACATTCTATAAGAAAGATTAATGTGTTTCTTTATCTTTTTATCAAACAGCTCCTCGACTTCATACGAGCACTTCTTAGTGTTTGCCGGCTGATACTCGAGATGTTGGAGTAGAAGTGAAGTGTAAGTAAACATGTTTAGACTGAAGGAACTTATTTTCCCCTCAAGTAACTTCAAGTCAGTCGCATGCTCAGCGAGTTTGCTCTTTGATTCAGTCTAATTAAATTAGTGGCTTGAGAACATGAACTTCTTTCCAACAGTTATAACATCAAAGCTTGCATTCAATTAGGCGTTCCTCCAAATCTCATCTGTGCCAACACCATTAGACAATGTTCATGGGTTAGATATGATTCTGTGTTGCAGAGGGGGAGATTCAGATTCAGAAGATACAAAAATACAACTTTAGATGTCTCCAAAAATAAATGTGCAACTAAAACAAATGTATAGTTATGTACCTACTGTCAAAACAAATCAATCATCCCCAGTCCACCTCATGGAATCACAAAAGTCACTCCTCCTCTTGGGACCCTGAATGCAGCAATGCAGCCAGTCGATGTTGAAATATGTCACAGGACGAGTTAAACACTTTGACCTGCTCTCGCTGCTAGAAGAGGGGATTGCAAATGATATATTTATATGCTTCACGCTTCCTCTTGTGGTCTTGAGAGTAATTAATATCAAAGGTGGAAGTAGCTTGACTTTGCATGATGTTGTAGTTTGACCTTTGAAAAATGTCCTATTGCTTGAAGCCCGGCTGCACGTAGGCGGACGAGCATGGAGACCATTTGGAATGTTCTCCAGGCTGTTTGTTTTATACTCTTAACTTTTCTAACATTAACAATCGTCTTCTCCGTACAGGACCAATCAGGTGTGTGCATCGGCTCCTCTGCAGCCTACATTTACCCAGAACACCCCTCTTTGCAAAGCAGACATGTACCAACAGTGCTTGCTTTTAACCACGATGCCCATGATTTCAAGAGTCGAGGTTCATTTATTGTCGTCCTCCATCTTGGGGTTTCACAACAAAACGCAGGTTGTAGAACTATTTGTAGAGATGTAGTTTGGAGGATGAGTTGAGGAGTCTCCAGTCCGGTGGTACGGCAGCGCATCATTCTGCATCACCTGCCAGACGGCAGCCGGGGGAACAGGCTGTGACTCGGGTGTGTTTTCGTCTTTTAGTATCTTTAGTAGCACCTCACAGAGATCACTGATGCCAGGGAGATGGTACCAATGATGTCCTGGCTGGTTTTAATCACCCGCTGCAGAGCTGTCCTGTTTCTAATGAATCTTTCTAACTGAACTGTGACGATTATCCTCCTGTAACCTGAACCGTGAGTCATTTGTGTTCCCTAAACTTACTATAGATCTGTGACCTAACTGGTTGTTTAGGTTTAGGACTTGTTACACATACTTGGAATTGACCCTTATGTTTAAATCTCAGAATAAAATGGCGATTGAAGCTCTACAATGTACAGTAATTGATGCTTTTAGTAGCTCGACTTTACGCGATTAAGCAGTTACCGTCGTCGTTAAAGCTGCTTATTAGGGTTAAAACAATAGTCAGGTGCCAATGTGATCGTACAAAACAGGTTTTGTTTACCGTAATCATTTCTCCTGTTCAAGGATTTAAGATATGATTTTCTAATATGCTTCCAGGGAAAGTGATGACGGACTAAACCCACACAGTCCCTTTGTGCAGGGATCTGAAGGTAATAAGGAGTTTCAGTGCAGACTGAACTTTAAGTGAATAAAAGACACAATTAAAATGAATGTGAATCAGCTAATTTATACATAATTGCTCCAATGATTGATTTCCATACAGACGTGCCGTTTCTGATCCCAGTCCACTCACAGCGATGATGTCCTTGTGGCATTAAGACTCTGAATACACTGTAATCTGCATTTGATATCCACAAATGATGCGCCAGCTTCCTTCATATGCAAGACAACATAGCTGCTGACTCAGACTCACACTGCATTAAACAAATTATGTAAATTCACAGTCTTGAGTTAAACACTTTGTATGAGTCATTAGAGGCTCCTTCAAATATCCAGAGCCAACAGATTTAACAAAAATCATTGTTCATGTTCTGCCCTGTGAGAAAAAGTGATGCTGGAGAGTAACACAGGTATTAACAATCAGCCGAACTGTGAGTCTGTTGAATAATAATAATAATAATAATAATAATAATAATAATAATAATAATAATAATAATAATAATAATAAGCTTTATTTGTATAGCACCTTTCATACAAGAATTGCAGCCCAAAGTGCTTCACAGCAAAAACATAACACAAGATTAGACAGAATAAGAGCATTTACACTATGATAATCACAGTGTTGATGTAAATGAGTCTGAAGTACCATTATAATAATAATAATATAAAATGGCAGAATTAAAATAATATAAAATAGCAGAATTAAAATAGTATAAAATATCAGAATTAATATAGTATAAAATAGCAGAATTAAAATAGTATAAAATGGCAGAATTAAAATAATATATAATAGCAGAATTAAAATAGTATTAAAATAATATAAAATATCAGAATTAAAATAATATAAAATAGCAGAATTAAAATAATATAAAATAGCAGAATTAAAATAATATAAAATAGCAGAATTAAAATAATATAAAATAGCAGAATTAAAATAATATAAAATAGCAGAATTAAAATATATAAAATAGCAGAATTAAAATGGCAGAATTAAAATAGTATAATTTAACATTGGAGATCATGCCTTGTTTCCGTTCTGTGCCGTACTTAACGACCCTCCTGAAACCACATTCATCACCATTCTTGTAAATGTTTTAAACTATCAGAGCCACATGTTGAAAGCATGAGATCAACAATGGGCCCCTGTGGCCCTTCAGCTGGTTTACTCACTTTGCTACCCGTCCTTGGTCGTCTTAAATCTATCGGTTAAAGGTGAAAGAAAGGTGTTATGATGCACTGTAACGTGTTGTGTCTCACACTGGTCATGCAATGTCGACTCACCCCAATAAAGGCTGAAGGCTACATGGAAGAAACGTAGACGAGAAGAGGACGTAGCTGGAGGCAACTTCTTTCTCTGCTGATAACCTGAGACAGACGTCCATTTATCTTCATACTGCCACCGGGCGAGGGATGTTCACTTTGAAAGCACCTTTTTTCGGAAAGTGATTAACAAGTAGCAGGTAGATAATCTCATTCCAGCAAGCTTTTTAAATGTAAACAAGCTGATTACAGAAACACTAATATTCTCCTTAATCACACCATCAGTGGCATGTAGAGCAGCTTTAATGTGGTGCTTGTTGTATTACAGTGTGAGCCGTCAGGGTCATCGTGTGCTCATGGAAACAAACTGCAGCTCTTCCTCCTCTCGTCCACTTTTGCGATGACGGATATTATTGCCTCTCTTAATGACTCTGGTATTCTGCTCGTATGCTGCGTGATTAAAGCAATAAAGGAGCAAACGTGGTGTTTGGTTTCTGAACGTCTTAAAGCCACGTAGAGCTCTCTGCAGCTTTATTCACCTTTAATTAGGAAGCATCTATAACTATTCCTCTTCTCTCCGCTGCAATCATGTTTTATTTTATTAAAAAGGAACAAATCTACCATCGCACCATTAGGTGCACTGGACCAGGTTATAGCTTATGCATATCTATCGTCCCTCGTCAGGACAAAACAAATATAACACAACAGAGTGAAAACACTCTAGAAAGTTCATATTTGTTCAAGTCTTTCTCAAAATAATGTTCATGGAAACATCTTTTCATTCCTCTTGTGTAGAGATGTACGACAACATCCTCAGGAAGTCCACTCATAAATGTGTTTCAAGGTTAATACGAGTTGGACAAATATACTTGGTATCTTCCGAAGTCTTTTTAATTCTGAATCCAACCTTAATTTGTCGTATTAACTTCACGTGAGAGTATTGTGTGGATCACTTACATTGAAATCTTAATGGCTAGTAAAAGAAGGAATGGCTACAGGACACGGCGGCTGCCTGTTGTTACACTTTAATAAGTTACATCATCTTTCACAGACATTTGTTCAAGATAACAACTCATCAAACGACAATGTGAATCTGTCCATCCATCTGTAGTTCACGCTCGAATGTATCGTACAGACGTACAGGGACAAACTAATCTGATGCAAAGACTAAGCAGTGATTTCTGGCTCCACACAAGAACGTGTCTCACATGAGCAGTGATGCGATTTTATAGCTCCCCTGGCGCAGAGCGGAACATTTAAAAGGCACGGCTCAAATGAGCTTAGCACACTTTATTACCCATCTGCAAACAGCTTAAGTGTCAAGCAGCACATCCTTGAGTTGGTAATGTTCACAGGCAATCTGAAAGATGTGAGCAATTAGCCCAGAGAAGTGCACATAGGTGGTACGAAACCAAACAAGGAAACTAAACTAAAACCGGCACATAATACACGGCCTGTGCATATACCTGACACAGACTTTTGGTATTCATGGTAATTATATCTGTGTGGTGTTAAATTGACCAAAGAACAGAATTATCCTCTATACCGCTAATTATTCTAATTATCTTCTGCCACACAGTAATTACAGCATCATGACTTAGTCAATACCTTCCCCACAGTGCATGTGATTAAAGTGTTATCTGTTAATAACGCTTACAGTGAAGAAGGAACACTTTGAATGTATACGATTTATGGAGAATAATCTTCATGATATAGTTCACTGAGTTCCTTCATGCTTTGTCAAACATTAACTGTGCGTCAGGATAACGGCTGCAACGGGTCGGTTAAAGGAAGTTAAGCACATTCAATATAGAAATCTCACCTTTCAAATAGTGAACTTATTTGTGGGACATAAAAAATAAGCAATTCTAGGTCTTGTTAGGCGTTTGGGTTCAAAGTGTTTAATTGAATTGTAACCATGCATCACATTCAGCAGCTTCCAACACAGGTGCAGATCATTTGCCAGCATATTGGAATTAAAATGACAACTATCTGCATGCAGAGTGCATTCTCCCATCAGGTGCACTGTCTGTGCCAAATGACTGTATGAGAGGTTTTTTTTAAATAATATTATTTAAATAATAATAATTATTTTTGTATTTTATATATTTATATATATTTTATATATATTTTATATATTTATATATTTTTGTATTTTCTTTTTCTTTTTCTTTTAATATTCTTTCTTTTTTTTTAAGTAACATTTTTTTTTTTATCTTTTATTAAATATATATATTTTTGTATTTGTTTTTAGTATTATTATTAATAATAATGCAGTGAATATATTTTATATATAGTTTTAATATTTCAGTCAGCCAACAGATAGTAGCCTAGCTAGGTGTTGTTGACCATGGTGGATTGTAGCTTGATTGAGCGGTAATTATTTTAATTAAACTATGTATTAAACTAAATTAATTAACGTGCTTGCTAACTCACCACATGGCACATTTCAGATTGTATGCATTCAACAAATTAATGGATTTTGTATTATTAAAATGGTGAAAGGGTTCATTTCCTTCTGCATATGATGGTAAATACAGCAAATAAACTCTATATTTACATTTTATTCCCATTATTTTCCAATAATTCCCATAGATCTTCGTTGATTCTTATAGAAAGTTCCCACCCTGAATATTCCCAGATTTATTTCCTTTTGTCAGGATTATTATCTCATCACTTGCAGTGAAAACAAGTGGCACAGTATTCAGGTCAAGAGAGTCTGAGATGAGTTGGAAGTGATCGTGGCGAGGAACAATAATGCATGTGAATGTGAGTTTGACAAATGCTGTGGGAAATAAAAATAGACAGCTGTGACAGGTGTGTTACATGTACCACGGGTGTCCTGCTGTCAATCATCCATTCCAGTGCTGCTGTTTAAATGATCAGGGAATGTCCAAGTTGCCTCCAGGCAATAAATATACGAAAGCAGTCACAGCTATGGGAGTGTTTGTGCAGATAGTTTGTGTCTCTAACAAGCAGCACACGTCCTGCTTTCCTCGTTGTCAGTGCAGCTCACTCAGAATAGATTCCCCAAAGTGTCAAGGTGCAGAAATGTTGTCAACAACCCAACTTCAGTTCAAACTGTGAAGGTCATGAAGATGTCATTCAGCTTCAGGTGAGTATTTTTAAACTCCACTGTGGTGCTTTCCATGTAGGTTGTGGTCACCGGCACCATCAAGGACAGGGTCTCGCAGACTCCAAGGTGATTCGTCGAAACAAATTGAGTTTCAGCCGACACTCGTGCCACTTATTCAGAGCTAACAGCAGACGGACAGCAACATATTCCTACATTAATTTAATAACTTGGGGTCAGTTTGTTTATTTGAACCTATTTATTTTTGGGGAAAGGGTTTGATCACACACACGGTGCATTCCCATAAGCTCAAAGCACTGAACCTTCACACATTTTAATTAACTTTATATGTGCGCTCAGCAAAAATGTGAGCATGCAATAGGGGGGCAAAGGCTCAAAATGCTTTCACAGAGATGGACACTTGCTGCCTCAATATGCCTCTGCTGACTAATTGGGAATCAGTATCAGCACCGAAGCATCTGGTGGTTTAATAAACACTCGGATATGTTTGCATGTCACGCCCTCTTCACTATTAATAAGGAACATACAGTCATATAGTTAAAAGTTAAAAGACTGCAGCATATAATGGTGTTTTTTGAATGCATGTTTCTTATGTTTGGTTTGCATTCAGGTCGTTACGACGATCTGTTCGGGGGACAGTTGACAGACGTGGATCGTCCATCACAGCGAACATCATGTCTGCTTGTGTTCTGTGAGGATGAGACCGTCCTTCCATGAAGAACGACAGCATCAGTCATTAAAGGTCTGCCTCCAAGCTCGGTCTAAAGTGTGTAAAAATACTCTATGATTAATATTTTGTTTAAACTAAAAAGTTAAAAATGGAAACTGTGATTTGGACGCCCTCTAAAATGTAATGGCTTCTTCGTTGGCTTCACACTTCCAACAAGTTTCATTAAAATGTCGACTTGTAGTTTATCCGTGATCGTGCTGACGGACAAACAAACCAAGGTGAAGACGTAACCTTCTTGGGGGAATAACTTAAGCCGGAAGCTTCCTGGACAAAACTATGCAACACATTGAAACACACAGCTATGCCTTGCAAAAATGATTGGCACTAATTTAATCTAATTTGACGTGTAACATTCAATTTCAGCCAGTGAAGCATTTCCGCTTGGCGACGGGCTCTGGAGAGAGCGTTGAGTGCAGCAATAATGTGAAGAAAAGTGCGAGTCCTTCAGTACCTTCGATGTCGGAGGTATTGTACTGGACTCCTATTTATCAACATACTTAAAACTCGAGGGGGGGTTAAGTGTGAGAGAAAATCCCCACTGTTAATCTGATGTACGAGGGCAGTGATGGTCATTTAATTCTGCTTAAATGACCCGGAGGGATCCAAACATAAGCCATCATCATGTAATGACCACTCTTATCCTCAGTCTGAAAGTGCACGACTTTGAATGGGCCGGGAATCTGTCTTTGTTGGCTGCCACCAGATTATAAATCCATTAAATATTGCTTTGCCCAAGTGAATTTGTTTGCCTTCCGTGATCTGTTTGATATTATTTGATTTAAGTGGTTAAAGGGAGTTTCAACCACTTACTGAGATTTGTTTTTCTGCTTCAGATCTGATGTATGATTTTCATCACAGCATGTCCTCACACACACACACACACACACACACACACACACACACACACACACACACACACACACACACACACACACACACACACACACACACAGTGTTTACTTTTAATTGGGTGCAGATGCGAAATCTGGTGAAACCTAAAATATACCGTTTTTTTTTTTACTGGATGAAAAACATCAGAAAAGCTGATTACCAGTTAAGTGGAAAATGATGATCATTAGAAGCAATCAAGATGGGCTTGTTTGCATATTGCAGATAAGTTAAGCAGCTGTAATTACAGCGCTGGGCACCGGGGCTTTTCTGCAGAGATTACATGCAACAGAAGAGGATTCAAACAAGGTTTAATGCTAAAACTGTCAAGGGCCCAGCTCCCTTTGACTTTCCTCTTACGTAATGCACAGAAAACAGAAGCCGCAGTTTGTTTCATGCTAAACACATTTCTTCACTTGATCTAATAATTGATTCATAATTTCAGTAAGTATGCCATATCGGGCCCGACAGTTGAAAACCAATTTATTTATTCTGGCTTATGATTAATGTCATTCTGATTATGTTCTATGCTAATTCTCTAAATCTTATTATTTTTAAAACTCTTTTTTAGCATCTACTTCTACGTCTTTTTATTTTCTTGTTTAAATGTGATGCATTTGCATTTATTTGTATTTTTTTTGTAAAGCACTCTGAGCTGCATCTCTTGTTTAAAAAGTGCTCTATAAATAAATAATATATATAATATATATATACATACATATAATATATAATATATAATATATAATATATATAAATATAATATATAATATATAATATATATATATAATATATAATATATATATATATATATAAAATATATAATACATATATAATATATATATAATATATAATATATATATAATATATATATAATATAATATATATATAATATATAATATATAATATATAATATATAATATATATATAATATATATATATATATATATAAATTACAAGTATGCTTATTATTATAATTATAATTATAGTAATAATTATTATTATTATACCAGATATTTATGTTATTACTTTTAATACAACAAGTTTAATTTCATCAATGGATTATATATTATTGACAGTCACACTAAACGTCTCATTGCTTTAAAAAAAACAAGCTGAAACCTTATTGCACTGATTGCTTCAGGGTGGCCAAGGGTTAGCGAGATAATCACACACACACACACACACACACACACACACACACACACACACACACACACACACACACACACACACACTGGAAAACGCTACTTTTCCCTCTTGAGTTTATTCATCAGACTGACAGGAGGCTGCTGCCGCTCTATATCTGCTCGCAGAAAGCATCAAAGATGAAGGTTATAACCTCAGAGTGTCTCTGTGAGAGGCATTCAGACTCGACTTCTAGTTCTCCAACAAGGTCAAAGGTCAGTGTGCATTGCTGAAGGCTGTCAGAGCAGATTACATGTCAGTGGTTTGTATTTACTTTTGTCGTAGTTTTCTTCTGAATTTCGTCTCCAGATAATTTATTTGAACACGTGATGGTGACGTGTGTGTGCAGAATGAAGACGAGCGATCTCCCCGGATAGTAAATATGTCTTCATCGGACTTCGTTTCAGGGTTTAGTTTAGTGACATTCAAACAAATACATACTTAATACTTACTTAATAAAAAACTCCAGATGTTCCAACCATGTAAATCATTTATTGTTACTGAACTGTATAAGGTCAAAGCAGGATCTCTCTATTATTATTTATCTTATACTAATTATCTTATATTATTTTATTACAAGGAAAGTGTTTCACATACATCAATACAAAGATACATCATTTATATTGAACTTTAAATATTAAGCAATCGTGGGGAAAAATGACAAAGTGCTCTTGTGGTGGTGTCATTCAGGTATTAATAAATATATATTATATATTATTATTACTATGTTCACTATAAATTGTGACAGTCTTACTGCTACAGCACATCATGCAGAAACAATAAAAAGAAATGCTGCTGATTGTGAGAGTTTTACAGCGGTGAGTTCGTTCATTCATAATGAGCTGCAATGGATCATCATAAATGTGCAGTTTTCTAATTGTGTCATGTTATGTGTGAGAATAAATATTCATCATTAAAAGTGGAAGTGCTATTTAGTTATTTGGTCAACTATAACATCCTTTCAAAATGGCAATTTGCACTAAAGCTTTTCTAAAAGCAAATGAAACAGTAAGTATTGTGCACTGCAGCACGGAAAGCATATGCACACTCTGTGTTCTGCAGAATACATCACATGCAGTTCTATGAGATGTACTGCATACAAAGCACTGAATAATCACAGGGTAATTATCAAACTGGAAATTCCTCGCATTGTGCAGTTGTTTAACAAACACAGACGCTCTGTGTTTTCATATTCACAGCAGGGCTTTCTCTTCTCATATTACACTGCTTACATAGCACCATCAAAAGCTGTGGAGGGGAGATATCAAACCATGCCTGGATCTGTGTGGTGAGAGGAGTGTTCACCCTGGGGGCAGAGCAGACAACACCTCTGCTTTCATCACCAGCACAGAGCATCCCTCGGAGCGCGGGATGTCGAACAATGCTTGTAAGAAACCAACTGGCCCTCTTTCTATAGCGGTGCCAGAAGAGTATTTGTGTCATCCCCTGCAACTGAACGTGTTAATGTCTGTGCTCTCTTCTTACCAAACTAAACAAATCCCTTCCCAACATGCAGCCCTGCGAGGTGCAGCAGCTTGTTTCCAGCAGCCTCCTGCAGTGACTCATAATGCCCTGTTGCATCGCAGCTGAATAAGTGACCAGCCAATAACAAACAACTTAAAGCTGCAAGATATGATGATGAAAATATAACTACTTTCAGATTGAGCTACAGATGTATTTCTACGCTCCCTCTGGAATTGAATGCTTCACCTGAAGCTCTGCACTGTATGAGCCTGATCAGAAGTATCTTCTAAAATGTGTTTTCTCAGACGGGTGGCGTCTCCCTTAGAGAGAGGCTGAGAAGCTCAGCCATCAGGAGAGACTCGGAGTAGAGCCGCTGCTGCCTTTACGTTGAAAGGAGCCAGTTGAGGTGGTTCATCTAGTAAGGAGCCACCTGGGCGCCTCCCTAGGGAGGTGTTCCAGGCACAGCTGGGAGGAGACCCCGGGGAAGACCCAGGACTCGGTAGAGAGATGATATCTCCTCACTGGGAACGCCTCGGGACCCCCCAGTCGGAGCTGGAGGATGTGGTTCCTTACTGGAGCTGCTGCCCCCGCGACCTGACCCCGGATAAGCGGCAGACGATGGATGGATGGATGGACTTGACCGTTATCGGATTCTTTCATATAAGAATCCCCCCCCCCCCCCCCGGTAGGAAAGAGTTTTATATGCAAATAATATGTAAAAATTACAACGTGAACTTCCCACAGAAATAACCACACATGGTTGTTGTTGCTAAGCGACAGTCTTGGCAAGCAATAAAAACAGCCTAATGCAGAAGAAGCTGTGCAGACTTCAACGCCACCATCAGGTTTGTTGATGGGAAAGTGAATGTTTTTGACATTGATGGAGCACAAATGTTAATTTTACATGGGCTCTGCTTTTTGTTAATCAAAATGTTGCATCTCGGCCTAAAAGCCTGAAGTCATTTGGAAAAACTCTCCTGCTTCCACAATTGGTCCACTATGGAACAATGCCCTTGACTTTCCCGAGCACCACATTGTGCTGCAGGTTTGCGTTGCAACATAGAGACACGCGATGCTCCTCTGATTGTACCAAACACACGGAGGCTCGTTCAGCGAGACGACAGTCTCTTAAGTCGAACTACATAATAAATGAATGTTTCAGTTACTTATTCAAGGACACATCCACGGAGCAGCGACTCGCTGCGCTGTGATGTTCACAATAACCCTTTGGCATTGGGAGCAGAACAGACAAGGAAACAAAAAAACACATAAAATATTAATTTAGTTATAAAGAGAAATCTTTGTGATGTTAAAATGACACAATACGTAATTAGTTGAAATTCAAGACTTGAACCTTCCTTTATGTGTAATGACATCATCGTGTCATGTTGTCCTGTTTCCATCACTTCCCCAAACAAGCAGGTGGTGCATCTTAAAAGACATTGGGTAAGTGTCAAAGCAATGCATGCATATTTAATCGTAACGCGCCATATGCTGAAGAAAGACGGCTAACATCAAGCTAATTACATGCAGATCTGCAGATCCACGGACAGATTCATCCAGAGGGCTTTGTGTGACGTCAACATACATAGATGTATTTATAATTATCCACCTTTTGACCAGTACGCATTCAATAACATTCTTATTGTATTTTTAAAAATAATTAAATGAAGACAATCCCGTTTGCTGATAATGAGGTCAGGTTTTTTTTTTATGAATAGCAGCACAGAAAACAATAAAGCCTCCACTCTTCTCTGCAACACCTGACTGTGTATTCTTTGCTAAGTTACGGCCTGCTCACATGCCAACCTGCCAACACAACCTTTCCTAATGAGCAGGCCGTGGGGAGGCAGCGGTGGAGGCGGTGGTTAGGCTGTCTCCCGAGGGTGCTTACATCCACACTGTCAGAGTCACAGTGACTTTGTTGTCAAGGTCAAGCAAATGAGTCAGGTGTGATGGCTCACTGCAGGGAGAGGGAGCGCAACTGTCCTCCATCCGTCACGGCACGACACAGCTTGACTGTGGCGACATAAGGCCAGTGAGCCATCGTGGCTCAGCCGTGTCACAGCAAGAAGGACACGGGTTCCATTTAGCTGCTTTGTGGATTTTGTACAATCGCACAGTGTTGGCACGGGCTTCGCCCAGGTGCTCCAGTTTCCTCCCACGCTCTAAAGGCATGCAAGTCAAATGATCTTGGATGCTCTAAGGTGCAGAAACTAAAATAGCAACAGAATACTGAAGACATTCAATGCAAAGTGTCAAAGGGAAGACAGCTAGCACAGTGAGGCTTTGAATGTGTGCAGAATATTTACATTCCAAGGACTGTTTTCCCTCTGACTTGATACTGTAAAGATGCAGCACAGCCACCAGAACAAATAGCAAATCACTGATACGTTGAATGTTTTTGCGTGTGACACAAGTGACCGTGATTGAGAGTGACGTGGTGTACTAACGAGTACAACATTCGCTAAAGTCCCTTTCAGGGGGATGGTTCAAACATGCACAGGACCTTCACCCAGAAGGCCGCTGTCCCGTGTGAAACCAAACGTTGCGTCACATCCTGTCATGTGACGCTACGTCAGAACCTAACCAATCGTTCAACAGCGTTAACTACGTGGTATTGTGCGTTTTGTGAGGATTTACAATATGTCATGTATGGAAATGGCTTTTAGTCCGTGGCATACTCTTTTATTTTCCGAGCCTCTCTCGCAGCATGTCATTGGGCAAGATGCCTCGCAAGCTGTTTGCAGGCAATTAAGAATGTAACAGCTAATACTTTACTGTAGCTCCCATTGCTCCCATATCAGCAGCGATATGTGGAGAAAGTAAGATGCTTACTGTGTGAAAAATATCGGGTGTCCCAGTGGGCACGCTTCCATAACCAGCACAATAGTCAGAAAGATAAGCCAGCACAGCTCTAATTAGTCCAACAGAGGAACCTTTAAGGGCTGCATCAGAGCCAGGACCGGAATAAATACTTAGAAATCAACGAACGAGAAAAGTAAACTCCTTTTATTGTGATGCGCCATAAGCTGAAGCACTCTTCTACAGGAGCTCCACAGTGTGTGAGAGCCTCTTTCTGATAAGCTGGATACACCTATTCAGTTTACTGATTAAAGTCATATCAGGCAGCGCTGCTGACAGCTGATCTCCAGTGAAAAGATAAAAGTCTCAAGTCTACGGAATCAAGTTTCAAAACACCACCAATGTCAATTCTTTTGCTCACACCAAAGAGGTTGAATGCTGCACACATGCATCAAGAAAAAAGAAAGAAAAAGGATCCCATTTCCAAACTAAAAATGTTTTCGTTTAAAGATGAGGCCGCTTCTTTCTGGTGCGATGAAGCCGAGACGCCTTTGAATGATTTACTCTCTGTTACTGGATGCTGTTCGGCTGCCTGCAGAAGAAGAAGCTGCTCCATCACTGCCTCCGTCGCTCTAAAAGCCCAGCGGAAGACCCTCATGAAAGCACCGGAGTCATCACCCGTGTTCCTGTTTCTCAGAGTATGCAGATGTCTTTCATGTTCAGCCCCCACTGAACAGTGAAAGTCACATCCCAAGGTTAGGAACTCGTGTTTGCATCTTGTGTGGAATTAACACGCGATATAATATTCTCAATATTTAATATTCAATACTGAAGCAGCAGCAGCAGTGTCACTGTAAACAACATGATGCGGACATTATCCAAGTTAGAATGTTTTTTCTGAATACTAAAGATGATTTCCATCAATACTCTTAACTCACTGAAGGCATTGGACCAGTTGAACTGCTCAGTGGAGACAGAGTATAACATTTAATTAATTCATATTTATAAAAACAAGTTATTTCTATAGTTGGGGTTAAAATAGGGAAGAGTATTAACTTAAATTTAAGAATGTGTAACTTGCTTTTGGTTTGGAAGTGAGAACGATTTTTATTTTATCATTATTTGTATTTCCTGGTGGGGAGCTCAAATTGCATCGGCATATATATATATGCTTCTGCCTTTTCATTTATATTGTATTCTGTTTATTCTTATTATATTACGTGTGATGACTGAAGACAATCGACAACCCTTGGAAAACATCAGGCGGATACAAAAACAATAACTTTGCATTAGAAAACGCCAGCAAACGTCTGGTAAATAATTAGATTGAATCATTTCTGAGAGTGTTTCTTTAACAACTCAAAGCCTCCATGTGTCAGAGAGCTGCAGTCTGCAGGTCCTGTGAAGAATGATAGTGTTTAGTGTCAGTGTTTAAAGCACAGTACTGGAGACAACAAAGCATTTCATTGCACAATGTACAAATGTGTTGAGAATGTGACAAATAAAAATGTTTGTAGCTGATGAATCACAGTTTTATTCAGCATGTGGAAGAATACAAATAAATAAATGTATATATATTATTCTATATGTATTCACAGAGTATTGGAAGTGGTGGGTGTATTCTCTATACAGTCCAAGAATCCCTAGAGGCTTCAAATGTGTTTACTTCACAAGCACGTACATCACAAGCTGCAGGAAAACACATTCTTCTGTGAATATGACTCTTGGAAAAAACCCTGGTGATGTAAACCCTGAGTGGAGAAGTTTCATTCAAATCTAAATTAGCAAAATGTCACAAACACGATATAAGGTAGAGCTCAGTAACCTTAGGCTACATCACACGATAATTATCTGAATAAATAAATAAAATAAATCTCTGTCCATGCTGACACGCCTGCAATCACTTGACTGTGAACCTCCAATGGCGTGCAGGTGCAGGTGCAGGTGCAGGTGCAGGTGCAAGTGCAGGTGCAGGTGCAGGTGCAGGTGCAGGTGAAGGTGAAGGTGAAGGTGCAGGTGCAGGTGCAGGTGCAGGTGCAGGTGCAGGTGAAGGGGAAGGTGCAGATGCAGGTGCAGGTGCATGTGAAGGTGCAGGTGCAGGTGAAAGTGCAGGTGCAGGTGCAGGTCTTAAAATAAATCTCTGTCCATACTGACACGCCTGCAATCACTTGACTGTGAACCTCCAATGGCGTGCAGGTGCAGGTGCAGGTGCAGGTGCAGGTGCAGGTGCAGGTGCAGGTGCAGGTGCAGGTGCAGGTGCAGGTGCAGTGAAGGTGCAGGTGCAGGTGCAGGTGCATGTAAAGGTGCAGGTGCAGGTGCAGGTGCAGGTGAAGGTGAAGGTGAAGGTGCAGGTGCAGGTGCATGTAAAGGTGAAGGTGCAGGTGCAGATGAAGGTGCAGATGCAGGTGCAGGTGAAGGTGAAGGTGCAGATGCAGGTGCAGGTGCAGGTGCGGGTGAAGGTGAAGGTGCAGGTGCAGATGAAGGTGCAGGTGCAGGTGCAGGTGCAAACAGCACGTCAGATTGCTTGTTACAAAAAATGCAACAGAGTATTATTGTACTTCCTATAATAACATGTCTTGATTCATACTTAAGATCTTCATCTGTCTTTCCCACACACGCTCTCAAACTGAGACGGATTGTGTTCTCACACCATGTTGAATTAACCTTTGGTGGTCACACGGTAATCAAGGCTGGGGATTGTTTTCTTCCAGAAAATCGTCGCATGATACATGAATCAGGGAAGGACCTGATCCTGGGGGTCTGCGTCCCAAAGAAAACATGTCTGTTTTAGGGTTTATTATTATTATTTAGGGTTAGCAGAAGTAATGCATTTTAAAACAAAAACAGTATTAGTGTTGATGCTTCAGCTACTAAAGCCGATCCGCTGCCGATCTTATCAATATGCAAGAGAGTCTTTTTCTCAGCTTTTTCTCTCCACACTGGTATCTTTGCACAGGTTAATTTTGTGCCGCACCTGCAAGACAGATACACTTACAACACTTTGGTTGAAAATGAGTCCACATAAATAAAACATTTAACAACTGTGCACAGCACTGCTGAATGAAAACAAAAGTAAAATAAATAAATAAATCAACATTTAAAGCAACGCAGTTGTCGTCAGTTGTAGTCAAACCTGTTGTTCGTGGACTAAATTCATTAGCATCTTGAACTCTGCCTCACTGCCTCTGGAGGCTGACAGATAGGATTGCTGCTCATTGCTGCTTCCCTGCGCCCACACTCGGAGGACACAGTGATGGATGATTGGCTGAGGACAGCTGCTGCGCTGTCTCTCAGGAGGGTAACTAATAGAACGCGGGCAAGTGGGCCAGGACAGAACACCCTTTAGAACAAAAAGGATTTGATCTCTTATTAACGGTCAAAAGAAGCTCTGAGACCTGATTGTTTTGTTTAACTTCCTCTCTACCTGTTAATATTCCAGACATATTAGGTGATGGGGGAGATGCTGATGATATTTTAGAGGGCATGCAGTATATTTACTCTCATGGAAATGACTTTGTATCACTTACTGTAATGAGCAAAAATGTGAACGCGTACTTGTGATAGCTACTTCTCTTCGGTAGGCTTGTGATTTCCAAGATAATAGCCAAAGCATGCATATTTAATGAGCATCACCTGCTCTGAATAAAATATGATGTGAAACACTCTGAGCATGAAGAACAAACGTCCTCTTGTGCTCGTTTTCTTCAGCCACTGAGCGTGATGCTTCATTTAATGCTGAAGTCAAGTCAATACATTTAACAGAGGCTTTTACATCACAATGTGTCACCTGCTACAGTACAATCATAACATCCCCATTGACTCCGAGGCAGCTGGACAAAATGTATTTAATGTAACGTTATGCAACGTTATTCTCAACCTGTGCACAACAGCAACATAACGCTGTGTTAAACTACAGAAGGAAAGCTGAGGTGTCATGATCTGGGTTTTTCGTTTTTCGTGTTTTATATTTACTCCCTTTGGGTCATGTCTTGTTTTACTTCCTGTCTGGGTCCTCCCCTTTCTCCACCGGCGTAACATTAGGTCATAGTAGTTACTTACTTACTTCTACCCACACAGAAATGTGCAACAGCATATCAAGCAACCCTCAGGAAAATAATGGTATTAAAACCCTGAGAAAGAGATACAAGAATAAAGGGATTACAGCCAATCATGTCATTCACAAATTATTTTAACAGATGTGCTTGGTGTGTGTGAAAGGGACTAGTTCAATGTCCACTGAGTCATGGGCGAACATAAGGGAGGACGATGAAAAAGAAGAGACCTGGGGTGTAGGTTTGAATGAAGCCTGGGATTGTTGTGTGACTTGTTCATGGCCTTGTAAGGAAAAGGCGGAAGACAACAGGGGAGTTAGAAACATCGGCAGAGCAGTGAACAGCAGACATCAGGGCAGGGGTCACTGGAACTCGGTCCCAGTGCACTAATGGCTGCTTCTCACAGTGACAGGATGAGGTATAGGAGCCCCATTGATGTTTGTTAATG
This sequence comes from Cottoperca gobio, assembly GCF_900634415.1. Lineage (NCBI taxonomy): Eukaryota > Metazoa > Chordata > Actinopteri > Perciformes > Bovichtidae > Cottoperca > Cottoperca gobio. The sequence continues at coordinate 235,256 of NW_021166866.1, read as the reverse complement.
GAAAACTTGCAGGTTTGAGAGATTGACTATCTCAAAAGTAACTACTGGAGTGTATATATATATATATATATATATATACACAGGGACAGTGTGTCTCCACTTCCTCCCACTGTACAACAGTGAAGCCAAAATATCCCAAACACAGGAGCGTCCATCTTGTTTAGAGCCACAGTCTGCACAGTAGTGATCGGGGGTGTGGAACTGCGGTATCAAGATCCCGCCATGAACCCGCCCGAGCCAATCATGAGCCAAGCACGGCCGTAGGTTGTTAGCATGAGCATGCTGCTACGTTAGCACCATGGCAGCTGTTTGGCCAGGAAAACACTTCCTATAATATCTCTATAAATACATTCATGATCATGTTCCATTGCACAGAGGATGTCTGTTATGAACACACACAGCGGGCTGTCAGTGGAAATGTTGCTAAGCTAGCTAGCAACACTGTCAGTGACTGTTTAAACCATAGACTGTATGTAAAGATCTTCATATACATATCCTTATGTTTGAAAAGAAATTACAGTTGTGGAAAGTCAAAGTTTGATCTCCTTTCGACATTCCTACACTACGTACAATTCAAAACACTCAGAGCAGCTGTCAATCATGACGTCTCGCTCCCTTTTTATAGCATCAAATCACTAATCAAACCAAACTTATAAAAGGAAATGAACACTTAACTACCTAAAATGACAGAAACCATCTTTACAAAATAATGTGTTGACAGCCAACCACTAGACACAGCATCCTGTATAGACCAATATAAAGTGCGGTAGACTGGCTGAAGGGCAATGTCATTCAAAATAACAAGAAGAGAGTATTTCAGATGCATGTCAATGTGAAGTTTATTGTGTTTTTATGACAGTTCAACCCCGGTGTTTAATTATGCTCCAGAATAAAGCTTATCTAAGATGGCAGTACAAAGCAGAGCTTAAAGGAGAATTCCACTGATTTTACACTTCACAGTGTGTTTACAGGTCTTGGGGAGTACCACTACATATATGAGAGAAGTTGTTTAAAGTTTGTTTAGCTCCAGAGGGAGCTGTGTGAATTCTGACAAATTGCCTGAAGTCTAATAACTTGAATCAGCGTCAGTTGGAGCTGAAAAGTTTCAAAATAAATTGAAAGAATCTGGAGGTGTGGAGTAAAAAGAAGCGAGTTTATCAGACCGCTGTAGCCGACTCTTCATCCCTACTTGAGGCTAGCAGCTCGATGCTACGCTAGCTGCTAGCACAACACATTTGAATGTTTTCGAATGAGTTGCGTTGTGGGTAATGTAGGCACAGGATTTGTGCAGGGAAGAGGAATGTTTGCAATAAAAATACAATTTCTCTGGTTCTGCTTCAGTGACTTTGGTACCCCTCCCCCCCAAAAAAAAACCTGTCCACAGTGAGTTTGACAATGTTATAGTAGTGCAAAGCTAAATCTGTGGTTTTAATGGGGAATGACTCGTGTTCAGGGAGTCGGGGAAATATTTTGTTGTTAGGTCTATGGATGTAATTATCACAAGCCTTACAGCGGTATCAGCTACTGTAATGAATACCTTCGGCTGCCAACAGCGACAAAACAAATGCAGGCCTCACCTTAGCCCACAGTGTCTCCACTCCCTCCACTACGGCAGCGGTGCTGTTCTTGTCTCGCCAACCATGCACCAGTTTGACGTTGGTTTCAGTTGATTTAGGTTTAACAAGTAGACACAGACAGAATCTAAACCAAAATACTTCAAGGATGTCTTTCATTGTCCATCATGATCTCTATCAGCAGCCGGCATACTCTCCTCTCTTTTTCCTCCACTCTCTTCTGCGTGTGTCCTCTGACAGGCTCATATTAGGAAGGACTCGCCTTCTTGACATTTGGCAACCACTCTACAGAACAAATAACAAGCTGTGACCATGATAATACGCTGTTCCAGAGCAAGGGTGGCTCCAGGTGCTGACTGATGAAAATGCTGACAGTTGTGTGCTTGAGAACATTGCAGGTACACGATCACGCAGGACTGATACTCCTCTTGGGCACGCCTTGGTGGTGTGCACCTGACCCATAGCGAAACCCTCGGCAACAGAGGCTGTATGAAAGGAATGACTAATAACCCATGTTATTCTTAACAGGGGGTTCTTGCTATTCCCAGTCCGTCTGCTTTCCTTGAATAGGAAGCTGTTCCAGTCACACTGACAGTGATGTCAGTGTTGCTATGCAGTGAAATCACTTCCTGGTAACTAACGGACAGGTCCCAGATGTCACAAGTCAAAGCTTGGTGTGAAGTCAAAAGTTCAAGCCTTGATAGGACAACATGCTGACATCAGACAAGTGTCTGGAGAAGATCAGGTGCATGATTCTCCACTGTGAGGTGCCAAGTGTATCCAACGTTTTTCCAAATATCAAGAACAAATATCTGCTGTATGTCGCCCACAGTTCCATACGCTTACTTTCTAACTCACACTGAATCCATTTACTGCCAGGTGACAGTTACTTTGTAAATCTCATGCATACTGCAGTGAGCACTTTGTTTAATCTACCATGCATCTGCACTCCCTTGAGGTTTCACAGTCGAGATTATAACAGCAGGCACTTCAGTGGGTGAGGCTGGCTGCATCATGCATGCAATGGGAACAACACCGCTCATTTCCACTTGCAGCAGCAATCCCCACACCGATGGGAGCAGTTGGCTATGTTTCTGTTGAAGCTGCATCGTCAGCTGTTTAATGTGGCATCAACACAATTGACCATACACCAATGACAAAGAAACAAAACTAATATTGCAGTAGAGAGCATAAATACTTCAGTGATCTCAAAAGGCCTTGGAAGACTGAGAGCAACGACTTTCTCAGGCAGGATTTGTTGTTGTGGTTCCATGGGGAGAGTTGAAAGGATAGAATGGTTTCATTTGGGTCAGGTCAGTCGTGCAGTTTGAGCCCTAGAGTACATTAGAAAGAGCTGAAATAACGCTCTTAGACAGGGCAAGGAGCTGACTTGAGTGCCAGGTCTGCCCTGTAGTGCTTTTAACATGCCCTGTGGATCCTTTGGGATCATTAATCAGTTCGAGGTTTGTGTCGGAAGCCTCTCCAAAACCTGCTGTGACATTGGGGAAATGCCCTTGACCGAAAAGAAAAAGAACGAAAAGAAAGCGCTACAGGTAATGACGGGAGGAAACCCTGAAGGACGTTTTCTCTTTAAGCAGCTGCGAGGTAAGCCCGGCTGTCGAGGGCGGAGAGGGTTCACACAGAGTATTTATTGTACATGCAACAACAGTTTAAAACTATACATATGGTATAGTAACTGTATAGCAAAAAAATTCTAACTATTTGTAAAATAAAACCTGCTATCTTTTAAAAGTTATATTTATGCCTTTAGTGTTTTTCTTTTTTAAATGGCAGATATTCTACTTTGGAAGAAAACTGTGCAATTTAAAAGAAGAAGATAAATCCAGAGCTTGTTACAGCCCGTGTGATCAGAGAGATTGTGATTTAAGGTGATGATATGCAGAGGCACCGTCCTCGTCTGGCAGACAGGTGCTGCAGTGCGGTATGAAAGTGTTCCCTTCGGCAGTGAGAACGTGTTGCTCCATCGCTGCTTCCAACTTAGAATTCACCAGAGATGCACTAAGTCCGCTGGCACTTTTGCCAGAACGTCACTGCCTTAGATTGTAATGCTCTGTTCAATATCCGGCTGAAATATGGTGAGGCTCTCTGAACCTATTCTGGAAGTTTTAAAAAGACAAAGACCTGTAAAGGATCTGGAAGAATGTGAACCTGCACCCGTAGAGAGTTCATTATCTGGGTGGGTATTTTGTAAAAGAAAAGTTCTCGGCCTCACAAAGAAACCAGTTTAGAAAAATGTATTTTTATCTGATAAATTCTCCAATAAAAAGTTACAAAGCTGGAATTCCTGTTTCTGATGGAAATAAGTCCGAGACTGTCCGCTAACAATGTCTGATATGTTGTCAGAGTAATAACTTAGAATGTTATTAATAAAGTAAAAAGATAAAAATGCACTGGTCAGGTCTTTCTTTCGCTTTAATGTCCCAGCAGCACTTATTACAAGCTGTGTACAAACGGATGTGTGGTGTTCTTGGTTTCAGCACTAATGTGCTCACACTCACTCACATATGGTCTTTCCAACCCTCAGAGGAGATGTGCATTCTGAGCCACATTATCCATTATTACCATTAATGGAGATGAATGCAGTGACATTCACCATATTGAACATACATTTAATAAGAAAATTCAACATCATTTAAATCCCATCAAGTTGCACACAGTAAAATTAGCAACGTGCAATTTCTATGGCAAACATAACAAAATGTGTTTTAAACAAATATTCCAGCCGCTGTGTTTGAAATGAGCCAATGCTGTAAATGAAGGGTTATTGTCAGCTATTACTGAAATATCAAGCGGAGTAACGTTATGTATTATGACACACCTGCAGGTCTTTAGCATCTGGGGCATTCATTGTTTTGTTTTTCATTCAGGGGAGGCGGTGAGTCTGCAGGTCGGACTCAGACCAAGCAGGAATCAGGAGAACTGCAGCCCGCGGCTCCTCCAACACTTCACAGACCACAGATACAAGCCTTTCTTTTACATCCTTCAGCTGTCTGGGACATTTCAATGTCTAGCACTTGCTTTCTAACAGGGTTTTATGTTTTATAATCAGTGTGTGCTGCCAGCGTTCATACTGGATGAAGTTATACACTTTTTAAAGAAATATTATGTAACTTTTTCACCTTGAAATAGAAGCTTCAAAATCATGTTGATGCTTCACTGACTTGTAATAGGAAGAATGGTGCCTGTGTCAGTTCTATTCTGCGACTGAACGCCTGCTCTTGAACTATGTAACTTTGGTGAGCAAAGTTCGGGGAGGTCTCCGGGGAGAAGTGCGTAAAGCTTTTCGACTCTAAGTTGATTTTTTGTGAACTCGATCATATTTAATGTGCAAAAAGTTTCTGGTTTTCTCTGTGATGTCGTCCAGCTGCTCTGCCTCCACTCTCTGTGATTTATAAAGTTTCCTGATGGACAGAAAGCTTCACTTGTTGCTGAACTAACGCTAACCACTAACCACTAACCACTAACCGCTAACTGCTAACTGCTAACTGCTAACTGCTAACGACTAACGGCTAACTGCTAAATGCTAACTGCTAACTGCTAACTGCTGCTAACAGTAGCTGCCGGGGGGATGCACCAGTGTCGTGCCAGAACAGGAACTGGTTAGTGATATTAGCTGGTTTGCTATACTCTGTTGTTGTACTTGCTTGATATTTGGCTGTGTCAGCAATGTTGGCGACTCACTAGTTTTACATCATAAGTAATGTCATCACAACAAATGCACGTCCATATACAACAGTGTTATATAAGTGAATTGCGCTCTGCAACTGTAGGGACACCAAATTGCAAAAACCCAGAATCTTACATAATGATGCTTTAATTATGTTTTGTGTAGGATTTGGCTGAACCCAGCGATGCAGACTGCAAGCAAAGAAATACTCAGCAAAGAAATTCAGGCGGCGCCTGGTGTTATCGCAGTTTTCAATCAAATCAAATCAAATCAAATTTATTTATATAACCCAATATCACAAATTATACGTTTGTCTCAGTGTTTACAGACTGTACAGGATACAACACCCTCTGTCCTTAGACTCTCTGTCCTCAGACCCTCTGTCCTTAGACCCTCTGTCCTTAGACTCTCTGTCCTCAGACTCTCTGTCTTTAGACCCTCTGTCCTTAGACCCTCTGTCCTTAGACCCTCTGTCTTTACACCCTCTGTCCTTAGACCCTCTGTCTTTAGACCCTCTGTCCTTAGACCCTCTGTCCTTAGACCCTCTGTCTTTAGACCCTCTGTCCTTAGACCCTCTGTCCTTAGACCCTCTGTCCTTACACCGTCTGTCCTTAGACCCTCTGTTCTTAGACCCTCTGTCCTTAGACCCTCTGTCCTTAGACCCTCTGTCCTTACACCCTCTGTCTTTAGACCCTCTGTCCTTAGACCCTCTGTCCTTACACCCTCTGTCCTTACACCCTCTGTCTTTAGACCCTCTGTCCTTAGACCCTCTGTCCTTAGACCCTCTGTCTTTAGACCCTCTGTCCTTAGACCCTCTGTCCTTTCATGTTAGAAACCTCAGGGAGAGACTGAGGAGGGATCCCTCTCCCAGGACGGACAGACGTGCAATAGATGTCGTGTGTACAGGATAAACAACATAGTACAAATACAGCATTTGATAGAAATGATGTTGTGTTGAAAAAGAGAAAGTTTGGATGAATCCAGGAAAATGTCAAAAAGGCTTCCCTGGTGTCCAGCAGGACCAGGGCAGCAGGCGCAGCCACGATTCCTGATCCTGACGTAAACTTTATCAGTGGCAACCTGCCACATGAGACACAGAAACTCCGGGGATGATGCCCCGGATGATGAGTTAGTAACATACATTTACATAAATGCATACAGATAGAGAGGGAGAAGAAGAGAGGGAGGGGAGGGGAACTACCATGTCGCAGAACTACGGTGGTCTTCAGGAAACACAAAAGGCTCTCGAGAGCCAGAGTTTGGTTTGTCCCTTCTGAGCTTCTGTAGAAACATGGCGGTGCAACATGACTGACTCCGTGGAGAGGGCTCTCAATGTAGGGCTCATTGTAAGCTAACGAAACACAACGATTCGTACAGTCACCCGTCTGCATTGACAATTCCATTTAAAACATTTTGCTTCCTACGCAGCTATTATTGAGGTTTAGTACAAATGTCCCGCATGATTAACAGTAAAGATTCTGGGCTTTGCTGAAAACCTTTGTGGCTCGAGCCTCGTGAAATCATGCCCTGGGCCGCCCTTACCTGAAATCAATATTTAAGGTTCATTTTCACTCTGTCTCTTAAACTATAGCAAATTGGAAGCTTGGCAGAAGCTGGCAGACACTGAGTCAAATATATGACTGCTGGACAAGTGAAGTCACAACTCATCACTTTACACTTCTCTGGAAGAGACAGGTCATCCTGTGGTCCTGACACAAACATGAATCCTCCTAACCCAAATAAAGCCATCCCAAAGCGCATCACCTGGTCTGCAGACAGCTGCTCTGAAACAGATACCGATGCTCAGAGCAGGGACACTGTTTATTTTATTCCCCCACAAAAGAGGCCAAAGTAAAATATCTGAAGTTAAAAAGAAACGAGGCTGAGCAACAAGAAAAAAGGAAAAGATAAAAACACTGCACCTCACAGACAACGCCTCACCCACAGCTACGTCGGTTGACTTTGCATTAACACTGTCTGTATTTTGAAACATTACCCTGAGCTGTCTGAGTGAGCATTTGCAGATAATTGCCGCATAGAGAGCTAAATGTATTTATCCATCCTACACATCTTCACGCTTGGCCTAATGCTTTTTGTCCACACCCTGCTACTGGAGTACTCAGCCAGGGGATTGGCTGCCCACGTGGTGCCTTGTCTGTCAATTGATCAGGGTCTGACTGCAGCTTAGTGCACCCTCACTGGAAACCTCAAATGAGGCGCAGCACAGATGCATTCATCTTCATCGGAGGAGCACAGGGTAAAGTATCAGGGAGTTTTCGTGCAGCAGAGATGGTTACAAGCAAAGCAGTGAAATCAGATGAATTCTCTGTCTCTATTTGTAATGCTTGGAGCGCTGTCACTGTCACACAATATGTATGCTGTATTGCAGACCCATAATTACATGGTAATGTTTTGCAGATTGTTAACCATGTAGACTTTTGCAGTACTATAATATGCACTTACTTCTTTTGATTGTATTGCAGTTATGCCAGCTTGTGGAATGTTTCTTCTCCGCTGCATGTGTTTGATGAATCACCGCTGCCAGAGGTCTCACTGACTGTGGTGAAAACACAGTAAACCTCTGAGGCTTTCACCTGTGTTGAAATTGGAGATGTTTGCTGCGTGCGTATGAGTCAATATCAGAGGATAAAAGCGCCCGCTGATGGAGAACCCCGGATTTATTCTGGCCAGTGTAATTTATTAAACTGTTGCTCATTTATCAGAATCAATCAAAGGGCAGCTGGGCCAAGAGAGCAATTTAGAGCACTGTAGAGTTATGCCATATGCTGAGTCTGAAATAAGTTTGAGGAAGATTACATACGGCAATATTGGACCTCGGGGTACCGTTTGTGTCAGAATGTAATGAATCATTCATTCCTTCAGATGTATAGCTTACAAATCAGTGCACAGGTAAACGCAAAGAACAGACAGTTAAAGAATTCAGCGTGAACATACGAACACATTTAAAGTAACAGAGATCACGCAGGACAGATGTGGAAACATCTGCTGATTTCTGAGCATTAAAAGAAGAATGACGTGTTTCAAAACATTGGTTCCACTTGCATAGCGTCCGCGTAAACACCATGTAACTTTCAGTTCCACTAAGAAAAAAACAAACATACTTTTTCCATGACAGTAATAATATTCTGTGGGTGCTATATAATTGGCAACTGCTTGCTCTGGGCAGACTTTGGATCCCTACACTATTGATTATGAGCAACACCAGATGCCAGAGTTGGATGAGCGATGAGCAGTGAGAGGATGGAAATGATGAGTGTGCCATGAGGGGGTTGTTTGTCTTTTGGCCAGGGAATTGTGTCAAGACTCACAACCTCCAAAATCCATCAAAAACTATCCGTCCAACAGACGACATGTTCATTAAAGCACATTAGACCTGCGAACACTTCCAACCTGAGACGCTAGGTGAACGATCACGTCGACTTTAAGTCTTTGTCTCCTGAGCAAAGTCATCGAAACATGAACATCTACATTGATCTTAGCACATACAATGATTCTTCATCACTGTTAATAACAGAGCATGATGAAATGTCTTTAGTGAATAACATACAGATTACACATCATATTTGGGTGTTCAATAATGCATTACTACAGTGTTACTATGAAGCCTTATTAAGTCCCTTTCAAAAGCCTCCCTGACGAAAACAGGCAACTGATGATTTTCAGCATATTTTCTTGTCAGGTCTGCTGATACCACACGCAGCTAACGGCCCACAGTCCCCGCATGAGACGTGCTGCAGCTGCTGTACTGGTGCCTCTTAGATCTTCAGGACTTGGGCGATGTTTTGCCCCACTTACATGCAGCAGCTTTGTGAATTAAAAAAAGGCGCCACAATAAACCCTGCTTGTGCTGCATTGGATAGCAAAGCCTTCCTGTGGGTCTGAATTAGTGTTCTTGGACGTGTACCCAGAGTCCCTGCAGCCAAACAAAGCCCAGAGAAGAATTGTTCTTTGCTGCTTAACACCAGCAGAGGGGAGTGTGCTCAAGTCAGGAGGAGCATGAGAGTGTGACGACTGTGCCGGCTGTTTCTGAGCAGCCACACCCTGAAAAAACACCACTTACTGACAAAACCACAGATATTCATTTGGACATTGTTTACAGTCTGGTGCATGTGACATATCTGATGTAGTACACACAGCTGCAGCTGAACAGTATCACTGTGTTCTCAACATGAAATACTTCTACTGAAAGATATGGTTAGATATATTACATTAGCTCTGACTAACTCCAACCAGATAGAGATGAGCACGCCTGGCAGTTTGAGAATTCAAATGAGTCGTCGATAGACTTTCCCAGAAGCTCTGAATGGAGCTTTTTACTTGTACTTGCTGTCAACTGAAAAACATACTGCCTCAGTAGATCCAAGAGAAGCATCTGCTCCTGCACAGTGCAGAGGGCTAATATTTAGAGGGGTTTAATGAAAAAACAGGTTAATAATCTGAGATGAATTATGCACATACGTTGGGTTTGATATCCCTCCCAGAGGGCCTTTTCTCTTTTCATTAAAGCTCTATTATTTTTCCAACTATGCATCCCCCTTCTTTCCTTTTTTGTTTTAATGGTGAAATACTTTAGTTCAAATCAGTGCCAGATTACACAGCTGATTGTGTGAGTTTTCTCTGACGCTGATGGCTGTTCACTGGCTGGAGGCAGTACTATTTCACACTAACCTAATTTTATAAGGTCAATGAGTTGGAGTGGCATTTTGATATCATCACATTGAAAAAGAGTGGCAGGACCTCAACATTAATCCAATCACAACTGCCCTGGAATCAATTGCACTCTGCAGGCCTGCACTGAGATGGTTGTCTGAGGCTCAGCACTTGTAGCAGGAGGACTCTCACATCGGTGCATGTGTTGTGTGTCTGTGGATCACTCCAAACCAAAATTGTTGGACTGGAACAGCTGGACTGGAATAGTCTGCCAAATGCAATCTGACATCAGAGATTGTATTGAAGTGGCTTGAAAAACATCAATATATCAAATCATAAAACATTCCTGGGACTTCAGGCGCTCTAACTTCCTGACCCTGATTGTATTCTCTTATTTTATTTTTGCAAGGAATGTCCCAATGGGATACAAGAATAAAACACATGTTTACATATCATATAATACATACAGGCAGCGACATACCAGAGACACACAAGGATGACATTAAATACTAAATGCAGCTGAAGGGTTAACACAAATTGTCGACACCAATTATGTCCTCAATTGAGATGTTGTTTCCAACCAATTGGTTAAAAAGTCATTCCCAGACACAAACTCAGACATTCATAAACCCCCCCAAACCCCCACACGCACAGTGGCACTGTTTTCTAAATCATAATTAATACCTAATTCATAATTAATTATAATGACGTTGGACTTCATCCACTGGATATATCTGTGTGTCACATCTCTGATGAAAGGAGATATACTGGAGCTCATTACAGCCGTGCACATGATACAGTGTGCACATGCAGCCCGCCATTTGGTAAGAAAAGACGGGTTCTAATAACGATGAGACACGGAGCTCATCCATATTAGAAGAGTCTTTAATGAACTCAGACCGTAAAAGACACTCCTCCTGCTCCCGGATACACCGCTCCGCTCCCGCACCGAGTCGATGCGCGGGAGGGAGGAAATCCATAGCCCCATCTTTATCAGTATCAGTATCGCCGTGAAGACAAAGGGAGCCCCGCCAATGAAGATGTGCTCCGATATCAGAACTAGCCATTCTTAAAAGTCACTATTCCTGCAGCCGTGCCCGCCCGGAGGCAGACAGGAGCCGGTCCTAGGAGACTCTTCGGGGATGCGCAAAGATGTGAGAGTAAAGAGCGAGATGCATTGTGATTGGGCATACTCTTTGTGAAAGCATCCGGCACGGCGAGGCATGTTTGCTCCAGCCAGAGCATCAACGAGGTGGCATCAAACTTGAAGGAGACGTTTTACTCGGTGTGAACAGTCGATGCGTTCGCAGCGTCAACCTTCATCATTTCCCCAAAAAGAGGCGGACACACTCTCCGTGGTGCTGAAACAGTGAGACTTGGCTGATCAACTAGTGAAGAAGAGGGAGAGCTCTCACTCCGCTCACCTGCTTCTGAGCTTCGTGGTGTATCTGACAGTGAGGTGAGTCCAATACGATGCAGATACGCGGTTACATTCATGTCTCTGGGAGATTGTTTTACAGCCACTTCCAGCCCCCAGTGTCCTCTGTGTCTTCTGGCTTTGTGTGTTTCAGCTACTGAGTGTATGCATTGTGAAGTTTCATCTTATAGATTGACTATAGCTTCAAAGTTACATGATCGATTACTCTTGGGTTGGTTTAGCGACATGCTGCATTACATTGACAAAGTATTGATCCACATATGTCCCAGATCGCCTGTTGATTCTGTTTTCTTGTCATTATTAAGTATTTTACTTTCCAGAATGTCCTTTGGGGACCATGTAACTGTTCCTTCCTGCTGTGGCTTTCAAATCTTTTTCCACCAAAGTTTGAGAATGAATGCAGAGCTTGTCTTTTCTCTATTCTATGTGTTCATGCTTTTAGGTTGCAGTGCATTGTACGGTGTTTGCTCACTTAGGAAATGACCATGGGGTCATTGCAAAGTTAAGCATATTATGACCTGCTGTATACTGACTGTTGCTGCAGTTTGTTTTCTGTGCTGTTAAAGGAAACATTCAGTGTTGGAGTGACAATGAGAGATGTATCTGCTTTCTGTTAGGTGCTAATAAAGCACATATCATGGTTTAACAGTGCTGTGTGCATCACATGACAGGCGTTCTGTGTGTACTGTAGAGACTCTTTGTGTGTCTGTCACTTTGCTGCCTGCTGGTACCTGATAACTTTATGCAGCACACATCCGTGTGGTACAGCTCCGCTTGTGGCTCACAAAATCAATTTATGTTCAGTGTCTTAAAAAAAAAACAAGTCTGTAATTGATGATGAGGGTCAGTGATCCATTGCACTTTTTTAATGGATTTATTTTTTCTAACCGTCCAAAACCTGCGACTGGAGTACGTTCAGGAAATGAAAAAGATCAGCACAGAGTTTGTGTGTGCTGCTGTGCGGGTGTCACATAGCATCGGTGTGTTTACTGGACAGCTGCACGCTAACTGGCCCCAGGCATGTATTTTTGGGTAATGCTACTTTTATAGCACAAATGATGTTGCTCAACCACCTCGAGCTTTGTAGTGACTTTACAACTCCGGGTGTTTCCAGAGTGTTGTCTAAAGAAATCAGAAGAAAAGCTGCCAGGGACAAATCCAACCTAATGCAGTGAGCTGAGTATCCAATGAGAAGGTTTGCAGAAGTGCTACGTGCAACTAAAACAACAATTCTTAGTTGTTGTTGTCCTTTGGTGCATTCACTATGTATGTTGGTGGACAGTTAACAGTTTGCTTAGATATAGAAGATCTTAAACAGCTGTAATTGGAAGTACTGTGTCTTACTTGCTTTAATTAATTACCCTGTCGAGCGGGAGCGTGGGTGTCATCAAAGCCGAACAAGGCCTCTTTGAGGTGAGAAAGTGGCTGAATGACTTACAGTCATTTACGATCAATTTCAAAAGGCACAGCTTCATTTCAAAGGCAAATTCTTCTGGTCTTTTGTAATGAAATGCATTTTGTATTTTGCATTTCAGTCTGTAAAGTCAGTTAGCGCCCAACGCTGTGGACTGCAGGCTGAAAGCCAACCAAGTTTGCACATCAGTGGCTCAAATGCATCCAGTCTTTGACACTTTATATGGTATTACAGACTCAAAGGGTCTAACATTGTTGCAGCATATGTTCATAGTTTTGCTCCTAAGTGTAAATGTAACACATACCATGGACAGACACTAATCCCTGCCGCGGTGCAACGCATCATTTTATTAGAATCTGTGGTAAATTCGATGGGATTTATTCCATGAACCCAGAGAGACGCAGAATACAGGTGTGTGCCAGATTTTTAAATCCTCTCCTCATGCAACGACAAACCCTCCAAAGATCATAAACAAAGCTGTAATTGCTAGTAAGGTTGCTTGGTGGCTTTAATCAATTACTGTGCCATCCGGGATCCAAAGAGATGGGGAGCGCAGGTGTCATCAAAGCAGAATGAGGCTCCTTTGAGGTGGGAAATGCGAGACTCAATGACTTCACTGAGCCGGGTCACTGGACACACAGCAGAGCTTTGACGCGTACAAATTGTGCTTGAAGATGCTGCGTTCATCCTGGGAGGCTCAGCGGCTGGCAGGGGACCAGCGGAGCGGGGACATTGCACTCCAGATGGCCCAGAGAGGCCAGAGGAAGAGAGCTGTCCAAGCCCAGCTGGGAGTAAGGGAAGCTGGACTGCCGGTAGTGCGTGTGCGTGTATGTGTACGTGATTGTGGGATGAGAGAAACATTAAAAACACAGAGAGAAAGAGGTATGTATGTGCCATTGAGGGTGTTGAAGGAGTGATTGGGAGAGAAGGGTTGTTGAGAGAGAAAGAGTGAAAGAGAGCAAATGAAATAGGTGCCTCCGTGTGTGTGTGTGTGTGTGTGTGTGTGTGTGTGCGTGTGTGTGTGTGTGTGTATGTGCATGCATTGATGTAGTGAAAGGAAAAGTGTGGGAGGGAGAAGAAATAAAAGAGAAGATGAAGGGGTTGGTATGTGTGTGCGCTCGTGCTTGTGCGCGCCAATTGTGTATTTATGTGTGTGCATTGAAGGAGTGACAGGGAAGCAGAAAGGGTTGGAGATGGAGAAAATGAAAGAGAGAAAAGAAACAGGCGCATGTGTGTGTGTGTGTGTGTGTGGGCGGGTGGGTGGGAGAGAAAATCAAACTGGAAGAAGCAGGCATGTGTGTGTCTGTGTGTCTGTGGGTGATTGCAGAGAAAGCATTACTGGGCGAGAGAGAAAAGGCAGGAGGGAGCAAAAACAAAAGAGGGGAAGAAAAAGGGAGCGTGTGTGTCCCTGGGTAAGTGAGTTTATGAGAGACAAAAATGAAATAAAAGAAACCGGCATGGTGGGATGTTTGGCGTGTGTGTGTGTGTGTGGAGGGGGGGGGGCATGCCACTGTCTTAATGCTGACAGTGGCATTCACTGGTAATATTAACCAGTAAATCAAAGCTGTGACGTAAATTACAAACAGCAAAGAAGTCAAATGTTTTTACCTTGAGCAGAAATAGTGTTGCAGCTTTTCATCCAGCCAGCCCTGATCTCTGTACAGGAGCCATGTGACGTGTATGTGCTTTATGGCACATGGCGTCAGGCCCATGCCCCCCCCCCTCACACACACACACACACACACTGCTCTGATACTCACTCCCCCCTCTAATTACGAGACGTGTTGCATACGGAACAATGTTTTCCTCCTCTTTGTGTACTGCGTGCTACACCTTTGAGGCATCGTTCTCCTTCTAAAGTGAAGCCACCTGAGAACAAGAGGAAAACACACGACGACAAACGCGCAGTCGGCTTCACAGACATAACTTCACCTCACTGTTTCCATTTGGGAAGCCGCTGGAGAGTCGACGAAGAGAAAGCGTGCTCTTTTCCTTCTACCACATCGGCTCTCTGATGGAATGGAGCATGATCTGCACTTTGATCACGATGAATTATTCCTATCCCTGGCTATAAATATGGTCTGTCTTCAGCATCCAATCTCTCCCTCTCTACTTAAACCAGAAATCTGTGCTCGTCTCAGAGTTGCACTCTCCTGTGTGTGTCACTGCGGGCGTACTGCAGCTTCTCTTCCTCACACTGTGAACCAGAAGCTCTACCTCAGAGATAACCTGAAGACTGTAATGTACAGACTCAATCCAGTGCAGTGATGGCACTATTCACTGCACAAACTTACATAATAAACAACAAACACTGCTGTTCTTCTATATGAATAATATTCTATATGTTACCCCATGAAAAGACAACATGTTGGGTCTCTAAATGAGTTCTGTGTGACGCCCTGAACAGGAAGAGAATCAATAAAGATGTCCACACAAGATGTTCACTCCATGGCATCTTTATTGAGAAATAAACATATTAACTATACAACATAAATCATTCATATTCCGTCTGTTTACACAGTTACTGTATATTTCCATCCCAGGTTATTTTAGTCCATAAAGCTTCTTTTTAAATGTCCTTAAACACAAGTGTGACTGCTGCACTGACAGGTCATGTCCCACACGTTCTGCACTTCAGCTCAACAACAAGTTAAAACAAGTTTTTTAAAAACAGTGGGACGGAGAATCTGCTTATATTAAACATGCACACGGTGGAAAGGACTTCATGGTGCATTCCAGTCATTTAAACAAGTGAGTAGAGCAACACACTCCCTGACGGCTGTGCAGACACTGTGCAGGCCCTCTTTGCTTTAATGTCACTACTTGTAGCTGCAGCTGCTCTACAGTTTTGCTTATACTTCTTCATATTGTTGCTTTATTCTGTGGTGTCCATACACTTTATAGTTGAATTGTTTAATTGTTATCCTCTTGTCTGGTCAGATTTAGTGAAGCAGAGGTTGTTGTGTATTCACAGTTGGTAATCAGTTGTATGCTCAGGCTGCAAAGTGTCCTCCGATAGAAAACAATGTATTGTTGGTGTGATGCTGTTCCAGTCGTGTGTACATTAACATTTAATGTATTCATGTATTATGTGTAACACAGAGTACATTTCCACTGACCTACCTTTTACTCTTTATTTAAGTACTTGTGTTAAAGTCCACAGCTGTGAACACAACATTAACTTATCTTCACCTTTAAGTTGATGTTAACTTGTTGCTTATTTACACATCCAGCAGTTATGGAGCAACGTTCATTTTGCCGCCCGTCAAATATTCACTTTAGCTTTGTTTTTGGTGTCTGCCATCTCCTGAGGGAAATAGCAGTTAAATGCTCCACTATGTTCTTCAGCTTGTCTCCCACTGTGTCTGCCTGCAGTCTGCTGTGCAGGTAGTGTACTCTGGGTGTTTAGAGCTCTGTCGGCAGCAGCCCAAAGCAACGCTGAACCAAAACACCAAACAAGATTACATTCGCTAATTTATTGAAAATGTGTTGATAGACCAAAATGTTTTGTGCCTGAAAATGGAGACTTGACTTTAATAAAGATTGAAGCTTCATCTTCTGGCTCTCTGCAGACATAGCTAATCGATCTTAAGCCTAATTTCCAGTGCATGGTTCGGCTCGACTGAACTCAGCGTCCTTTTCTCTCTTTCACTTCTCTCTGCAGACAGTTCCCCCTCGGTGGAGGCGGGAAACCACTGTGACAATAATGGCCGCCAAGAAAGAGAAAGACGGAGGACAGCAGGTGCTTTTTAAAGAAGAATTAAAGTGTAAAGAAACAGCGAAGTTAACAAGAATGTTTTTAAACTGTAAAGTTGAGCAAACCTTGACATCAGTAACGTGTTTAGTCCGCATCAAGAGTTGAGCTTTTTTGGCTCATCATGACATTATTTGTATGCAGAATTAGCCACAGCGTGTCCACTTAAATTAGTTTAATGTTTTTAATATTATGCGTAATTCTGGTCAGCAAAGTGTTAGCAGCAGCTTCACAGAGACACACAGGCAGATGGAGCTGCAGGCTCTCAGGTGAAAGGAACATTGCAGGTACAGCTGGTTCATATGATGCATAAAGCAACTTTTTTGCAGAATGAAACTCACACAAATTAGCATATTGCCAATTTCTTTATGTTTAAACCTTGCTGTGGATTATTGTATTAAACGTTTAGTGTTGCAGTGAGGATTCACGGCAGTGTATGTCGGATTGACTCAAAATAAATGACAGTTTAAAGTCATGCAGTGCAACAGTGCTGCTCATTGTTGTGATATTTAATAGTTTTTAACCCTAATTTAAAGTACCACACACTATCTCCTTTTGAAGGAGACAGACACAGATTTCCTCATGTGCTCGTCTATTTTAGTTTGACACAATATGCAAATGATAATAATCCGTTTTTATCCCCAGATGACATTAATTACAGAACTAATGGTGTTTTGAGAGGATGTTGTCTCTGACTGGGCGCTGGTTGATTCCCGGGGTCACCGGGGAGCCGGTCCGTCGTCCTTGTGTGTTAAATATGTTGTTAGGATGAGAGTTAAACATTAATGCTTAATAATAAACACATAATGCCACTGAAAAGTAATATTTTACATGGATGTGGTGCTGTTCAGGGTTTGTAATATATTACTTTATTGAAATCATTGATTGGAACGCCATCACACCGGACCTTGACTTTGTGTTGATGCATCATTTCTGATGCACAGCGCTGACTACAGGCTCTTGAGTGGCATCATCAACATGCCTGTGATGTGTCAGGAACAAACTACAGAACAATTCTTAAGAGGAGGATGGTGACAAAAAAATGGCTTCAGGCTGTGCTTGAGGAACAATCAACAGAGGCTACATCTTTGTACATCAATGCGTCCCACCGGGACCTGGCGTGTTTCTTTTCTTATCATCAGTCGTTTTAACACAGAGCATTCTTAGTTCCTCTGCACCTTCACATCGTCTCACAGCCTCACCCACACAGCATGGTGCAATAGCTACCTTATCACCTCTAAAGGGAACAAAAGGTCAGTCCTTAATTATTCATCCGGGATGTCAAACAATGCTTGCCGGCTGTTATTTAGGGTGGGGGAGACCCATTGAATAATTCAGGAGCAGGATTCTCTTTCCTGTGAAAAGGCTGGCAGGATGGTTGAGATGTTTGTGAGTCTTATCTTCATGCAGGAGCCCCGTTTCAATCCTGAGCTGACCTTGGCTGTCACTGCAGCGACATCATGGGTGGCACAGAAGGTGGCAGGGACTCGTGTTCTTCCTGTATCTGCAGGCCTCCTCCACACAGCGACAGTGAGTAGGAAGGACTACAGAGAGCTGGCTGCTCCCCGTCTAAGTTCCCCCAGTGTCTGTTTACAGTACACCATGTGCCACGCTGCGCCAGGCTGCTGCCAATGTGTAAAAATAAATCTAAATCAGATTACTCTTTAACAATGACTTATTCTGCTTTTCACCCGAGGTAGGGTTCTGTGTTGGTGCACTTGCAATGTCAATTGGTCTTAAGCGGCTTTCTTAAGATGTAAGGGGTGTTTATTGCAGCCGAGAAGGCAAAAAAGCAGATATTAATGCTATTAAAGTGCATTAAACTGAAGAATGCTATAATGTGAGTCACTTCCCTGCAAGGATTAGAGGGAGGATTGTGAGTGAGGAGAGAAAGTGGAAATGTTCATCTTGTTATGTGAAAGGCAGGAGGGGAAGAGAGGGACACATGAGACGTGTGTGTGTGTGTGTGTGTGTGTGTGTGTGTGTGTGTGTGTGTGTGTGTGTGTGTGTGTGTGTGTGTGTGTGTGTGTGTGCGTGTGTGAGCGAAAGACTCCAACTCTCCCATCTCTGAACAATAACAGCAGTGCAGACACGGATACATTTCATACATTTTGCGTATATCAAGCAGCGGACGGCGAGCAGACAATCACATGAGAAGCATGTTTCTCGTTTTAAATGCAATAACAGAATCTATCTTACTGCTGTAGCAGAGGAGAACATTTAGGAGGTGATCGCTCGGCAAGAAACTCAGCGATCAATAGTTATAAATTAAGGGTGAAAAACTAATAATAATATCATTAATACAGTATCTCTAGTAACTCATCGTTATCTATCTCAGGCTGTTCTCATGCAGCGTCTGTAGCTATACAGACACAAAGTGATGAACTACAATGTGCACATGGAATCAGTTTGTATGTGGTCCAGAGTTATTTATTTTGTCACTTTGTAACTTTCATACTTAAGTTCACTTAATTATTTTAACACAAACTACGATTCTTTCCCAAAACTAATCAAGTAGTTTCATATAAAGACAGAACTTTATTTTGAAAAGACTGCAAGCTGAAATTGACACGTGTTGCTGAACAAGATGTCAAGCAGACAGTGAACTCAGTACAGGGACAGTCTCCCCGGAGCAGCTCAGGGTTAAGCACCTTGCTCAGGTGGCAGCCCTGGTATTGACTCACAACCATCTAGTGTTTTGTTTGGAAGGCGTACCACTGGACCACTAGGCCATCACCACCACCTGAACCAGTTCTTCAGGAACTAAGAAGGATTCATTAACTGGTGTTAGGTGTTACCAAACCACAATAAGACAAAATACATCTCACCTGCCTGGCTTCTTTAGTGTGTGTGTATGTGTGTGTATGCGTGTGCGTGTGTGTGTGTGTGCCAAGCTTACAGTTTGTAGTATCTGCTGTTGCATTTTGGGAAAGTGCATCAAAACTTATGGATGAAAATATTGCTGCCTTCAATCATGATCATTGAGTGCAGGTGAAAGTGTTGTGGTCCAGGTTTAAAATGAACAGTTTACTGCCACCTGGACTTCAGCTCAGGATCCAGCCTGATGAATTGGGGAATGACAACAGAGTGTAATTTGGGGAACACAGAAGCTCAGGGGTCCGCTGGTGATGCCGGTATTTCTTTGAGAGATAATTCCCTCATTGCCACGTACTGTGCGCAGAGCGGTGACAACGCTCGTCCATCTTTGGAGCTGAAAAGAAATGAGAAGCTGGTGTGTGTAAAAGATTGGAGGATGTGGACTGGCCCAAAGAAGCGGAGGGGGGAGGAACAGCCCTTTTACTTTCAGGCTGACAAGGTGACAAAGTTCAGATGTTCTGTAAGTCCGAAGACAACACGGCGTCCGCTGAACCCAGAACCAAGGACAGGGCGTGCTCGCTGCCAGCCTCTCGCTGCACTGTGGGGATGTTAAAATGTTACCTCCTCTGGATCCACATGCCCGGGTGCCAGCGTGTTGATCAATGATGCCAGCGTAGCTGCCCAAGTTAATTAAACTAATTTATTTTACCTTGTCAGGAGAGACTTGGCAACATATTCGGCTCTTTCTGCAGCAGCTAAGACTGGATGTGTGCTGCCGGGGCCCACATGGGTTCCTCACACAGCAATCAGGCAAGAACACTAATTATAAAAACAGTAGAATAAAAGAAACACCTGTCCAGCTTTATGTTGTGTTAAGTTTTGGACTTAAATGGTATATTAAAAACATATACATACACGTCGCTGCTGAGCAATAGAATTCTGCAGATGGTTAAGTTTTGTACAAGCAAGAAAGAAATCATGACATTTAAAAGTTGTGCCCAATAAATGCACTAAATCGTTTCTGCAAGTCCCACATTATTAGTTATCCAGAACATTCAATTCAAAAGCTCCTGCTTCACATGCTCTGTGGGACGGCAGTCATCATCATTGATGTTAACCCTCTGATTCTGCCTTTCTGAACAACATTAAGAAATGTTTAGTTTGGTATCTTTATTTTCAGCACAACCTCACCTATATAACCTGATAGTTATTTTGTTCATTTTGACATACTATATGAACATATTGGACCCAAAACCACACAAAAAACGTAAAAACTGATTTTGAAAATGATATTATTTTTACTGTGGGTGACACAAACATGCACAACGACACATTTTGAAAGCTGGACATATATACATGGATGTCACTATGATAATGTGAACGTTTGATTGAGGTAGCATGAACCTAAATACAAATGTTATGAACAAACAGCAGGTGTATCCAGAGGCGTTTCCCCTCATTCCCTCAAGTTCTTTTGTTTTTGCTCCCATTTTTCATGAGCTGAAATCAAAGATCTAATATTTTTTCTATATACACAAAAGATTTCTCTCAAATGTTGTTCACAAATGTTGTTCACAAATGTGTTTAAATCTGTGTTAGTGAGCACTTCTCCTTTGCTGAGATAATCCATCCACCTCACAGGTGTGGCATATCAAGATGCTGATTAGACAACATGATCATATATATCCTTATCGTCAGGCTGTCACAATAACAGACCTCTCTAACACGTGCACTTTTATCTTGTATTCGGACCAACACTAAATCTATCTGTCTCTCAATTCTCAATTGTTTCTGTCACTTTCCTTCAATCGCCGCCTCTTTCCGCATCGCCTCGTATCACTCCGTTTACTCGATTACCCCCTCCCTGGTCAATGCTACCTGTTGAGCAGGATCTACAGTCTCCAGCATTATTTTAATACGGTACGGTGAAGATTTAAAATACGTAGCGACCGCCACATTGCATTTCTCATACTTTTGAGCGTGTGAAAAAAATACTTTTGCATCAACTTTATATCATCGTATCTCCGTTTGTACTGCGTCGATTTACATGAAGCAAAGACTGGCAGAGAGTTTCAAGCCTGTACTTTCGACAGAAGCAGGCGGCAATGTTGGCCGGACTGTTGATTTATGGGGCGCCGGTTTGAACAGGTCATGTGATCTGATCACGCCAGCGTGACGGTCGACTCCTAAGGGTTAAATGATGCGGATGTTCACATTTCGTTTAATTGCTTTGAACTTGAATATGAAACATCACTTTTACATACTAGTTAAGAACTGATCTCATGCCACACAATGAATTCAAACACCATGTGTGCTGTATAACTGCAGAGTGTGACGCTGCTGCATCAGGAACGCAGACCACGAGGCGGCTGCAGATAACGTAATGTGTCCCATACTTATTGAACGCAAACCTTTCTTTTCCGGAACCTCACAAAGTAGTTCCCTTTCACAACTTTCATGTATTTTGCTTCAGGAGTCACTCACAATCTGTTACGAACCACGGAATACAAAAACATAGGATCCAAAATACATGACTCCACAACAAACAAAAGATCTTTTAATACAAAGTTTACCCGTTAACAATAAACATACACTCGACTAGATCAACAAGACGAACTGGCACAAGACGAGGGGAGACACGACTATTTATACATGAGGTAAGGGCACACAGGTGACAACAATCAGGGGCGGGGCAGACGATCACAGAAGCGGGAAAACACACAAAGGCAGGAAGTTAAGTGACCTGGAACGAGAGGGAAAGGTGAGTTTCAAAACAAAACAGGAAGTGCAAGACGACACTAGACAAGCGCGACGGTAACTTAACATAATGTGACCTGAGAGACGTTAAACATTGAACATGAACTAAACTGATACATAAATACATAACATAACATTAAATAATCTGACGGGAATTCGATCTTTTCGATTGTGTCATGTCGTAAAGAACGTGTCGTAAATAACATACAGCAAAGAGCCATGTTGCTTTAAGTAATAATAGTATTTAGTGTACATACGCAGTATATTCTCTATTTCGTTATTTGAGGAAAATCCATCCTATTGTTGATAATATATGAATTTCCTCTCTTCACATGAGGTGTAATTTACCTTTAAGCTGTTAATCATTCAATCCCCGTGTCAATACAAACACATCTACTTTCATTGTTATTTAATGTTTATTGTTAAGTGATCAATTCAAGCGTCGCCGTAATTACACCCCCCCTCGTGAAAGAAAATGAATCCACATTTTTTTTTGTTATCTTCTTCTCCATATGATTAAACAAGAACCAGAGGCATTCATTCAATTAGTGTTTCATTTACCACATTTAATTACCCACAATCCCTGCCCTCTTTGACCCTGCAGGAAGCCTCGTATGACTAATGAGCGCACTTACCTGATTTCCTCGCCTTGGAAATCACATCAGTGTGTATTTCCCATCATCTGCTCGCAGGAAGGCGGTATATATGGTGACTGAAGATTAAAGGATTTTTTGGGGGGTGGGAGTGACGGTTTTACCAGGGAAGAGGTTTCCAGCCTGCGTTGAAGGCGTCTGTGATGCTTCCAGCTGGTCACTTTCCTCCAGCCGGACACTTTGATCTCCTGAAAGCCCAGCAACCTGCCACACTCCTCCCTGTGTACCTGTTGCACATTAAATGCACTTTGGCACAGAACAAATGCTCTGAACTCGTTTTCATTTTGTACCAGATAATGTCAAAGAGGTTTTTTACTCTGCTCACTTCCCATGCAAATGATTCGCCTTACACTTTGGACATGGTGTGTTGTAGAGTTGAGACTTGGATAGCCCCTTAATACGCCCGTTAATAAGTCTTGAAATTGGCTATTTCTAGCTTTTAAACTCAATGATGAAATTCTCTTTGTATTGATTGAAGATACCACGTCTGTCACCATCATCCTTTCTTACTCCTGGTTAACTGGCAAATGAAAGACAGATAAATTGGAAATTTCTCAATTTTGCTTCATTGAGCTTTTATAAGACTCACAGCTGGTGTGTGCAGGAGGAATACTAAGAGAAAAGAGCTTTTCTCTTTCTGATAACAGCTTTGTACTGCTTTAACTATTTGCTGCAACAGATTTGAGAGAGAATGACCTGCAGTATGCAGACTGGATGCACACAATACAAGAAGCTGTCACGGCGTACAACATGTGAAAACTGCATGACTCAAATACAACATACAGTAACCTGGAGATACAGTTTCAGCTTTACATCGCACCGGTCAGATGTTACATGATACTAAACGTCCTCAGAGTGGTCGTGGTTTTAACTTGGAGCAAAATGCATCGTGTGTAAGAGATGAGTGTCAGGATCTCAGAAGAATTCAGCAGCTGAACACGTGAAGTACTTAAAAGCAGATGCAGATTTGATTATGTCAGTTTCCTCTGTGCCTTCACAAAGAGTTACAGCAAAGGGAATTTATATGCTATTCTTAACTTCAATGAAAATGTTCAAGGAAGGTCTCTAGCTCAAACAAAACGGCATGTTTTGATCTCTCTTATAATTGCTGTGCAAATAATTACCACTAATTGGAGTCATCTAGAAGAAACTGCAACACATTCTCAACTTATTAATGATCGTGGTATTAAAATATGAAGAAATCCACAACACGTAGAATTAATATGAATCTGCCTACAGCTTGTCCAATGACCTTTTGTCGTTTAACAAACTGTAGGCAGAGCCGGTCAATGTGTTGCAGTGTTTGTGAAGATGCACGCGCTGTGAGAGTGGACGGCTGCCATGTTGAAGGACTCGCAGGTTGAGAAGAAAACTGAATTAAAGTTTTATATGAGCCATTAGTGTTCTACCATGTTGTTTAACTCAGCCAGTGGAATTAATTTCTTGCGTCTTGTTATGATATACACCTGCTGTTTAGCACATTAAGCAGTGGAATATTATTCTCAGCATAAGTGTCTTGCTTTAAATTTTAATGAAGGGTGGATATTAATATTTAAGATTAAGGATTCCAGCATTAGTGTCCGACTGTAAGCTCAGTGTCTTCACAACTGTGTAAGTAAACTTGTGTCTGTGCTGTTTAATACAAATAATGATCAATTTATGAAGACATTCAAATTTCACAATAGTATGTAGTTACTATTTATCAGCTCCGCGACAGATGTGAGTCAATTTAAGCCTGGTATTAAAGCAGGTTACAATACAGCAGCACCAAGAAACTTGATTATACTCGTTCAATAGAACGTCAAATTATCTTTGTACTTTCACCTGGTAGAGTTAACATCTTTATGTCCCACCTTGTCCACTAGTTTTCAAGGACAGGCCTTCTTAGTGAGGAAAAGCTAAATGTATATACCGGGTGTGTGGCACCTTGGACATTTTAGTAAATAAACTACACGCAGAATTACTATTGTTTTAGTTTGTGTTGTTGCTTTAGTTCTAACAACCATTTTTTGGGGAAAACAACGGGAACACTCACCTGCTTTCACTTTAGGTAGCTTGAGTTTTATTTTGCTGCGGTTGCAGACTAACAAAAGTTACCGCATCGCAGTAAACACACTTTTGACTTTTTAAATATTCAACCACAATCTTTCCTTAACCAAGTTCTGTGAGTGTCTGGACATAAAACCCTTTAATCACGCTTTAGTCGAGTGGATACGGTTTTGCAAACATATGAAATATGACAGGAAACTATTTGCAGATGTGATCAAAATCAGCATTTTGAGACTTGCAAGAACATTGTTGAACATAATCCAGGCACAGACTGTCTTCCCAAGAAAACAGATCCATGTAGCGACAGGTCCAAAGTGACGAAGCCCTCCAAAAACCTTTTGACCAGAGCCCAGGTGAGCCAAAGTGTCACGGTTAAGGACAGGAGAGAACCCAATTGCAGGACGCCAGACGAGTTCAACAAAAAGAGAGCTTTATTTTATAAAAAGCTAGCAAAAATACAAAGTAACAAATAAAACTGAAAACACAAACCACAAAAACACAAGGGCAGGGTGAATGGACACAGGAGGATCAAATTAACAATCACAGGGGGAGGGAAAAACCAAGTCAATATTGTTTTTTTTTCAAATCACGACACAACAATCGCCCTCAAATGTTGTAACCATGACAATGAAGCTCCACTAACCTTAACGATGCAGTTATTTTAACCCAAATCTTTCCCTGAACGTAAGCAGGTGTTTTATGTGCCGTAACCTAAACCAAACCTTAACCAAACCATCGTCACATCATAAAACTGAGGTACTTTCCTAAAGTGATGTATAATTATACATATTTTCTGAGGACATTCACAAACAACCTGTTTTGTTGTTTTATGTGGAGGACGGCGATATGTTTCATGCCAAATGTATTTGCTGCTGCACATTTGTAATATATAATATATTTGTAATATTTAAACTTTCTAGGACACAGGGTTGTCATACAGAGAGTTTACTCATCATTAATGCAGGTGCACTGTACAGTCGATGCTCACACCTGGCCAACCTCGACCGCTGTTGGCTCGTGAACAGTTAGTGAAGGTTCGCAGAACATTACTCATTCTCTTTCACTGGACAAACTTTCCCAGCTCCTGCAGGAAGTCAAACCGGCTCCTTCTTGATCACAAACTGCTTTTGTGACCGGCCTGCTGGTTTCATATGCTCTGTGATCCTGTCTGAACCTCGGACTTCATACATACAGTACTGGGGACACGTGTGCACTTGTCAGCAGAAGCTCCACTGTACACTTCAGTGTTCTGTACTTTGTTGGTCTCGTGAGTCATTGTGAGGAGTTTTGAAACAGTCGGTTGGAGAGCTTGAAGCTTAAGTTCGGCTTAACTTTTTTTAACTTTTACTTTTGCCCGAGGCAAATCTCACTCAGAAGGACAAAGGTGGATTATTTATTTGATTTTTTTCACAATTTACTACAAATTCATTAACGCTGAGTTCAAACATCCACTGAAATGACACTGTTACAGCCGAGGTCATGAACACTTTCTACCAGAAGCTTTGTCTCGTCTGCCATCTTTGTGAAACTTTGTGAAATGAGAGTCGATTTTCAAATGCAATTATGTTCTCTGTGCACAAAGAGAAAACAAAGCAATGGCAAGAAGTGAGAGTGGAGTCCTGGAGCAGGGTATGCATGTAGTTACCTCAGGACACTTAAAGCCATAAGTTTAGCTGCTTAACAAAAGGCGTTGACTAACCTTTCCACTTGACAGATGTTCAATTTGTGCGTAAATTAGCCAATGCTGGCTAAACATAGTGTTTGCAATCAGTTCCACAAAGGAAATCAATGGCGGGGCAGCACATTGGTAAACACTTCTGTTTGTGCGTGTGGATAGTGAGGACCTTTCCTCCCTGTGACACTTACACTTCTGCGTGACTTCAAACACAAACATCATGTTTAACATCAGCTCCAGACTTTTTGATATCTTCAGCCGACACCAGAAACGCAGTCGCAGCCTAAATCGATTTCTGAGTCACACTATTTAACATTTGTTGAAAACCTCCTCTTGTAACAACAAAATGTCTTTGTGAAAATGCAATTCAACATTTTTCTAGCTCTAAAGAGGAAGCAAAAAAAAAATAGAACATGCACAAATTGCCCCGCAACACCTGCATCCATAATCCATGATTTGATCCGGTGAGTTTTCATTTGTTGATATGAAACAGTCTCACATCCAAGAAGCAAATGCAATTCAGAAAAGGAAGGCGCTATAATCCGAATAGTGAGATCATATCACTGGAACAGGGAGGCCGTGGTGTCATGTGAAGTATCACTTTGAAATCACATCCCCCCCTCCTTCAGTTTCCCTGTACTTGCACAGGGAACACTGTCCTCTTGTTAATTAAAAAACAGATTTTTTCTTTACTTTATTCATTCGTGAATACAACGACAAAACAGCAATCATGTCGCCATGACACTACACATAAATGTTTTTTTTTCCTTCTCTGGCCCTCTGCCCCTGCCTCAAACAGGCTACATACATGCATACACACTTACTGACACACACACACACACACAAAGCCCCCCATGGGCCCCATCTGGGGTGTGGATGTCCACAGCAGTTTGTGAACAGTGCCGTGCACGACAATGCAATAACATGAGGAAATACGTCATTCTGTAAGTAAAGACGACTGTTATTGAACCCCCTCAGCGTTCTTTAACGCACCATCAGACGAGCATGCTAAGTGAAACCAAATCAGAGTGAACACCCACAAAGGGGGGCACAACAGGTGCGTGCTGTGAGCGGACCACGGTGCATCCTCCAGCGGTGACATTTGCGGTAGAGCTTCTCTGTGACCTTCAGTTGGTCTGCAAGGCTTTCAGCTATTTCTGACAATCTGCAGCAGCAGAACAAGCAACGCGGATGTTTTTGTCTTCACATCTCTCTGTTGTCCGTCTTGGTTATGTTTTATTATGCGGTCAAAGTGGAAGAATATGTGTAGCTCTTTTATTTTCTATTTTCTATTTTTGTTTCATTGTTTTTTTGTTTTAACACATTTTTTTACTGCCGGGCAATATATATTCATATATTCAGTATATTTTATATTACTAAATAAGTAGTAACTGCAGCTGTAAAAAGTACACCAGAAAAAGTTCAGTACTTAAATAGTAAATGTACTTTAAAAAGTTTTTAAAATATTGCATGAGATTTAATCACCAGGCTTTATAGTTATAATAAGTATATTTATTTATTACATTAAACTGCCCCAGTTGTATTTCGCTATAATAAATATGATGTGTTTTCTATGAAATGGTTAATTACAGATGAGATGCTGTAAAATGAAGCGAGTTATCCGTATAATCTGACATGTTTTCTGTGTTAACGTCAGACATGCTGCACATCTTTTCACACCATGTGGTTGATTTTAAAGATGACTGATGTAGTGCTGATATTTTATATTTCAGTCATCACAATTAAAGAGCAAAGAAGAGGTGGAAAGTTCAATAACGTGCACTAACCCTGTGATTTACAGTACAATATGGGACTTGTTCGCAGAGGTATAATCAGGCTGATTCATCCGCTGCTCTTTCTGAGCCTGTCAATGTCCATTAATCAAAGCTAAAGTAATCCCAGATGGATTTGAGTTGTAAAACGAGGCTCCTCTATAACCTGTAGAGGAGCCGGGAAATAATAATTGTCTTTTTTTAAAGTAGCTGCTGTTCTTCAAGTTAACGGGCACACCTTGAGGATTTTAATTCTGACTGAGCATCTTTTAGGTTTGAGGTTGACCTTGAGCCGTTCTACGCTGGGAACAGGAACGCTTCATTAGGGATTTCTGGATTCAATCAATTTTCATAAAAAGGTTTAAATTTCCTCATTCTGCTTCCGTTGTTTGGTCATTTTCTACCAAAGTCGGTGACTGTGCCTGTAGGTCGTGTAAGCCTTTTGCTGAGTCATGTTCAGAGTGACTGAATGAATTGTGTCTTGAGTCAGAGAAGCAGGCGAGATCGTCGTGATATTAGAGCTGACGTTGTACTATTGCTACCTCTGTTCAGCAAAATGATTTAAATCCAGAGTCAGTGAGTGTCGGTACAGAACGATCAGGTCCGACGTCAGCAGGGTTCACCAGTGTCCACGCCTCGGCCTCAAGCTCGCCTTAAACAGACTTTCTGAATTAAAGAAGGCTGCATGGAATAAAGTTGATGATGGCTTTGTCAGAGTTGTTTTAGTATCTATTAGTGTTGTTTTAGTCACTCTAGCTGCTAGCTGCTAGCTGCTAGCTGTTGATGTAAAAGTCACCCTTTGGTGTCCGTATGACATGCACCAGGCTTTCAAGTAACTCCAATGAACATCCTGGCTTGTTATTACTTAATACCTGCATAACTACTCCTCTCACTCGCATTTGTAATCTTTTAGCAAGTTGTACTCGTTTAGTACTATAATTCTGGTATTGTCATAGTGAGCATGTTATCCTGACATTTAGCTCAAAGCACTATTGTGCGTATATATCCTGAAAGAGCTGCTAGTGTGGCTGTAGACTCTTAGTCTTGTTAAAACATTTATTCCATGAAGGCATCTGAAGAATGAGAATCGCTGGTACGCATCGGCTGGAGCTGTAATTCGACATAGTTAATGCGTAGACGGTGACATTACATGACAGGCTGACAATACAGGATTTAAACTCTCATTGTACAGCAAAACATCAACAAGGCTACATGACAGAAAAAAATGACATGAGGCTGAATATAAAAACAGTGCAAGCTAATTACCTATTCCAGCAGCAGATTGGAGCAGAGTAGTGATCTTTGAGAGCAGAACTTGAGGAGGCTGCTGAGTGCAGCACAAAATAAAGAGGCAAGAATCTGCTGCTGTGTTTAAGTCACAGATGTTTGTGGCTTTCAGCTTATGGAAGCTGAAATCACTGTGTGTGACTGTAACCTTGCTGTTGACAAGCTCGTGTGGGTCCAACCTTGAAGTGCACTGGATGAACGTGGAGCAGAGGCCGGAGGCAGCAGGGGTCGTCACCGCTGTCCAATGCAAGGCTATCCTGCCGCTAATTGTAGCTATAGCTGTGTAATAACTCAGGCTCCAGCACCATCCAGGCAAACAACACATGTAGTTGTTGCCACTTTGTAGTTAAAGCCCACTTACTGAGGCTGCCGAGGACAATTCAGCGATAGTAATAATAATAATGAGCTTCTTTTTCTTTCTCAAGTAAAGTCTGTCAGTCTGTCTGGAAGTACATCCAAAACCCTGATCAGGTGCAAGATTTATAAAAAATGCAAGACGGTGGAATAGGAAATGGAATTGATTTCCCCTCAGTGGCTTATTCAGCCATCTTTTAACTCCCACTGGTAACAAGACATCAATAAAGAAGGTGGTGCATTGTGTATGTTTGACATATTCTAGATTCTCTTATCAAATTCAATCGTGGATGTCATCTTTATTTCCTTTACCTCCTTTGCTATTTTAGCTTAGATGTTTAGTCTTTAAATCCCACGTGCACACTGCACATACAGCATGACGCTTCACATCTTTACTACTTATTTTACAACCAGAAGATCATAGCTTTTATTCCAGCACCAGCTCATTTGCGTCCGTCAACAGTTGTGTTCAGTCAAAATGCTGCCTGCTCCATAACTCTGTGTTATGAGAGATGGTAGGAATGTAAAAATCCCCTCTCATGAAAGCAAATGTTTTGGCACCAAAAATCCAGTACATTCTCAAATGTGTGCATATAAAACAAAACAGGTCGAGAAGGGTTTAGCTGCAGAGCTCAAGGCTCGGACCTACATCCACCTTCGCACCCTGACTGCATCACCTTTGTGTTTCTGGACCGTGGAGCAACACATCTGAGGATCTCAGGGTGCAGGAAGGAACACAGGGCAATAAGAGGTCTGATGAATAACTTGGCGAGACGAGACCTCTCAGGACTCTGTAAGTAATTAATAAAACCTTCAAATTGATTGTAAAAGCAACAGGAAGCCAGTGAGTGGTCATGTTTGCCAAGTTAAAACAATACAACCTTAATATTTCAGTACATTACATTTAGCAGAAGCTGTTATCCAGAGCGACTGACGCAAATAGCAACACATAACTTGTAGCTACTAACCTTATGAGTTAGCATAGCTAACGTTGCTAATGATGTTAGCTAACGTTAGCAAACTTATAAGGTTAGTACAAGCTATATGCTACTTCACGTTACAATGGATGTGATATTGTGTATTTAATATATGCACTTTATTTATTAACGATAAGCGTGATAAAACAATGCACTGCAAAATAGTGGCATGTAGCCTAAACATTTATTGATAAGGTAGCGTGGTAAACACACATTATCTTCCACCCCGGGCCTGCAGCTGGACACTACTGAGCAAAGATGAGGGCAACACTGTAGAAACCATCGGCATTTTATATCTCGTAGATTCACAATATATACTCACTTCATTCTTTGCTCTGTAAATGTGTTTTGGGATGTGGTGGGTGGGAACTGGCTACGTCATAAATATGCTATGCAGCCTTTCCGCATTTACCAAATCCTTTCAGAGACAATGAGCAACCTTTAAATAGCCAAAGTCTGACAAATCAACCACAGGAAATACTCCTTTCCTTTTCAAAATGAGGACACATTCAGAGTAATGGGAATGTGTTTTTCTGGCAATAAAATTGGCTACTGTCTAGTGATTAAAAGAACCGCTGGGTTTCTCTTCTTTAAATCCCAGGAATCTCGAGCTTCTCCTGTTCATCTGAATCATATTAGACAGCCATTGTGAAATATAAATTATCAAATTTGTTCATTTCACACCAGAGTCAGAATGAAAATATGCTACAAAACATTCTTTTAGGATTGGCTCTCATTGTTTTTCATTTGTATGCCTACCTAAATGAAGAGGAGTGAGCGAATTGTGTATTTAGTAATTGAAATGGTTATGGTTAGTGACAATATATTTATGTATGCACATAATTTATATTTTCTGGCTCCATCCTTTCTAAATGCTGTGCATGCCTGTGGGAGAAGGGGTACCTGGGCCTGAGTAAGCATCTTATTCAATTGCAGAGGAAAACTCCATTCTGTGTTTCAATCCCAATCTGTAATGAAAAGATATTCATCATGTTCGTCCACCGTGTTGTTGCAGGTACATGACATTTCACAGTCGTCGATATAAATGCAGTCTTCTCTGGGAATGACCAGGTATGCTCTTTATTACATGTAGAGTGCAGCGCTTCACTACAGTCTATTCCTTCGGTTTAAAGCCTCATTTGTAGAATTAGATTTCAGTGGATTGTTTTCATTTACATTTACAATAACTCCAAAAGTAAAGATTTATTGAAAAGGTTTTTTATGTAACCAAATATTCAGCGTGAAGCCTTTTTAAAAACAACATCCTGTCAAAAAACAAACAAAGGGGGGCACGCACCTGTATTAACGGGGCGGACTTACATCAATCTAACAGCCACATAAACAACATTTATACAACCAGACTAACTCATGGAATTAAATATGAAGAGACACATTTGAACCTCAAAACATTCGATACAGCCCATATTAGACCATAGATTGGTATCTTAATACAAAATCCAGATGTAAATGTCTGACCAGATTCATTAGTGACTGAGATGAAGTGTCTTCTCGTCCACTGGCTCAGGCGTGTGCAACGTAAAGAAAGCATCTTTCTATCAAAATCAACCCGGAAGCTTTATTTGCAACTGTGAGCCGTCAGAAAAAGCAGAAATCCCATAAAAAAAGTATTTTAAATGCAGTTCCTTTTCAAATACTCAGGTGATTATGCTTTTCTGGGGAAGAATCTTTCAAATCAGATTCAAAACAACACCTTGTCGTGTGTTTTGTGTCCTGCAGTGAACGAGGGAGAGAAAGGTAGCACACGTGCTTGTCTTACAGATTCACTGTGAAGATCAAATGCAATAAGAAACTGACCAAATTTGAAATATCAAATATGATTGCAGCACAGTTCTCTAAACAAAACTGTTTCCATTTCCACTTTCAAAATGTGTGATGGAACAATTATTACACATTGAAAAACACTTAGCCAGTATTACTCATTTTACTCTCGACATTTTAAGTTGTGTTATGTGGCATGCTTGTTACTCGAGCACACCGTCGCACAAACCTGTGTGAGAAACACTGTCATAGAGGGTCATAGAGGGTATGTTGCCCCGATGTGAACACAGGTGTGCCTTGAGATTTTGGCTTGGCCACAGAAAGGTTGAAAACAACCGTCCTAGAGGGAGGATGGCGTATTGCAGTTTCCTGAGGGTGGGGGAAGAGTAAAAGAAAGTAGACACTTGTTACTGAGATGGGCTGATGTGACCCCCGTCAAGATAATAAACGCGTGTAAGGCTAGGAAAAGCCACGCCACGCCACGACCTGAACAAGCTGAGGTCATCTACCAGATACCGAGAAATGTTCAGGAATGTGACATAGAGGTCTCTGTGATTTATAGTTTCAACCACATATACGCTCGGACACAAGCGTTTGGAAGCCAGTGACGAGACTTTAAAGACCTCTCCAGTTCATTTATTAAGCTAATTACGCTAGTTTTAACAAAGTGATCGTAGGAGGAGATCTTGTTTCTCACCTCTGGCCCAGAGAACATATTTCTTCCACGACAGTTGAATAAGCAAAAAGCTTCAATGTTTTAATGATGTTTTGAGGGCTATGAAACCATTTATATGGCTCAACGATGAGCAATACAAGCGGCATTGAGCAGCCCGTGTGAAGTGGTAACACCGCAGCGTAGATGTCCTTGACACTTGTTGCATCATCAAATGATAAATGTCGCTGAAGCTCTATTTAAAAATGTTACCTTCGTATTTCAGTCTGAAAAGGTCGTCGAGGACAAAAACACAGCTGGAGCGTACGTACTGTATCTTAGCAACACCTTATTTTAGGACCGCCATCGTGTTTTCAGACGTGTTAGGATTCAAAACTAATATGAATTTCAATAAACAATTTAATTTATTGTAGTACTACGCCTATGATCTCAATGTGTAACTACAGTGAGGACTCTTTGAGCTTTGAAGATAAATGCTTTGACATTTAACCAGGAGGGATGACCCTGAGGTTTCACACAAGCAGAAATGCAGAAGTCACACAACAAACTCTGGAGCCTCAGTGTGCAGGCCATCAGCCATAAATGTCTTGTAATTAACATTATTCCCATGATTAAAGAAACACATGACAATAATGAGATTGTTGTCTGTATGCAAATGTTGACATTGTTTGTTTGTTTGGAGAGGTGTGCCACTTGTGTAACATGTGTCCCTACGGTCCTGCTAATCCGCATTTGTGTTTTGCCTCCACGCCCCGTAGACCGTCTGAGCAAATGTGAAGAAAGGTCACCTTTTGTTTATTTACACTTAATGAAAGCTGGATGCGTGGATCTCCGGTGGCATCATGTCTGAATGCATTGCGCAGCTACAACATGGGAGCTCCTGCACCATATGTCTGTACATGCTGGTGCTGTATGTCTTCGAACCATAGACGTGTGGAGAGAATGATCCATAAATCAACAAGTTTATTTGTCCCAGTTGGTTGTGCAGCAGTGAGACACACACGTTTAGCACACTAAAAACACAGGGTGCATAAATACGACCAATAAAAACAATAGAAAGACCATCGTGCACATAACTACCCTTCCCTCGTAGAGTTATGGAGGAGGGCAGGAGGTATGTTTTTGAATGTTTTGGTTTTAGCCCATGGAAGTCTGCGGAGGCTTCCAGATGGCCGAAGCTGAAGCTGTTGATTTAAAAGTCGGGAACAATCAGACAAGATGGATGCTGCTTTCTTATATAACCTGTTTGTTGCAAAGATCCTGCACAGTTTCCTGAGCGGTGACGATTATTCTGCTGACAGACAGCGACCACCTTATTGTGGACGTTTTTCTGCATCAGGACACATTTATTTTAAAAGGTTTGAATCCGTAGGGATGTTGTTGAGGTTGAAGTGATGAACATCATTTGTACACAACTTGACACTCACAGCATTCATATCTGAAAAGCTAGAGAACCCAAACACTGTGTCTGGTCTGTTACATGCTTTTTAATGTAACCACTACCAGAATCAATATCTTTTCCAATAAGCAGCTTCTCTGCACTGCTGCTGCGCCCTCAGAGATACAAACTCACCTGTTCCTCTCCGCTCATGCATCTTTTATAACAAGTTCAAGCACCATACATGTAGGTGTTTGTGCACGCTTTAACCCATTTGGCTGAAGAAGTGTACAGTGGGCAGGTCTGTGAGTGTTTATTTGCTGTGAGAACCTTGACTCAGTAGATTTGACGGCTGGCGGATGTGCAGCAAACCTTTGTGGAAAAATCTTTCAAATTCCCATAATCCTTCTGACAATGACCACTTTACTTAATTCTTTCTCCCGGTTTGATTTTCTGAGTGCACAGCTTCTGAATGAAACAATGTTTGGCAGTTGAATCTCAAGTGCGGGATATCCAGAGCTTCACAGCAGTACATGAATGCACCACAAATGCATAACAAAGGATTTACTTAGCACTCTTTATATTTATGAGATGGTTTCTGAAGCGTTTTATAATCTTACCTGCACAAACTGTTCCTGCCTGTGTAATCACATTTCTCACTCTTATTTTTCTCTTACTTTAGCTTCCAAAGTTGTCAGTTTAGTTTAACATCTTAAGATCTATTTTGACATTGCTTATAGAAGCATCTGAAAACATCTGGTTGTTATATATTCATGCAGAGAGCAGGGCTTTTGCTTCACACATACTTTTCTTTTTTAAATCTGTGTCAATTGAAACATCTGATTGAGGAGTTTGCAGCTTGAGGATAACACATCACTGAGTTGCTTCACTCTTGCAGAGGGCTCGGTGAGGCCCGGCTCCCTCGGAACTCGAGCGTGCATGATGTGGTGTGCACACTGAGTGATATTGACAGACATTGTCAACATACACGTTTCACATTGTGCAAAGTGCATCCAGACTTTTCTCCGTCTGAGGGTTCCCGTCCAGAAGTGGCTCAAGCTCCTGGCAGCACGGACCCATAAAACATCCCCATATTTGAATTTTTAAATTAACGGGCAGTATTTCCTCATCCGCTGAAATAACCTTCCATCTAATATTGGCATCAAACTGCACCTAAGCACAAATGTAATTATAGGAATATATCAAATGCAGCAGCTGTTGAACAAAATTGGGGTGTTTTGAATGACCATCATTTCACCTGCTCCGTAGAGGCCACCCTGTGATACATCCTGCATTAATATCAGAACTAATTCTTGTTTTATCGTGAGCCGGTCACATCATATTACACACTGAACTTAATTGAAATGTCTCAACCAAGCAGTTACAGAAACATTCCTCT
Organism: Cottoperca gobio; assembly: GCF_900634415.1. NCBI lineage: Eukaryota > Metazoa > Chordata > Actinopteri > Perciformes > Bovichtidae > Cottoperca > Cottoperca gobio. The sequence goes on along the minus strand of NW_021166866.1, from coordinate 199,147 downwards.
CAACGTCAGGAAAAATGACAAAATGTAGGTTATTTTTTGCACTGAGCGGCAACATGTTACGAACCACGGAATGAAAAAACATAGGATCCAAAACACACGACTCCACAAAGTGTCTGACGTACAAACAAAAGATCTTTTAACACAAAGTTTACCCGTTAACAATAACCATACACTCGACTACATCAACCAGACGAACTGGCACAAGACGAGGGGAGACACGACTATTTATACATGAGGTAAGGGTACACAGGTGACAACAATCAGGGGCGGGGCAGACGATCACAGAAGCGGGAAAACACACAAAGGCAGGAGGTTAAGTGACCTGGAACGAGAGGGAAAGGTGAGTTTCAAAACAAAACAGGAAGTGCAAGATGACACTAGACAAGAGTGACGGTAACTTAACATAACGTGACCTGAGAGACTAAACTATAACATAAATACATGACATAACATTAAATAATCTGACGGGACATGACACAGCAGCAACATGTTACTATATGCTGGTGCTGGTTGTCCATCCATCTACTATATCTGATTTATATAGCTGCACACATCAATGACCAGAATATGTCATTCCCAAGAGAATAAGCGGGGGCTTTTTACTCAAAGTAATGTAACAATAACAGAGAATAGTCATTTACACAGTAATTTATATTCAAATTATAAAACCCTTAATGCTCCTTTAAACCAGCACCTTAGGGTTACTGTCTGTCTCAGTAATGGTTATTGACTGGAGCTAAACCTCACACGCCCTGCACAAGGCCCTTTGCAAGTTGTGCAGTGGATATTCCACTGTATTCAATTTGATTGTGATCTATTGGAGCTGTCAACTCCGATTACGGCAAAGGTGCTCGCGAAAACGGGTGATCCTGCACATTACAGTGATTTCACAGCAGGAGGAGACACAACACTCCCAACATTGCTCGTATCTCAGATCTATAGATTTTCATATTCTTATCCGAAACGTCTTTGAACACCACCTGTTCACGACGAAGGGCGAACAAATGATTTTGATCAGTCCCAGGTGCCACTTCAGAACAAATCTGTTCATTCAAGTGGTTCTTTACACATCAAAGTCAAAATAAATAAATATAAAACATATGTTTTAACACGAGAAAATATAAATATCTTAATATCGAGGCACATTTCTCTGGGAGATTATTTAATGACTTTACTTAATGAGTAATGAGATTCATCCGTTGGCCTCATGTGCTCCAGCCATAGATCCAGTAGGTGATTTGGGTGGGGTTGGGGGGTGCATTCCCCCTTGTTAACCCCCCCCCCCCCCCCCCCTCTATCCCTTAGAAGCAGAGAGAGTGCTGCGTGTGTAGGCGGAGCTGTTAGCATCCTTCTGGTTAGCGTTAGCTGAATGCTAGCTGCACTAGCAGTTTATTGTTGCACCACCTGCTCCGACCTGCAGCAAATCAACCCAATGCAGACAGCAGGAGGTCAGAGGCTATATATATTGTTCTTTATTTAAACAAAGATATGATGCAACTATAAACATTTCAGCAGAACAGACCCAAAACAGGATTCTGGGAATTGATTCAATCACAATTTTGTATGTTTTTTATGTTTAGATTTCTCCAAACGATTTGTATCTTACACAACCACGAACCACTAAACACACTAAATGTGTTAGAAGATCAAAAAAAGAAGGTATCTCAAAGGACTTGTGGTTTTGGCCTCGCTCGTTAATTAGCTGTGGATTTCACCCTCCTATATCTTCTAATGAAGGACACAAACCGCATGTATTTCATGTAGTGTTAATGTTGCTTCCAAGGTTCCATCGAGCTCCGACGAGAATCACAAAGGAACACGAGGAATTAAAAAGGAATTCAGTTTGAGTTTGTCCAACCTGTCGTAGTTTCCCTGTGTGGCATGATTCTGGTCACGTTAGTCGCATGCTGATTGAATGAAAACCAGCTTTCTATTTAATTACATTCCAATGAATGTAATGTCAATTACTTCATTGAGAGCTGAGAGTATAATCAACCCCAGGACAGAACCGGAGAGGCCAGCTTGTGGACGCCTCAGTATTAGCAGCAGGTTACACACAGCTGTGTTCTTTCTCCACACCAAGGGATCCTGTCTTTCCAGCCAGACACACAAGCATGTGATGAATGTGTGAGGGTGCATGTGGAAGGCGACTGGCCATCACTGCTTTGCTTTCCTCTCTTCGGTGGACAAGAAGCACAAGGGAGCTAAGAAAACGTTGTTTTTACCTTAAGAGAATAATAAAATAATAAATAAATACAGCAGCAAGCTTCCACAGAATCAACAAAGCAAGCATGTAGCAGATCTGAAGGACGAGGCACGACCTCCCTCCTGGGTGGAAACTCTTTGACTATTAAAAAGTAGGTGAGGAAATATGAGTGGGATGATTTGTGTGTGTGTTTACCCCGTGTGGAGTGATAGGAGGATTTACAGAGAGCTTAAAGTGATGTTGGTTCATGGTTAGAGAACGCCGACACCTTTCATAGCGGCCGGTGGATTCAGCCCGACACTCACAGTCCTTAAGTAGATCGCTTTTTAAATCCGTATTTAACAAAGTTAATAAAGTTCATTGAGATCAAGAAACAATTTTGCAAGTGAGACCTCGCCAAATAGTGAACCATGTGTACATTTATATAAATCTGCCAACTTCTGACTTCACTGTGTGTGTTTATATTTACATGTTAGGCATTCAGCTGACGCAGCTAATCCGATTTCAATTCCTCCATTAATAACATTTCTTTTTGGACGTCTTCCAGGCGTTGAATCAAGGCCGACATGATGTGCAGTCGTGTTGTCACCACTGACGACAGAGTGTATCCGTCTCGTGCATTTATTGAATATAGGTTTTTCCAAGATGTCCAGGAGATCCTTGTGATCGATCCACAACTGAAGAGATACTGAAGTACTTCACGGTAAAGCAGCTATACAGACATGTCAATCATTTATCAGGGAGCCGAGAGTTCACAGTAGATCGTTTCAACTCTTACAGGTGAGCTCGTGGTCCTAATGTTCTGCTTGTTTGACAACATCTGCTTATGAAATAGGTCGATAGTCAAGTGTTTGATTTAAAGACTGAACATTGGTGGTGAAAAACACTTCATTTCCTGCTTCCTGGGGGATTCAATATCATTCAATATCATATAGTTTTAAATTAAATCTCACTTTCCTTCCATCTTTATCTTCCTGATGCAATCTACATGTTGACTTACAACATTATGTTTTGCAATGTTATATTGTGTTAATCACAAACCAATGCTTTCATCTGTTTATTGATTACATCTGAGACGCTGGTGTGTGTGTGTGTGTGTGTGTGTGTGTGTGTGTGTGGTGTGTGTGTGTGACTGAATCTTACACTTTTTTCACGCCGCTGATTCCTTTAAGTCCAATCTTCCTCTTGATTACTTGCTCTCGCTTCGACAGACCCAGAGGCAGGAAATATTACGAACACCTGAATGCTGAGTTGCACCAACGTTGCACCATCTGTCTCTCAGTATGTCAAAACTTAAAAGTTCCTGAGCCTGTCTCCTCCCATCGACTTCTTCCTTTCATGGTTGAAGTGCATTTAATAGTAAATATAAGCAGTGCATCATGTAGATTTCTGCAGGTTTATCTGAATATTGTGTACATGGAAGAGCAGCACCGCACATAGCAATTCATTAGCTGTGAGTTGCAGTGCGCTATTACTAAGAAAAGCACGATGAGTGTAATTATAGGAGTTTTAAATGCTAATGAAAGCGTCAGACACTGCAGCCTAATTGTTCACTAAATGAGCCGCTTGTGTGTCTCAGGGTGAGCTGTGTTGCTGGCAGAGATAAGGGGCTGCAGCTTTGACCCTATGTGTAGTGCCAATCAAACTGGGTGTATTTTTTTTTCTCTAATAGACATTCTGAAGATAATAACTGCTGCCAAGAAGCTTTTCAATCCTTCGCTGTCCAGAGAGATAAAAGAGGATTTGTCTTGATTTTTAAGGACGTGAAAGTTATTTTTGTAATTCATCTACTCTTCTCTGCTGGTCATTGTACTGCTTTTATAAATAGAAAGTAATCTGTAACCTCATCTGAGAGGTGTGTAGCGGAGCACAGCAGTGCCCTGTGGCAGGAATTGGGCTGACATGATACGCAGAGGATGTGTTATAGTTGAGCATGTCTGATTGTGCTGGAGCTGTCATCACCTGCTCCGCCTGAACTGGCAGCTATCCTGAGGCCAGTGTGCCAGGTCACCGTCACACAGCTTTCACATTTGTGAGGGAGTCAGGAGATGTTTCTGCCGTGGCAGTACTTTGATAGCTGCTGGTGCACTGAGTGGTATCAACGAGTCACATTTACTCTTCAAGTCGTTGTTTTGTGTACTTGTACGGATTAAAGTAAGTTGATGAGGCAAAAGTTTATCTAATTGGCTCTTGGTGTAAAGATATCTGCACATATACTTTGTTTTCTACTGTCGTTTGTATTGTGAACAGCACAATGCTTTGTTCCGTAAGATGCAAACAGATATACATTCTGTGAATATGGATGATGCACAAAAACGTATTTGGAGAAAGAGGAAAAAAAAAGATCTTTACCGAGATAATCTGTAGATATTTGATAGTTTTCGTCACGTGAACCGCTCGTTTGGGAAACTGATTGTTTGGGCTTCTTTCATTTTTCTTGTTTTCCACATGCTTTGTGCAAAACCGGAAGATGTCTGTGAAATAGTGGTGTCTTATAATAACCGTGTGGAATGCACCAATTGTTTTGCATGAGACAGAAAATAAAAATAAATGTACTTTTTTATTGCATCTTTCCATCCCTGACTGTACATTACATAATATACATAATGATATATTTACATAACACCCTTTGATTTGTGTGTTTAGTCATTTGGTAAGATGCTGTTGGGAATGGATCTAAAGCTGTGTTTCAGTATATATATGTATATATATACATATATATACATATATATACAGGTTTTTATTGCCTGTTTTCTGCAGCAGCTGATTTTCTTTGAACTTTTCAAATTAAGGTGCAAAATTCGACGACTATTTTCTCAGCGTGTGAGGGACTAAATGTGTGCACAGTTCTGTAGTTTTTCAAATATCTACAGAACCTTTCTATTAATTAGCAGCAGCGTACGATAGCTAGCAGGGTTGATGGCTGATCTCCTGTACTAATAGCTTAGGCTCATCACAGCAGTGTGAAGAAGAAAGCATTAATTATTCCCAGAGATCACCGGCTGTCATGAATAAAGACAATTAGCAATGCTTTGAACATGATCATATACCAGCTCCCGGTCTCCCCTCGTCAAATCCCCTCACACGTAATCATTAAATAATGCAACAGGCCTGCCAACGGTTTCCATTTCTTTTTGTTTACTAGCCAACACTGTTCACTTTCACCGACACTAAACTACACATGAATGGAATTCAAAAGAAATATCCCAGAATAATTTCTAGGACATCTGAAATGCTCTCAACCTTTGGGAGGAAGCAAGTGATCAGAGATGCAGCGAGATAATAAAAATGGATTAGGTTAACTTTCTTTGCCAGCGCACGCTGTAGGCATCCAGCCCATGTGCAGTGTTTGATTCATGCTTGTTATAGTTAATATTTAAATACATGTACCACCCGCTGTTCATTTCCATTAACCATCCGAGCATTAAAGGGCCACTGTGTAGAAATGGAATATAATATTCACATCTCTCTTTTTATTAGTGTATAAACACCTACCTTCTTATATTGAGCCCGTCATATCTACATAGTGAGCATCATCCATCAAGTCATGTTTCTACAGAAGCTCAGAACAGACAAATCAAAACTGCAACAACGCATCTGCCGCCTGAATTTCATTGCTCCTTAAATAGTGTTATTTAAGGAGCGAGGTGCGAGGTGAAGGTCCTGAAACAGACCACGGCGTCAACACGGTTTTGCACTCGGTGGCTCGTTATCGCAGTCTTGTAAAGGGAGCGGTGAGCGGAGGAGGATTCAGTTGGTTGCAATCTGCAACAGCGACACTAGATGTCGCCAAATCCTACACACTGTCCCTTTAAAGCTTGCTGGAATTAGCAAGCTAGCTACATAACTAGCACACAGCTTCCTAATTACGACATTGATTAAGCTACACTGGTTACAGAAAATGCTTTCCTACGCTGTGACGATGTGTTGATGAAGAATGAAGATCTCTATGCTTTGTAACATTACTTGTACGGAAGTTAGCCCGTTTCAATCGTTGCAATGGGAATGGTACTTGTAAAAGATGGCCGCCACTCTGACCATCCTGCTACGTTGAATTGAATGGAATTTCTGCAGCATATACTTAGCACTTTGATATCTGATAAAGGGATTTAAAAACGAGAATGTGACTTAAGCAGATGTGAAACAAAGAAGAATGAAGGTCACACATTGTAATCAGTGTTGGAGGAGGTGGAGGTGAAAGCTCTACAGGAAAGCCCCGTGGAGCAGCGCACGGAAATGTGCATGTGCAGGGTTATACCCTCTAACAAGAGGAGATAGTATAAGGGGAACAACTTGATACTTATAGCACTCTCTGCTATAACACACACACACACACACACACACACACACACACACACACACACACACACACACACACACACACACACACACACTTCTGTAAAGCACAACAACTCTGCTCAAGAGAGACATTAACCACACTAAGAGCCTGCACAGTAAGCGCTAACCCTAACAGTGCGAGGCGTGAAGTATGAAGGAGCAGAAAGGATACATGAGTCTCAGCCCAGTGTTGCCCCATTTCCACTCCGGGAACAGTCGGCCCGGGAGAAACAACAGCCGACAGTTACCTTAAAGGTCTCCAGTGTCCAAGTTGAGGACCGACCCAGAGAGGATCCAGAAATGTTTCAGAAAATTGATACAATTTGTCCTCACTGTCGCCAGCGGTGAGCGGAAAATAAAGCACCGAGCGCTTTTGTCCTGGACCTTAATAACACTGAAGCTCTCGTGTACTTTAAACTGTAACGTCAGCGCTTCTGCTGCACAACACTTGATGCAGTCAGATCTGACAATATGACTGAATGTTTAAGGAAAAGTACCGTAATAAGTAATACTTTGTATATTCCTTTTTCAACAAAGACCTTTTTTAAGTCAAGTGTTGTGAAAGATATACTTCTTTCACTGTATTTAGAAATAGTTCTCACTCGGCGAAGGTTTAGAAAACACATCACCGCTAAACATATTCTTTACCGGTCGGTGAAGACGTGTTGTATATACACAGCACAGCCTTATGACTGGCAGCATTTTCATTTGCTTGAAACTAAAAAAGCACAATTGTTTGATGCGTATTATACATAAACGTCAAACACAGAACCATCACAGTTTCCAGTCTGACACAGAAAAGCTCCATTCCTGCATAAAATGGGACGTGTTATGTAATTTCTTGGCTAATACATCTGTTTGAAAGTAAAGTACAAAGGCGATGTCTTTAAAATGAAGCGTTGTTTGATCATAATGGTGTCAAGTTGTGACCGTTGCAGTGATTTCGTTTTTATCTTTTGTTTTACATATTTTCGATACAGTTGACTGAGAAAGTCTTTTTCCAGCTCTGCCCTGCTTCATACTGTAGTTCTGTGGTTACACATAAACAGCCTGCATGTGCAAGACAGACCCCTGTGTTGCCACAATCTTTTAAATTAAACGTGAAATATTTCAGGTTTTAGACGGCATCACTGAGACGGTACTGAGCTGTGTGTGAAGCAAACAATCCCACGCTCCAGTCTTTAGCTGGTCAACTTAACGTCAGTTTATGACGAAGTTGATCTCAGTATTCTCATAAATGAGTGTTTGGTCCTGGAAGTGGTTCACTTCCTGTTAGAACAGAAACATATGTGTCTTCTCTACACTTCCTGGTAAAGCACGGAGTGCCCCAGGGGTCAATACTGGGACCAATTTGTTTCCTGCTGGACTTTTTGTTTTAAGCCTTCATTTTTGAGAATCACAGCAGCGAGATTATCAAAACTTGCTCAGTGTTGAGCTTTAAATCCACTGAAACAGAGAAGCTTTCATTATTTTGTGCAGGAACAACTGCAATGGTCTCCTGAAAGATTTAAATCAGAAAACAATTCACAGGTTCTACATTGTACAGAGGACACAGCTGAAATTAACGTATTACTTCTCTTTTAATGGAATTATACTGACTGCAAGTTTTGTATGTTTTATATTTGTATGTTGTATTCTTTTATACTTTTGTGCTTCTTTATAATCCAGGTTGTGTAAAGAAGTGGGAGAGAAATACACTTGTAGTAAAAGTGCAAGTAGACAAATAAGTAAAATCTCAGGAGCAAGGAGGCTTGTGTGACACAGTCTTAGTTGAAAAATATAAAGGGAGCCGCTGAAACCAAACAATTGCTTGAGGCCAAGAAAACGAGGCCACTCTTTTCAAATGACTAGAATCAACAGTGACATGAATGCATGCTTCTCACACTGCTGAATCTGTGCTCCGCTGCGTGCACTGAACTTAAAGGGGCATACATCTGACTGCTAGTTTAAAGTATATAAACACCAACAGACGGGTGTTTACCTGACCCCAATATCTTGTACAAAACTCAGTTGATAATGATGTGATGTGAGAAAAAAGAGATACTTCAAACGTTGATTGATTTCTTATGATAAGGTTACATTCTGTGGGTTTGTACTGCCGGTCTGACACTGAGATGTGAAAGGTCAAAATCTGTTGAGAAAACAGAATGAAAGGAGGTTTCAGCTTCCCACCTTCATTAAAAGCTTTCATGACTCAGAAAGAGTCGGAGGAAAACTCAGTCAATTGTATGGAAATCAATTCAGAGTGATTTCATTTCAGAAAATATATAAAGAAAGATAAACGTAACCTGCCACGCACTTAAATGTTGATTCTCGTCGCACAAAGAAAAGGATAAAAACGGTCGGCCAGTGAGAACAGCCCCCTGGTTACCACCTGAGCTGGCATGGCAGCTGTGCCATCCGCACAACCAGATACAATACAATAAACATTAATGTGGTTCAATCGTATGCATTTGTTCCCATGGAGCAGTTTATTGTATAAACACACAATGAGTTTTGCATAATGTTATAGATATGCATTCTTCTTTCTTCTTTCTTGTTGCTCAGAGTTTACAGGTGAGAGAACGGATATAAAACTAATCTTGTTATGGCGTCCCGGTAGCACAGGCGACCCATATACAAAGGCTGAGTCCTTGCCACAGTAGCCCGTGGTTCGAGTCCGACCCGTGGCCATTTGCTGTATTTCTCCTTCTCTCTCTCCAAAAACAAACAAATCTTGTTATTAACTCCACTGATCATCGAGAGCATGCAACGACAACAAGCTTTATTTCCACCATCATATAGAAAAGTTACAATATGTGTATAATCTATGTGTAATATGCGTTGATGCTTTGAAAGCTTTGCAAGTTACCAATAACTAAAGCTACTTAGAAAAAAGTACTTTCATTTGTTTTTTGCAATTTGCACAAAATTAATACAAAATAAAATACACAAAAGACACGTGCCTGCAAAATAAAAGCCTCATTTTATTTTAAAAAGTCCCCGTTTATTCCCAGGTTATACATTAACCAAAAATACAATTATTAATTTGCACCTTATTATAAAGTAAAACATCTTCAACACTGATAAAACAAAGAGAGGCTTCAACCTGAACAAACTGGTTCCAGTCAGTTCTGAATATTAAGACTAGTTGCACCTCCAGCTTGTACACAGCATTTATTTATTTCAGCATTTGAACGCATCTGCATTGAAAAAGCACAACAGCCACGTTTCATGTCAGTGAAATGATAACTCGCGATGACTTGTTAAGAATAACTCTGCTGCATACGACACAAACTAAATCTCTTGAAATGAATTCACACTTATTCTTTCCTGGATGTTGAGCCCTGATGTGTTTCGCGTCGTCGTTTGTTGCCTTGATTATGTGTTGAGACGTTGTTTATAAGCCCGTCTGGATTTCTGCATCACCTGCGTACTTCATATTTCCTCGTCTATGTATTCTATCATCCGTGTAAACAGCTGACAATAACACCAACAAGCATCGCAGCATAAACACGTCACATTTATTATTTTAAACTCATCTGCAGATTATTTATAACTGGTGGTTTTAGCACAGGGTGCAATGTGAGAGGCAAGTTCTTGACATCACTGAAACAGAGCCAATTTGATTTCCTGCAATGACAACGCATGGTTGAGTAGTCAGCGAAGCTCATTTGCATATTAATTTGAAGACAGATGCCACGCAGTCTTTCAGCTGTATGTACAGAGCCTTGCGTTGGTCTGTGCTCATGCCGGTCCAACTGGAGATGTGTTTACCAAACTGTATCCTCGTTCACATTTAGCTTTACTTCGTCAGACTTCATGGATTTTCCATTCGAACTTAAATAGACAAAGGTTTAATAAATAATAAACACCAACACCTTATTTGGTCCTTCTGTGCGTCTGTATCCTAAATTAAACATTCGACCAGACTTAATGCTGAAACACTAGAATCAAGTTCAAATGATACGTTTTCTCTCAGGAAGGAGAAGATACAACATCCATTTATTTAGCAGTAGTGAAGGAAGATTTCAGATCATTTACTTATTAAGCAATACTACAATATACACATTCTCAATTACACGTACATGTCCTGAATGTAAAGTATGTAAGTGTTATTGGCAAAAAGAAATTAAAGAATCAAAGTAAAAGTACTCAGATTTCCAAACAATGGTGAAAGTTTTACTTTGATATTATTCTATTGTTGGATTATTACTGATGCATTTGACTGTTGGGTTGGTTTTGTTTGTAAAATCCCTGCAAATAAATGTAGAACAAAATACAATATTTACCTTGAGAAGTATAAAGTAGCATAACATGGACGTACTCGAGTACAGGTTTGCACAGTGCTTAAGTTACTTTCCATCGCTGCCACTGTGATGAAATATTGATGCAGAGAAATGAGAAACTCTGCAGACGCTCGCAGGCTCAGTGGGCTCCACAGAGAGGGAGAACACACACCATCCAAGTCATAAAACATGATCAATTAATCTGTAGTCTGTAATCCAGTGGTGTTTGTGATTCTAAATGTGTTTGTTGTGTTGTGATGATGGAGTCAGTCTTAATAACCTATAGGCTCAGCTTGCCCAAGACAAGTTCGAGGGCTTCGATCTACCTGAAGGCAACGTGCAAATGGGAAAAACCCCGAACCGCAGGAGGAGCCCTGAAAGGGTCGCACAGGCTGTCACACGTGTCCTGCTTCTTCTACTTATGTCTACGTCTCTCTAAGCCTCTTTCCATTTCTCGCTTTGTTTGATTTTCTGCAGAACTTATTACATCAGCGGCTGTGGCGCATCATGCTGTGGGTGAAGTGGAAGATGGTGGTGGACTCCCTGCGTGGACGGAGAAGGAGGCTGCCCTGCACCGTCTGGTTCCTGCTGCTGTTTGCTGCTGGAGGTCTCGTTCTCTTCATCCACCAGTGGGATCTGTCCGAGATGGTCCAGCAACAAGGCCCAGGTTAGTCTCTACTTCCCCCTGAAGCAGACAAGAGCACACACCGGCCAATGCTACGTTTTCACCAAGAGGCACACATGAACTTGTGTCCCACACAATATTTAGCTTTCCCTCACAATAAGCTTTGTGACCAGAGGTAATGTAGGTCAGTAGAGGAAGCTCTATTGTGATGCAGTGTTAATGTGTTATGTATCAGACCATCACTGCTTGTGGCTTCACTGTATCATTGCTGCTTAATAGATAAGTACCGGAGCTAGTTAACCTGATCATTAGGACCACCACAGGCTGTTTTAGCCATTATATGTCTTACAGAAGTTATATCTGTTGCTTACATTGCTGTGCTTTGGTTGTTATGATTATGGCTGTGGAACATTAATGTGTGTTACACTAATTATAGCAGCGGCGCTTTGTGTGTGCGCAGCATCCACTGTATATAAGAAGTGGACGTGGCCACCGTGACGTCAACCACTGGCTTGTGGACTACCGTTTTAAAGCCTGGAGTTTGGTGTTTTGGTCGTCGCCATCTTTGTTTTTTGGAACCAGAAGTGAAACGAGGGTGAAGACATTTTAGGCGACTAAAAGGTTACAATTAACTTTCATGAACTTAAAACACAAACTGTGAAAAGGGTTCACGATCCGAGACAAGACGCTGGTCAACACCTAAACTTGACAGCACCGTGGTGACCTGTCAATCACAAGGTAGCCCCGCCCTAAAGCATACTCTGCTTTATTGTTTATTAAACTCTGAATGGGACATAATTTACTAAATGAACATCATGCTGTATTGAAGAAGACTTGAAACGTGAGGTTGAGATCATAAACTCGTCAGGAACATGTTTACTGAGGTAATAAATCAAGTGAGAAGTCGAATCATTTTCTCATAGACTTCTATACAATCAGACTTTATTTTGCAACCTGTGAAGTCGCTGCTGGATATTAGAGAGAATGCCGGTTTAAGGCGCTGCTGCATCGGCCTATCCATACAGTTCTATATAAACACCTTTAAAATGCAGTCGGCGTGTGAGTAATAACCGTCAGCCGTCAGCTTCAACCACCACAGCCGGGCGGAGGAGCGACAGCTGTGGTCGCAGCCATGTGGCCTTGTGGTCAGAGTTTCCACCGAGACAGAGGGAGGTCTGACATTCAATTTCCAAATGAGTCAAACCTTTGTCCTCATGAAGGGACCCAATGTGCTTGTGCTTGGCACTCAGCATTAAGGAGATTGGGGTTTAAGCAGCCGTGATGGAAGAGTGTCCTGAGCGTGTAAAACTAAGCTGCTTCATGTTTCAGAAACAAGAGATCAGCTGCTTGCTTATATGCCTTTCTGGCTTGTACAACACTTTCCACCTAAATGAGAGCGGATTAGTTGCATGTTGCTGCTGTTGTTGCACTGGATGTTTCACCTCATCTTGATTTCAGAACCTACACATGTTTGGGTTATTCTGTGTTGTGCTTTTGGATTGAACTCTTTAAGAAGCGTTATGAATTTATGTTTTCACTGCTGTGAATAATCAATGTGTTTGTGGTTCTCAAAGACAATGCTGATGAAGTGGTCAGACAGGCTCTCTGGAGGAGAATAACTTAAGTCCACTAAGTTGCAACACTATTGTGTGTCAACAGCATCGTGAATCATTATGAATATCAGAGCAGTGTCACATTCTACAGCAGTAAGAGCCACTTAGCCGGAGGCGCATCTCTCTGACCCTCCAATTTGCTCCTAATCGTCAGATGCTTTCAGGCGCCGTGTCAGGTGAAAACAAAAGGCATTCTCACACGGACGAAAACACATGCAGGAAACACGCACAACAGATATACAAACCATGACAAGCAGTATTCAATATTCATGACATCAGAGCTGAAGAGCTTGAAAGAAGTTGGTTCATGCATTTGAGGATTACACATAATTGATCGTTTTCATCTTTTCTATTATCATGTGCAACAAGAAGCAGAAGCACATGCATCAGTTGTGCCTGCCATGTGAGTGCGTGACTTTACGGAGGCAACATCCTTCAGCAGAAGCAATGGTTGGTGTCGGGAGTTGTCAGGAGAGGCGTTCAACGTTACACTGAAATCTGTTTTATGTCTTATTTAGCTTATATAGCTGCTTTCTTTGTATTTTCCCCAAACATGTCTTACACTTGACATTTAACCGGCTCCTTTAGAGGATGTCATGTTTGTGTGCTTGTTATGTTGGGTATACGCTCATATATTGGGTATTTATGGTGTATTACAACAACTTGTCATAGTTTTAGCCATAATGTCGGTTATGATAATAACCTGGAGACACAACAACGTTCAATTTGGCAAATCGATCGTACAGGTTGTAAACGAGCCGACAGTTTAGATTCTATTTTAGTGTAAACTAAAGTAAGTTTCTCATTGTAAAATAAACCTACAGCCCCTCTGACATATTAGCATTGTTGTCTGATCTTATTCATATTTATTATATATATATATATTTGGAATCAGGGAGGGGCAACACCATGTTTAAGCCCCTCAGAGGCCTTGGATGTGACATTTCAGCTTATTTTACTTCCTCGGCTGCAGTGGCAGCCTTGAGCATAACCATAATCATATAATACATCATAAAGTGCGAACACATACGGTACAGTACCGCACACAGTTGTCTATCTCTCTTGTGCACATCAGTGAGCCCTTGACATTAATTTACTGATGAATATTAACGAGTGCTTTGACATTTAACATGCACCCTTTGGAACAGCTGGAGCATCTCCAGGTAGCCTCACCATTATACATCATGTTCACTATCACAGACAATCAGACATCTGGATACATATCAGGCCACAATGTCATCTGACCTCAGTCATAATTATTTTGTATTATTTGGAATTATAAGATGGAAACAGGCTTTCTCCAACTCGCCGCTTTTATTGTGCAGATTAAGATGTCCAGTTTAGGAAATACCAACATTGTAAAACTTAACTAGAGAAAGCATTGTAAAGGCTTTTTATTGCAGACATAATGTCATGTTTATACTGCAGATATTTAATATTATAATGCTAATATGCTGGTAAATAATTCAAATCTGCTTTGTTTGAATTTGAAATGCTATTTCTAAGACATATCTCGAAGGTTATTGACATTGTGTGAGCAGAATGATCATTCTAGATAAACGTCCTGTCGTATCATAATAAGGAATCATGCAATAAGCTGTTTTTGAGGTTTATTAGACAACATGCAGAAAGAATAATAGTGCGGCAAGCCTTTTACCAACTTTTATTTTGAAAACCAGGCATGCAAGCTGAGGTGATGGTGATACTTTACAGTGACGTACACTATCAGGACGAAACTGTATTATACTGTTTATATATCACCACAACTAAATAAATCCACGTGTTAAAAGTTAAAATGTTACAGCTGAGGTTTTTGTCTAATCAGCATTATTTTGAAAAGATTGAATGAATGCTAAAAGAATGAGATTTCATCATTGACGATTTCTCTCTCTTTTGATTACGTGTAGGTCTTAAGATAAGTTTTGCAGCCCAAGCACATCTTTTTATCTCGTCTGCTATATCGCAACTTGAATATTGAAGTAAGAATTCTACTTGACTAAATCATGCATGAGACTGTGTGCTGTATACAGAACACAGTGGCTACACATTCTCCCCAGCCCCCTCGCTAAAGTACAATGAGCCAGCAGTATCTTTGCCTTAAGCTATGGTGCTTCACAGAAGCTCATATCTAATAGAGCTGAGTTATAATACATTGGGTGTCAGCTTTTATCTCCCTCCCCCTCCCTCTCCACCTCTTTATTTGGCTTGCAGTGTGCTTTGTATCCCATTGTTTAGATGGCCTGCACAATGGTAGCTAAGAAAAGTGCAGTTTAACTGGCAGTAGTCTCCCCCCTGATCTCTCACAGGTAATTGTTTAAGGACAATTGGAGAAACAGCAGTCGGCTTCTCGGGGAGAAGAAACACCTGAAGAGCGAGCAGTTCAGATAAATTGTCTGCACAAATTTACACCTCGGGCCATTTTTCAGATGAGTGTGGCAGTTAGGAGCAACTGCTCTGCTGAGAGGAAGGTCGGCGTGTGTGTCACCTCACAAACCTTGAGCGATCCGTACAAAGGAGGAGAAGAGGCGATGTTGTTGCCCCGTTGCATGTGTGTCGGTAACAATGTGTGGTTACAAGCAAGCGTGTGCCTGGGTCTCAGCGTGAGTGATAACAACCGGCCATTTGTTAAGTGCTTTCAACTAAAGTAGCCCACATTACCTTAAGAGCAGTTTAGCTTCGCTGGCCTCGGCCGGCTGTGGCTCTGTGGTTGAATCGGGCTCACAATACACTCAAAGCACACTCTCTCAAATATAATAACTTATCTTAACTTAACTTAGGGGGCTGATGAAAGGAAGTCAAATTATAGGGGAGAAGCAATGCTCAAATAAAAACCCATCCTCGTCTTTTATGGCCCAAAATGTTTTAGTTAACTATTATTTAATTTACTTGAATCAATAGGAAAATATGAATGTCGTAGAATTTAGTTAAATGTAGTTAAACTAGTAGTTTGATTACATATTTGTACACGACTCTTTGTACACAAAGTATTGTATGACATTTAAAAAACGCTTTGTGTTTATTTTCCCAGCGTTATATAATAACACAGCGGTGACAAAGGTCGCGATGGAAACATGTTATTTTAAAGGAAACAACCAGTTCTGATGTTTTAATGGCTCTCAGTTGAGATGTTTAAGTACAGCAAATTAAATACATTATTTGTGCATGCTTCTTTCACTCAGCGCTCCGTGTTGCTGTGACCGTCAGCCTCCAGCTGCAGCTGTTCTGGGAATCACACTGGCAAAGAATGCATAGCCCTTTTCTGAATTAAAGCGCCGTAACACTGATACAATTAAGAAATAAAACACGGGTGTGAAATCATAATTTTATCTCTGTATCAACAAGTCCCAGCCAAAAGGAAAATCAGCTGCTGATGGTGGAAGATGTGATCGGATGACATAATATTTTCGTAATTTAAGTTTTTATTTGTCATGGCAGATTGTCCGACTTATCCGGGTTTGTTTTTATAATCATTATCCAAAGAACAAATGCTTATTTAAAATATAAAAAGCAGCATCTGCAGTGTTGTAACGTCTTTCAGCTCAGATGTCATCAATACCTTTGCTGTTGTTGTTGTTGTGGGTGACATCTACTGCACCTGTAATAAACACGTAGCACAACCTCCCTTTGAATGTCATGTTACATTAATCCCACGATAAAGTCCAGTCGATTCTACTACTGCTGCTAAGCAGAAGAAGTAAAAGGTCCATATTGAGTGATACAACATTTAGGCAGCATGCCATACAGTAAGCTGGCAGCTGCACAGGAAGCATAGTGTTCAATAAATCACTGAAGAGTAAATAATATAAACTGTGGGAGACTTGCAGACAAAAGATTGCACATGCAGGAAAGGTTGTCAGTTGGTAGATACTGGGGAAGGCGTTGAGGCTCAGGATAAATAATATCTTTAAATGCGAAGAGGCTTCTTTCTTTGGGGCTGTGATCACGCCAAGTGTATCCTGAAACACTTTCCTGCATGCAGGCATTTCAAATACAGTTAATACAAAAGCTGGGGGAAATTAATCATCTGGGTGACCACTGTTGGCGGCCCCCCTCCAACTCCCCTTTCCTCTATCTCCGTCCACATGGAGCCTGCCAGGAAGCGGGCATATTGTTTCACGCTCCAAGGTACAATGTGGTCTCTCCGACAGAGGTCCAGTAATCCCTTAAGCCTAGTCTGTTTGCAAAGTCCAATTTAGCTGTCTCTTAATGTAATTAAATTGTGCTGATGACCCTTAGAGCAGTGGAGCTGCACCGCATTTGAATGCAAATCCTCCACTGGATGTTTGCAGATTTTTATTTCCATTCTTTCATCTGTATGCACAAAGCTCCTTTAACAAAGCCTGTTTGTGTTGTGCTGGCACTATCCCCTTCATTCCTCCCAGAGCAGGAAGATCATTGGAAAGCAATTCTTGGAAAAGCTGACTCCTACCCAGTTATTTTTAACCAACTTTAAGAAGAGTTTGCTCCCCAAAAACAAGGGGGTATTATGTGTTGTGAGCAAAAGTACGACAAAACATACCTTGTAATGTTACAGCAGTGCAAGCCAAGCTTCGCCATCCTGCTCAGTGTTGGGATCTCGTGACATCTGGCACGCGACTGAGGTATCCCCGGTAAGTATTATAACAACTGAGGTTCCACGTTCAGCTCTGCCTTCCCCTGTTCATCTCCGGGAGCAAACCTTCCTGCAGGCCTCTGGGGTGTCCTGAAAACAAAAAAAACATAGAATAACAGTCTATTTTTAAGCATGGGTATCAGGTGCCTGCATCAGCGTCACTCCAGCCTCTTCCAGACTTGGGCCATATCAATTGGATTTAAAATGAAGCCGCTCAGAGACAACTGCAAGGTCATGTGGTTTCCCATTAACATTAATGCCCGGGGTTATGCCACGGGAGCCCTGCAACATAATCTGGTGTCTCTGCCATCTGATCCTGCTCGCCAATAGCTTCTATATGCCAATCTATACAAATAGAATTTATTTTTCAGCAGAGGTCAGAGTAAAAAGATATGTGTCGCAAAAACATTTGACTACTTTTAGACACTCAGGAATACCTTTAAGAAATAGAGAAGAAAACAAAGGTCAAAGCTCTTAACTGTTCCTGCGTTCTCAAAAGTACAAATCTTAAGAACACCTGCTATCCAGAACACCATGAAATATAAAACGCAGATCCAGAAGCAACCTGTGAGACACGAGAGGGAAGACGTTGATTAAAACTCAGACGAGGTCAGGACCCCGACCGAGCAGCAGAACATGGCTCGGCTGTCCTGCTGGTGGTGCAGAGGGTTCAGGTTTCCCTTTCCCATAATGCCACCCTGGATAACATTAAAAACTCCAAAGGAAATAAAGCAGAACAAGGCCAGAGCATCAGGTGGATCCAACAGTGAGGCTGATTTTTTAAAAAGTCTTTGAAGACTGTAATCACAGATGCTGCCTCTCGACGCTGTCGGTCTGTCCCATGCTGTCGCTGAAAGATCCACAGCTGAGGCTCAATACTCTCTCCGTGGCTTTTGAACACAAAAGGGGTTCATCTTTAGGAAGGCAGTTTCAGATAAACATTGACAGTTGGACAATCATAGATATAACTACAAAGACCGAGTTCACAGTTGAATTCATGCTCCGAATTTCAATTCTCTACCCATATCTGATTGTTTTGGATGACTGACCGTATCTATTTCAGGATGGAGCTCGTTTCCAACAGCAATACAAAATAGTGGTTTCAAAAAGACATCCGTAAAGATGTCACATCTGCGTTTGTATCTTTCCTGCCTCTTCAACTTAAATCTATGTCAGCTTAGACTTCTGTGTGACTAGAAGAACTGAAACGCCAACGGAGACGCAGCAACAATGCATGTATTGTAATTACTAGGAACAGGTCTGCCTCAGCAGCACACAGACACGCAGAGACTCAGCACTTGTCTTGTTGCTCACTATGACATTGTCCTGGCTGTCAGTGTCCGGAATCGTTCCGCCATCAGTCCTGAATCTTCAGGCAACACGAGGCGTTTCGTTCCCACGAGAGCAGCGATTAACCAGCACCGGCCTGGTTTTCAAAAACTGCCAAATAACGTGCAACATGCCAAAACTGACATCTCTGCTCTGTTTCCAACAAACAAATACAAATCTGTTTATGTTTTTTTATTTGTCTCATCAGCCCAACACTGGTCAGTTTCAACGAGAGTAACATGTTTTTTATAGCAAGTCTAACAATTAGTTTTCAGTTTTCAAGCAATGCAGTCTTGGTTACTCTTCATACTGTACATTCGCACTACTGCTGGATGAAGTCTACAGTGTGCGACACATTACACACTGATGACAAACACCCCACAGCTCACACAGCTCGCACAGCTGGGGCCTGATCCTGTTTTTGCTCATCTTAATCTTCACTTTGAAATATGTATGTGTTAAACGTTGTTATCTGGTTAAGTGTGATCAGAGTTGAAAAGTGTCGCGCAATCAAGCATGAATTAAAATCAAGGTTTAATTGAATCTTGTGACTGAAGATACTGAGTCGTACTCTCCCCATAGTGTACGAAGGAACACAGATTGAACAGGTAACCTCTTACTGCACCTGTCCTCTATTAACATGCTGTCTGCAAGAAGGGAACGTTTACTCGAGTCCACGTTTTAGACTTTGCAAAATAAAAAGACTTGCAGCTCGACTGGGACTTTAACAACAATGACTCGTGACTTCTCTTGGAGCCTTTTCATTTGCAAATACGTGATGCCGTCCCCCAAACCCAACGATTAAAACGTATGTTATATAAAAAGTGTGCCACGAATCAATTCATTTCTTGAATCGACCAACGTTGATGCTATTCATGATACCAAAGATGAATGTGCGTACAAAAACAATTGCTGTATGTAATTGATGTAAAGCGTGCTGGTCGAAAATGGCTTTACATTTGGTGAAGAGCGCATTATGACTCGATTCTCAAAGTCTATAACTTGGAACTTGACTTGGAACTTGTCAGTCTTGACTTGCGCCTTGATTGCAAAGACTTGAAACTTATTTGTGACTTGCAAAACAAGCAGTTGGTCCCTTCTGCTCGAGTCTATGAGTATTAAACAAAACAAATCTCCTCTGCAGGTCTAAACGTTGGTAGTCATATTTCAGCCTTCTTGGTGCAGTTGGTGGTGATATTATCGACTCTTATGCTCGTCTGCAATCTGTCAGAAAGAAAGCTTTTCTGCAGAATTCATTTCATCAGACTGCTATGATGTGTTGCATAAGCTGTATGGTTTTTCTAGTACAACTGCCTCCGTATGAGTACGTTCATATCAAACATAATGTTCCTTTCAGAAGGCTCGTCTTCACCACTGCAAACACTTCAGAAATGCAAAAAGCCTTGTCTTAAGCATTACCCACCAAAGAAAAGCATGCAAGTTTGAGCTTTGTAGCCTTCTTCCATAGGCTGGAGATGCTGCGAACGCCATAGACAGGAAGAGACACATAAAGAGCGCGTGGGAGGAGAGAGGGAGGTTATATAACCACAGCTCTCACCGAGGAGACATCTTGTGCCTTCAAAAGCAAAGCAGTGATAGCAAATGCCGATGTTCAAGGTTGTCAATTGCTCAGGATGCAGTTTATGCAACATGGGTTATTGTTAGCTCAACAAAACTGTGTATTTTATTATTGAGGTCAATTAACATCTGTGAGTATCTGTGAGACACATGAGGCTGATCTGTTAGTAGAAGATATAACCTGCTTAAAACACAATAATGAGTTGTATCAGTGCCCATCTGCACCTGTGAATGTGCCTCTTTATTTAATTATCTGTTCACTGACGAATGACTTTCACATTTCTGCTGAAACATATTTGAGGATTCAGAATGAAGTCTATCTACTGTACCACCAACAGACTGCTGCAGAAGAGCTGGGACTAAAGGCAGCTTTACGTCCAGCTGCCATATCAAGGTCGTGTTTTCTTTGAGGAGCCTTGACGTCTGGGACCTTCCGTTTGTGATAAAATATCTCGTCTCTGTTTCGTATGTTTCTAAGTAGCATGAAGTTGTTGCAGTCACTTCAGCTGAGGAGAACCTCTGATATCAGTATCAGCTATATTATTATACAGAACCAAGCCGTTCTCCGCCTCTATTATGGTCATGGATATTATTCTGAGAGGGATCCACACGATTGTTCCCAAAGGACAAGCCCGGCCTTAGGAGCTGTAATCCGTCCCTCCAGTCTGAAGCCAGCATACCCATTATCAAATCAGACTTGAACCCATCCCCTGTCTGCGAGGGAGACATGTTGAATGGATATCATTGTGCACTGCTGAGGCTTCCATCACTGTAATCCCTCTACAAAGTGCAGGCATTCTTAGAGCAAGATGAAAAGAGAAGAGGAGAGAGTGGCCTATTCACCGTGTGTGTCACTGCAGAGGGCACGAGTCGGTGGAATCAGTGGCCTGAGCCGACGACTCCTCAGCCCTACCCCAACCAGAAAAGAACAAAAGATTAAGCCCTCCTGCTATCGAGAGTGATAACAAGCTGTCAACTTCTAAAATGTAATCTGCTGACTCCGGGAGGAAGTGCTGGTGTCAGTGGAGTGGGCCGCCAACTGATGCTTATCTCCTGAATGACGTGCCATTGATGGAGAGAGCTGTGGCCCAGCCGGCAGATACACAAAAGACACCTAAGTCTGCCACCAAACAAAGAGATCTGCACGAGCAAAGGAATCTATACCGAGCCAATTTTCAACATATTTATATACATATATCCCCTCTAGACCTGGTCCCGCTCTCTGATGTGGGCCACAAAGGAAAGGTGATGGGAATGATAAATGATGTGAATAGAAGCCAATAGACTGGGGATAATGAGGCATTGCCCCTGACAATGCTGACAAGTGATGGGAGGCTCCCCTCTGTCAGCTTGTCTCCGGAGCCCTTCCACTCTGTCTGGGCATACATTGTTAAATGTAAAAGCCATACTGCTGCCAACACCAAGTCCTAATGCACACTTCAGTGGGAAGTGAGGGTGCGAAATGGGAGCTGTCACCAAACTGCAGTCAGTAAATCAATCCGACCTGGGCATTATCTGGCCTTTTAACAACGGGATTGCCACACAGCTAATTGCCCGCACCTACAGCATCTCTCAACAACCTCTTGCCGTCCCACCCCCACTTTGTTTGTATCTGCTAAACTCCACAATTGCTTTCAAATTACACACCAGAGCTGCCAGATGGCTATTTAAACAAACAAGGCCGTACTTGATCATATTAGCTATTAATATTGACAAGCTGTTTTTTTTTTTCTTGGTTTTTTGTGTGGTTGGATGTGCTCGGGGGCGGTTGTGTTTAATAGTGTAAAGAATCAAATGTTCTGCTCCATACAAAAAGCCACTTACAATTTCAGTAGTTATGGCAGAGAAAGGGGATTAGTCACACAGGAGCTATTTCAGGCTGTTTACAATTTGATTTCAGACCAGAGCCAGAGGGTTTTCCCTGGTGGACTTGGAGCTATTGGTCCTGAAACACCAGTCATATGATATGAAATAGATACTTTTAGTTGTTTGCAGTACAGCCAAGTGAGAGAGAAATTACTTTGACCTGGTGCTATTTTGGATACCGTGGAGTCTCTTGTGCAGGCTGGTTTGATGGTGCCATTACGTACTGATTGATAATGGTCAAGTAACCAAGACAAGAGGATAAGTTATGGACATTTTCCCAACAGCAGATGGATATTCAGAAAGGATATGTTTTATAGGTAGTTACAGTTTGATTTGAATATGGGTTGAAAAGAGTCTACAGCCCTGCTAGCGACTTTGTGCAACTGTATTCGAGCTAAATGCTAACATCAACATGCTCACAATGTTAATGCTAACATGCTAACACCATGTTCACCATCTCAGTTTATTGTGTTTTAATCGGCACTGAATGCAAAGTACAGCTGATGCTGACGGGAAAGTCACGGCGAGTTTTATGGTGGAGGGCCTCCCTAACCCTAACCCTTTTTTTAATTTACTGCGAAAGTACTATTACCATCTCTTGTATTTGTGTAATCCAGATCACTTTGGATGATCAAACGAGGATAGTGGTTGGAAAATATTAGAAACTATGAGCTTGGCCTTGGACAAAGCAAAACAAGTCAATTTCCTGCCTTGTGGCTGGACTACTGGTCTGTAATGAGTTTGTCTGTGCCAGTGGCTGATGTAAGTGAAACCAGAGAAAGGCAGGAAATGATGTCGACCGAAGAGCCTGTTATTTTTCTTGTTCGATTATTTTTTACATTCATGTATCCTGGGGTTAGATTGACAGTACAAGGATGCTTTAATTCTGCAGCATGCAGCTTCCCTTGTAGGCACACCGATGAGAAAAAGATTATGTCAATTCTTTAGTTTGAATCCTTGTAAAAAATGGCGAAAGTAGGAAACGCTCCCTCCTCCTTACATAGAACAGGTCCTGCTGAGTTTTACTTTGTGCTGGACACAAATCCAGAGGGATTGGTTCTACGTTAATACATGAATCAGGGTATTTATGGAAACATTGCAACTTAAAAATAGTAGATGCAAATAGAATAGGACAACCACGTTTCTGCAGGGTAATGCTCTCATTGTAATGTTTGAGATGAAGAGCACATTCTTATGCCTCATGCATGTATAAACGGACGTATAGTTGTATAATTTAATCCACTGACGCAGCACTGCAACAACAGTATTGTACATTATAAGGGTGTGCTGTGCATTCAGTATTCCTGAAGTCATCATGTTTAGCTTTATTGTTTTTGCAACAGGGTGTGACGCTGGGATGGTTTGCTCTATAAATAGCTTTTATTGTAAGATGACTCCATGTCCAGCTACTGGAAATGACATAATTACTGTAATAATCTCATAAAGTAATCCGATGATCTGACCTCACACATGTCTTTGCAATCAGTGTCCTTCTCCTCTCCTCTGCTGGTCATTGGTTTTCTCCCTGCCAAGCATGCAGAAGACATCAGCAGGTGTTTCTCATATAACACAATCAGGTGCAGCTTTGCAATCAAGTAACATACTGTATGGTTTAATGGAGTTATTGTCCTTTAGGGCAGCAAACCCAATGGGGCTTTTTACTTCAAATCCCAGCCAATAAACAGCACAGTACATCTTCCAACCCAATCTAAGTTCTCCTTTTAGCTAATGGCTCTCAGCAACCCATTGAGAGGCCATTAATGTCAGAGCTGAGGCTGTAACAACCTCGGCATCATTATGAACTCCCATGCTTATTTCTCCATTGACAGCCTGTATTTTTGAAAGTATGTAATGTTTCTACACTTGACACGTAAATGAACCTCCATAACACTGTCATTACTTGAGCATATTGTATCTGACATGTCTGAGGTAAAGCGAAATGGAGAAATTTGTCTGGGGGTTTTGCAGGTTTCCCTTTTTCTTTTTTTAACGTATATGCTAGTGCCTTTTAATACAGCTTTCACAGAAAATTGAAAAGCTTTCAGGCAGCTGCCAGGCAGTTTGCAGCCCTGTTTCCCTGAGTCAGAAGCAGTTTTGCTCATTGTGTTTTATTACATTAGACTGAGCCCATAACAGGTACAAGCCATTAAATTACATCAAGACAAATTGAGCTATTCACTACCCATTTCCAATCTTCTCAGACGTTGGCATGGAAGAGAATTAGACATAGATCCACTAATATTTATTTCTTGATATCTCGGTAAGTCTTTGAGGCATTCTGTCTTCCTCCACCATCGAACACAGCACTGCTTGTTTTATGAAAACTGGCTTAGGGGAGACAGAGGCCAGAGGACTTAACATCCATATATATAGAAGGACTATCTTCAATTTACAAATGCTGCTGCATCACGGTGGGGGATTGTGTCCACCTCCACTGGAATTGATAAACTCCCCCACGTTTTACTGTGTGCCTCATTGGCCCCGTAGCTTCAGACAGTCGAGGCACAGAAAATAGGCACCACTATCTCTCACGCCTCCGTCTATTGATTATGAATCAGACTATATTTCATGACGGAACATTTCCTCTTTTTGCCAACTTTATTGTGGGCGTTTATGAGCAAAGAGGATTCCAGAGGATCCATACAAAATGGTAGGAGCGCTGTTAAGAAATAAGCCCACTTCAATAGAGGGATTTGGAGAGCCCACTCAGAGGTAGGAGGGAGTCTTTCAAAGCCGCCCTTTTTCTAAGGCTGTTTACTGCACTGTACTCCACACGGTGACTGGCTCCACTCGTCATGTCTCCCTCAGCCTACGGCCTGAAAACCAACACCACTTTGTGAAACGTAAGGGTCCCCCAAAGCCTCAGTCAAAGCCTACTGTGTGTATTTATTGTTAATTGCTTTAAAAAAAAGCTAAAAGCTTCATGATGAAAACTGCTTTGTTCTAACCGATATGACTTGTAGTTATTAATGTGTTATTTAAAACTGTATATGAGGCACTGCTTCTGTTCCCTTCTCTTCATTATGTAGTTTCTGGTGATCTAAACGATAACGAGTGCCCTTTCTTTACGTGAGACTGTGACAATTAAAGATTCAGCCAACAGATCAATGTGGGCTTGAACCTGACAAATACGTGCCCGGCACTGTCTGTCCCATCATGGTACGACTGACCCTTAAATGGCAACTCTATCAATTCAGTGTCAATCCTGCTCCCAGCAGAGGCACAGAGGGAAGTGAGGCAGCATTAATTATGAGCCTTCAAGCTCCAAGGGACAGTTAATCTTTGTCATTTTGCTACTGGAGACATTTGGATCTGCCACCATGATTGGAGCCAGGTCACAGCTCTTGACCCTTAACTTAGAATAAGAATTCTGCTCACACGAATGGAAGAAACCTATTCTGGTTTTTTTCCCACACTCGTACCCTCCAGGCTGTTTTAGTACGTGCAGCAGGGACCTCTTTTTGATTTAAAAGTTTCTGTGATTTAAAAAAATACATTTTATCTTAATAGTTTGAAACTGCACTGAGCCATAAATCTGCACAGGTTATATTACAACATTTAAAAACCTATGCACTTTTATTATTGTTATTATAATTTCACATTTAATATATGATATTTTGTTTTGTGAAAATCCTGCAAGAGACGTCTAATTATTTCATATTTATTCCTTATAATCTATCACCACTTCTTTTGATTGATTGATTGATTCTTAAGGCACAGCAACTAAATTTGGGAGGTGGTTAGAAAGTGTGTCCTTCCTCTAACGATGCCACAGTAACACACAGAGGCGAGCGGGGGCCATCAGAGCCCAGGTGTAAAGAGCTGATTGATTCTTACAGGCGAGCCAGGCAACAAAGCACCGTGGAAAGAAGCAGGGAGGACTCAGTGAGGGAACATTTTGACAGAATTGGGGCATCGCCTCGATCATACCTTCTCAGTGCCCTTTTGTGTGTGTTTAATATCTTCGGAACAAGACAGGTTTCACCGCAATAAAAACGATGACGATAATAAATAAAAGCTTTTTCTGCTTCTTTGCTGCGGATGTGAAGTCCAGGTACTGACATGAGGCAGGCGCTCATGGGTGCATGCATACATTGTCTCAATGCTGACAGCAGCTCGAGAGCACAAACTCTCTGCGTTACAGCCTAAGCTGCACTGCAGTATGCAGGGTCACGGGCACAGGTGCAGGAAATATAAAGCGGAGATTTCAGAGCTGCTTAAGCTGTTAATTCTCTAAATGCCTTCACACAGGTTATATTCAAATACATGCCCTGTTTGCCTTTCATCTGCTCCCCGCCACATGCTCAATCTTTAGCTCTGACAACGTGCTGCACCTCCAAGACGTTGAATAGCGCTCTCAAGAGAATATGCCACCTAGAAGACAGGCAGAGAGAAGAGGGTAACTCTCGAGCTGCTATAAAGATTAATGAGGCTCCTGTTGTCGATGTCAGTTTGAGGCCACCTCTGCTTGGAGACGAGCGTGGGATGTTTGAGGAAAGAGACCTGCCGTGAAGCGTCTGCTGGTGTGAGATCGGCCCTTTTTATCTTGGAAACAGGAAGCTGCGGTGGGGAGGAATCCTGATGTTGGTTGTGCGTGTTTGTGTTTATGTGTGTGTGTGTGTGTGTGTATGGGCGGGGGTTGGTGGAGTGGCACTGTGCGGCGCTGGAACAAGGGGGATGAGTTGACTGGGTAAAGTTCAAAGGCATCATCAGCTTCATTTGTGGCATCAGAGCAACTCTGTTCAGGAAAAACCCAACAGCTGCCCCATCTGGACACGAAGCTTCTGCATCCGTCATATCTGCAGCTACGCCGTCGGACGAGAGGAGCGATCTGACGTCCACACTCACACGCGTGGAGGATACTTGAGAGGTTGTGTGGAAGAAAAGAGACCAAACATCCTTCTGCCTTCTGACTGTCACAGCAGTTCAACCTGTTGCTGTTTCACAAAAGCTTCTAAATGAGTTCTCTACATGTATCTGGTACCTGTAAAATACAACAGATCACTTATAGGAGGAGATTTTAAACATAATTGTTGTCTTCCGAGGTTAAAAACAACCCGTGATGAGGAAGAATGTCCTCTTTTTTCACCACTATTCATTATTTAAAGTGTTTGCACCGTCGTATTGAGCCAGCGCCCACATTGGTTTGAACATTAGCCAAAAGAAAACGTTTTGATATTCAAACATTAGCATATGTTTCCAGGCTTCATCAAATAACAAAAAAACAACAAAAAAGGGAAAAACAAATTCATAACAAATTCATGTCATCATTTGCTTTGCACCTGCACATTGTAATACATATATGCGAGTAAACAAAGTATCTCATGGTGTATAATGTGTTTGAAATAATCATTTAGTGTGGATACTGCGATACTACGATGTGCAGTTTCCTCACATGAGCTTGTTTGGAGGTTTGGAACAGACGTCAGTCCAGTAAACCATCAAAGTAAGATTGCTGGAAAATTGGCGAACGCAACGACGGCTCTGCACCGCAAACGTGTTTTAAATCCAGACTTTTTCTTTAACTTCCAACCTCTAATTGGATGCGTGCCCATCGCATGTATTATCCACCTTTTACAGAAACAGTTTGAGTGTGGGGGAGGAAACTGCACATTGATTTTCCTTGTTGTCAGCACTGAGGTGTTAATGCATTTCTTTTCTGACTAGCAATTGATGGAGCCATACCTTTGGGAGGGGATGGGTGTATTCACACTTTGTTATTCATAGATTTGCTCTATGGTAATGTGTTCTTTCTCTTTTTTTCGTTTTGCAGAGGCTGAGAATATTCTTCATTATTATATTGGGAGTTAGATTTAAGCTCACGGACACATTTTATGATTATCTAGATCTTATGGCTCAGTGCGTTCAAGGAAAGATGATGCACGATGCCGCTATAGATTCCACTCATTTATATTCTCTAATATTGGAAGAGGCCGCTGTCAATAAAGACGGGAGCTTTTCCTGGACAGCAATAAATTAGCAAATGGGTTCAAAGACATGTTTTATTTGGCTGCTTTTCAGTAGCCGCTGTCATTATTTGGAGTGACTCTGTGCCAATCACCACATCAGAGAGATGATTACCATGTTCAAATTTGAAGAGCTGAGTCGGTGGGCTTTACTGTTTATACTCTTTAATTGGGAGGACAGTGCCGGTGTGTAATACAGGTGATGACCGTGGGATATAACATGCACCAAGGCCTCTGTTCTCCTCCTCTAATAACCTTGTGGAGGTAAAATGCATAAAGTAATGGAGTCATTATTTGTAAAAGTTATTCTCAGGGTAATCGGCAGAATAAATGTTTTTTGAGAGATTTAATTTAGCTTGAAACTGCATCAGACAAGTGAGACAAGAGGTCGTATTAATTAAAAAGAAATACAATTTACCATCTCCTCGTGGAGCGCTGTAATTACAATGTTTCAAATGATTAATGTGTATTAATCAAACGTATGAAATATCTTTCATCACCTTACCACCTGAACAATACAGATCTTCATAATATTGAGCCTTACCTCATCCTATTTGTCACTGTCCACTGGGGAGACAACGTTATCTGCAACAGAGGATTAATCTCTTGTTTCTTCTTCTCTGCTTTGGTGCGACGCCAACAAACCCGAATACAGAAAACGTTCCTTTTGACGAACGACCGTGAAACACAGTTGGCTGACGACACATTACGACGTGATATTTACCAGTGACGAGGACTTTGGCACATTACCGTTTAATGTTCAGTGATTATATGAATTAGCATGTAGCAACTCATGATGTGGTAATTGTGAATAAATCAATACAAAATTCAATACAAGCTCATAAAGTAATAACCGTGTATAATTTATTTAAACAAAAAACAACTAGATAAGTGTTTTGTGTATTTGTTTTTGCACATGCATAATCTGCAGGTTATTAGATTATGATTTGAGCTGACATTGTATTCATGAATAATGTAATAACCAAACATAACATGTAAACTAAATTAAAAGTCCAAACTTCACTTCAAGGGGATATCACACAAGAAGCTGCCACATGCTTGTTACCACCATATATATATGTATATATATGTGTATATATACACACATATATACACATATATACACATATATACACACATATATACACATATATATACACATATATACACATATATACACATATATACACATATATATACACATATATACACATATATACACACATATATACACATATATACACATATATACACATATATACACATATATATACTCATATATACACATATATACACATATATACACATATATACTCATACACATATATACATATATATATACACATATATACACATATATACACATATATACACACATATATACACATATATATACACATATATACACATATATACACATATATATATACTCATATATACACATATATACACATATATACACATATATACTCATACACATATATACATATATATATACACATATATACATATATATACACATATATACATATATATACACATATATACACATACATATATACTCATACACATATATACACATATATGTATACATATACACATATATACACAAATATACATATACATATACACATATATACACATACACATATATACATATATATATATATATATATACACACACATATATACACATATATATACACATATATATGTGTATATATACACATATATATGTGTATATGTTTGTATATATATGTGTATATATGTGTGTATGTATGTGTATATATGTGTATATTTATATGTATGTGTATATACATGTATATGTGTATATATATGTGTATATATGTGTATGAGTATATATGTATGTGTATATATGTGTATATATATGTATATATGTGTATATATGTGTATATATGTGTATATATGTGTATATATATGTATATGTGTGTATATATATGTGTATATATGTGTATATGTTTGTATATATATGTGTATATGTGTGTATATATGTGTATATATGTGTATATGTGTGTATATATGTGTATATGTGTGTATATATATGTGTATATATGTGTATATGTTTGTATATATATGTGTATATATGTGTGTATGTATGTGTATGTATGTGTATATTTATATGTATGTGTAGCCATTTTACTGTAGCGAGACCATTTTTAGAAAGTTGACACTGTATAAAATAAGCTGGTGGGTTCTGTATGATGATCACAGCCTCATGAAACGACACCACCGCAGACTGCAGAGAGCTTTCAGGGGACGAATGGCTTTCCCACATATATTGACAGTAAATGTGTTTCTGATCAGATCCCAGAAGTGCTCGTCGTCCAATCGACAAACAAATCTCCAAATATCAAAAGCTTCAGATGCCAAATCACAGCATGATGTTCCTGAAGGTCTTGGGAACTTAGTGTGGTATTTTGGAGGGATTCTTGAGGGGTAAATAATGGTATCACCCCAAAAATATATACTTCATTCATAGGGTTCTAAGCCCTTATGCACTTTCAACATTAACTCTCATTTATGATTTATGAACATGCACAACTTGACTCACAGCGCTGAGCTGCATCTCAAATTAATCTTCAGGTTCCCAGCTCTCCGATGATCTGCAACACTTCTATGTGTCATATGCTGTTGACTTTTTATCTCCCCTTGAACAGTCCCTGTCCCCCCTCCCCCTCTGAAAAAAGAGGGCGGAATAATAAAAGGTAAGATGATCAGAAATAACCACGTTTATATCACCATTCCATGATTCATTGTCTGCACGATGAGTCCTCGTGCTTTACGTTGACACGGGCTGGCACTACCCTGCCTCACATAAGACTGTGACACAGTGTTTCTTCCTGGCACTGGATGCAGGTGCTTCCCTCGTATTCATAAACATCTGCGCTGGCTGAAGTCCCCGGTCTCCCCCCGCACCATGTTCCTCCTTGTCTCATCTGTCCTCTTATCTCGTGACACCGTTCTCTCTTGGCACCTGATGCACACTGGGCCGCCCAAGAGGCTGAAAGTGCAAAGTCCTCCAGTTTATACGGGGATCAAATCTTGCCAACATTTCCTCTGTTGCTTATTTGTGGGGCATCTGTTGCCAAAAACAACAATAATTGTCTCAATGTGTGCAGGTCAGAGGGAGATGTAGGGCAGAGGGAGCGTGAAGGATGGGCGAGGTCTCCCCTGCGTAGCCAAGCTCATCTAATGAGTTGTTTTAGCGTAATGTGGCCTCATGGTCCACCTCTCCCTGGTCTCCCTGCAGGGCCAGAAGGGGTCAGTAGGCTCAATATCCCCCCCTCCCCCCTCTTTAATTACTCACCTCATTAACACTCAGCTCCTCTCACTCTATCGCGGCTCGATGGGCGCTCATCAGCAACTGTGGTGAGCCTCTCATAACACAGCCTGATCGATTGGGCTCGCTCTTGTTACAGCTGTTAACATTATTGGCACAATCAGAAAAGACGCGGATGGAAGCTCAGGATTTTGTCAGGACAGGAAGCATTTGTTATTAATACATTAATATCTTATCTGGTTCTATTTCTGGACAAATGTAATATCTTCACGATGCACTATCAGTGTCGGGAAGGATGTGATGCGACACGCGTATACTTGAATGTGCTGTTTAAGGATAATTTCACTGGCGTTTCCTGACGCCGTCTTTGATTCATTCACAATAAAACAGTGGAGAGCAGAAAACACATTTGAAGAAAATCTTAGGAAAAGAACTAAGCACCCCCCCCCCCCCCCCACACCTCCCTAATCCTAAAGTGGCAGATTAAAAAAAGTTTTGAATAATGCATAAATGCAAACCTCTTCCAGGGATCAGTAGCCTCTCTGCTGACCAGTGATAAATCACGGCTGCATTATCAGCCTGCTACAGTTAAGAGGACGATAAGTAATGCTCCACAGAGGCGATGATAGATACTCATATCCATGGGAGATGGAGGCGATTTTTGGGATCCGCTTTGGTCTATCTTGACATCTGTATTATTGATTTCTATTGTGCTACTCCGGCTTCTAATTGGGTCCATTCTCTGCACGATGTGTACGATATGGACGCTTCACTTTCATCCTGCGTCTTTTCAAACCGGTATCTGGATATGTAACCCAACAGTGCATAAGTCTGACCCAGAGGCTGTGGTGGGTATAGTAGCATCTAATGTAGTGACTTATCACTTCCAGCCAGTTTGTTCCATTTATTTGATTCCTCTCCCTGGAAAGAAGCGATTGTGTTTGAGGCCTGGAGTTATTGCAGCCATTTGTTTGGTGGAGAGCAGCTCTACAGCAGAATATGTTTTCTGAATACGACAGGCTGCTTCAGTCCTCCCCTCCACCCCGTCGGAGGTTTGACGTGATTAATATTGTCATGGACAGTATTAATGAAAGTCTATTTTTAAACTCCAGACAAAAGCTGAGCTTTCGCTTGTGCAAAAAAATAAATTGAGAGCTTCAGCTTTGTGGATCAAATAAGACATGAAGAGTTTTTACATGATTATTTCATGACTTATGCACTAATGCCTCCGCACATGCTTGTCTGTATTCTATGTTTAATGTGTGACACGGTGTGTTCCTCCTGTGTCGCTGCTTGTTTTGCTCTGATTCTCTGTTGTTTATGCTTTGCATATGTGCTGATACAGTACATCTGTCAGGATTAACTGCTAATGCTTCTACCTATATGTTGTAACAGTAATCTGGACGACTGACATTAAAACTCACATTTATTCCTTGGAAAATAATTCTGCTTTTGAGTCATGCAGTCTGCTACGGAGCTGCAGTGTGTCGTCGTCTGCGGCTTTATGACACAGGAAATACAGATACATGCATTTATTACTATCCTGCTGTCTGGGGTTTCTCCAGCATTTCAAAAAGTAGTATTAATAAGTGTGATCCCTAAACAGTAACACTGTGCGTGCGTGCATGTGTGTGTGTGGTGTGTGTGTGTGTGTGTGTGTGTGTGTGTGTGTGTGTGTGTGTGTGTGTGTGTGTGTGACACATTGTGCAGTTTATATTAAAATAAAATAAAGAACAGCAGCTTTAGGATTCAGGTTGGCAGGACAACAGACGTGTCGTGTGAAGTCAGCAACCTTTGCACCGGCACTGCAGAACCAAGAAATACTTTTGTACAATACAACAACTTTAACCATGCAGTTGAAGCGCAATTATTACAACAGTACTAACGATACTAACCCTATTACTGAGAGTAACAATGGCAGTAAAGCCTGTTTATATGCAGAGTTGAGCAGTGTGCAGTTTTAAGGTGTTCCTGTCGAGGATATTTATCGCTCACAACATTGTGATATGAAACAGAGAGGATTCAATAAAGCACAGACACAGATATAGTTGATTAAACATTATTTCGTTGTACAACAAACAATAATAATGAGAACACTACCCAACTCACAAAGAGAATCTAAACCTTATATTTGAGTTCTTAATAAACACACA
This sequence comes from Cottoperca gobio, assembly GCF_900634415.1. NCBI lineage: Eukaryota > Metazoa > Chordata > Actinopteri > Perciformes > Bovichtidae > Cottoperca > Cottoperca gobio. Next base: position 165,292 of record NW_021166866.1, on the reverse strand, counting down.
CACCTTGTCTCCCCAGCATACATTGAAGCACATATGATCATGACACCAACATCATGTGACGTGAAGGTCACTTCCTCATGATCACTAAAGGGTTCCCTTAACTTCCTTAGAGCATGGAGTCCATGTCAGTCATGTCAAGACAATATCTTGTTTATGCACATATGGTCATAATAGGGCCACTAATGTAAACTTAATGACATTGTTCATTAGATTATTTTAACATTCCTACTGTTATTTAATCTGCTTTATATTTTAAAGCAACATAATGTACTTTATTATGACATGTAAAAATAATCCCAATCCAACACTTTGCTTTATAATTCTTAATTTGTTAATTTCACATGTTTCTTACTTAAATATGTTACAATAGAAGTAAAAACAAATTGACTTTCCCAGCGTTTTAAAGTAACCTGTGCTCGTTAATCAAGTTGACGTGATACTAACAGACCATTTATCAGTTCTTTAACCCGAGTGCTCAGAGGGAGCATCACTCACTGTCACTCAACGTTACACGCTCATCATCTTCATCACTGTCATCAGGATCCTCATCTTCTTGGTATCCTTGTTATTCTGGCAGGAAACACATTTCAAAAGAACAATTCTGCATATTTTACTTTTACAATAATAACATGAAGACACTGTTTTTGAAACTTCTAAAACGTGAAATGATCAATGATTATAATCTGAAAATTAGTAACACGTTATATCTTGTTTGTGCAATCTGTGCAAAAAGTGAAGTCCAGAACAATTCAGAGTTTTATCGGGGGGTTATGTACCGGACCAGTTGCCAGGCAACCAGCAGAAACTCCAGGAAGTAACTCCAGCCGAGAGAATTGTGATTTATTATTTTCACGATTTTAGTTTTTATATCAATTTAACAAACAAAATACAAAGTATTAAGTGAGCTTTAGAGGCTAGCAGCTTCCCTCTGTTTCCATTCTTTGTGCTAAGCTAACAGCTGCTGACTGTAGCCTCACAGTAAATGCACAGATACGAGAGAGGTATGTATCTCCTCCTCTAACCATCCACCAAACTTCAACTCAACAACGTGATGTTAATTGATTAGTTTGTGACTCATGTTGAAATGCAGCATTTCAATATATTTTAATGTGCAGCACATTGTGATCCCCCAGCCAGTGTTCTGCACTCGACTGTGAGAATGTGCGTGCATATTTTTAATCCATATAGCCGAGTCCATACCAGTTCATCCTCTGGCTTGTGGCGCCAGCATGCATGGTTTGCTGTGCAGTCAGCCATTCATGTGTGTTCTCATATGCCCTGTTTACTGGCAATGCTTAGTCAAAATAACCGCTCCATTATCAGAATGCACTTTCATATCCATCAGCTACGGAGAAGTGTGTAATTTTTAGACTTGCATTCTAAAACGCTTCAGGGTATCTCATATCAAATGGGAAGACATTAGCATACAGAAGGAAGTAAAAAGTGTTATGTCACAGAATATAAATACACATCTACGATAACAGTGTTTAGAAGTGTAAGCTGTCATTGTCTTGTTTTAGATTGAGCTCCACAGTTTGCTGGACTGAATCGTGCACCAAAGATCATTTCTTAAGGTTTTGTTCTTCATGTAAGTTTGACTGTAAGGTATTCTGACAACGTTTCCTCCGCACACATCATGTTATTCCTGTGACAGACAGATGAGCAGTTAACAATCGTACACCTTCTCAATGAATACTATGGTGTATATAGGATATAAACCAGGTGAAGCGAAGCGAAATAGCTATTTTAAAAACCACATTTGGTTAATGAGCCCTGCGTTTCCACAGCAGCTCATCGGAATAAATGAATATCTACGTGCTTGGAGGTTCTCCCGTTGAGTGGAAAAGTTCCCTTTTTCGGCCCATGGCACCTGCTGGCACGGAGGTCTTAGGGGGCCATGGAAAAACCAAGAGGGAGAGTGTCAATATGAGCCGTCGTCCTCAGCTGCAGCAGGGTGGGTCAGGAGTCTGGATTAGCATTTTAATGAGAAGAGCAGTGGAAAAGCACAGCGTGGTGACCTATCAGGTGACACTCGGAGTATGTAAATGATTAATAACAGTATCAAGAATGCATCGGGATCGTTTGCTTGTTAAATGAGGAGCCTGTCAGAATAGAATTCCAGAAATGAAACTATCTCCCGTATCACAGCTCTCCTCGAGTCATCCACCAAACGTAAGGCCACGATAATTATGTGGGAATTAATGAGATTTCTCAAGGTAATGTTTTAAAGCATCGTCCAGTGAAAACTGCTATTAAAGCAAACTACGGGGGCCTGTGAGGCTCAAAGAAGACAATTCTCGTTGTTCCATCGCTTTTTAATGAAATCCTCATTATATGTAACTTGGCAACATCTTCTAATCAGACGTTTGTTTTGTTTAGCAACCCGAAAGTTATGCATACATTAAGTTGACCTTGATGGAGAACAAGCTATATATATATATATATATATATATATATATATATATATGCCTTGCACGCTCACACAATCGTCTCTCAGAGTCTCGTGTTCTTTCTTTTCCTCGGAAAAAAAGTTAAGCAAACGCAACATGACAGCGGCCTCAGAGTGTGTGGGCGACGAGCATGATGAACATTACCCAGCTTTGGCTTCTAATATACAATTTCATCAATTTAGAAATTAGTGCCGCCATCCAATTAACTCTTTCCTGTGCAGACAGGAATCCAGATGTGCATTAAACTCCACATGAAGCGGCACCTGCTCATTACCTGAAATATGCAAAGGTCAAAAGAAAAAGATTTCTCTCTGTGAATCACACGGTTGGTGGTTTGATCCCCGGTTCCTCCGCTCCACATTTTGAAGTGTCTTTGAGCAAAACACTGAACCCCAGGAGGCTCCAGACGAGCACCCTGCATGGCTCGTCTGCCACCATCGGTGTATAAATATAAGTGTGAATGACAGAAACAATTGTAAAGTGCGTTGTCCGGCGATATACTGTATAAATGCATTTACCATTACAGTTTAAAAAGGCAACGGGCAATCACTATTGAGAATCGAGAAGTTACTTTCTAAGTCTTTTTAAAAAGTATCTCAGAGACTATTTGTAATATTTAATGTCTACCATGGCTGCCATTAACTTTGGGAAAGCTGCACTTAAAACTTAATGTGTGTCAAAGGTCTGACTCGCACTGCCACAGTACGCCGTTGTAAATGACAGGGAGGGGATGGATGGGGACGATATGAGATGTATGATTGTAGGTTCCCCCTTGAAGATGATCTATGGGACGGTGTGAGGCGGGCTGGGTTGGACAGAATGTAAATGATGTTGTAATAGTGTGTCAGTGATTCTTTTCAGTTAGACATCACATCACGAGAGTTCTGGAAATCAAATGTTATCAGACTCACAGCAGGACCGCTCTGCAGGTGCACCTCTGATGTAAGTACGTCTCCAGTGGGGTTAGAAATGAGGAGTTCTCCTCACGCAAGCTGTAATTTCCAGACCGTGTTTAGAGTATGAGAGAGAAGAGAACTACTTTCAGACCGATGTAACCGCGCAGCAAGGTCATTTTGAAGTAATCTCATCCATGCAGTGAAATGTGAACCTTCGAAATGTCACGAACAGTAGATACTCGGATATCTTCACTCACCTTTTATTGTAGGGCAGAAATATATCATTTATTCACAGCTGAAACTCATATAAATCTGACTTCATCTGGAACTAAATATATCCAGCAAGGGATGCATACAAATATATAATGTGACCTTCCAGTGGGGAAGAAGTGTTCAGATATTTTACTTACTTAATTACTAAAAGTTGTAAAAGGACAGCGTAAGAACGCTCACAAGTCAAAGTCATGCAATTCAAGTGTTCCTTAAGTGCAGAAGGATTAGCATGCAAAGGTACTCATTGTGCAGAATGGCCCATTTCAGAATCATATATGACTGGATTATAATGATGCATTAATGTGTTCATTGCTTTGATGTTGCAGCATTACTACACATTCTTTAATATCACCAAGGGATCAATGAAGTCTCATATTCATCTCGGTAATGTAGTGTCGAAGTCTAATTTAGCAGGAAATGGAAATGTTCTCAAGTAAAGTACATGCACTTCAAAATTGTACTTAAGTGCTTCCCCGTCTCGGACTGCAAGTGATCTGTGTGTGACGCTGGACGACCAACTGTCCTTCAGTGCCAACATCGCTGCAGCCGCTCCTGCACACACACACACTCTGTGTTCTGGTTCAGGCTCTTGTCATCTCACTGACTCCTGCAGCTCCCTCCTGCTGGACCGCCTACATGAGCCATCCGACCTCTACAGCTCATCCAGAATGCAGCAGCCCGACTGCTCTTTAACCCAAGTTCTCCCACAATGCACCGCTCTTCCACTCCCTTCACTGGCTACCAGTGGCGGCCCGAATCTGCTTCAAGACTCTGGTGCTGGCCGACCGTGCTGTGAATGGATCAGCCCCTTCCTACATGCAGGCCACGGTCGAACCAAACACCCCACAGCGCGATCACTTCGCTCTGCATCGGCCAATCGGCTCGCTGCTCCCTCACTGTGAGTGGGACCCCCCTCAAATAAATCCGCCTGTTTGCTATCCTGGCTCCAAAATGTTGCAACGACCTCCCCATTGATGTCAGGACAGCAGACAGTCTTCACACCTTCTGCAGACCACCTCCACCTCAACCTATTGCTCTGCACTTCAATGATTTCACCTATTTGAAGCTGATGTACCTGCAAGACTCTTTCTGTTCGGAGCTGTACCCTCATGATTGTTTGTACTGAATGCACTTCCTGTATTTACATTCCACCATTGAACCCTTCACGCTGGTTAACTGCTGTTGTCACTCCGTTTTAGACGTGCAGTAATTACAGGAATGAGTTTAGAACACGAGCACCGCATACCTGTTTGTTTCCCAAGATGCAAGATTACAAAACCATCTCAGTTTGAGATCATGTTTTTGTTTCTACAGCCAATTATGTCTTCCTGCATTCACTAACCAGTCTCATACAATTCAAGGCCAATGTAGCAAAACCTTGAACAAAGCTCAGGCGGGTAGTGTATACAAGTAATTACCACCCAGGGACTGTGCTTAGTGGTTCATGGCATCCAAAACACTGCCTGCCCCACGCTTTCTTAATTACTCTAATTATGCAGCTGATTCTTGCTGTGGCTTGACTTCTGATTCCTTCCAAAGGAAAAAGCCAGCAGGAAAAAAAACACTAATGTACAAACAAGATTTAGGCAAAGCTTTGAAAGTGAAATGTAAAATCCTGGTGGCCGACACAGAGTTTAACCATAGCATACCAATCTGTCACGCTGTATATTGATGGTTCATGTGGCCTGTTTGTGTTGTTGAGGCTTGATTCCATATAAAAAGCATTTAGGAACCACATCTGGTGTCTTCAAGGACTATTAGTCGTATGTTTGATGTTCTGTAACGATGTGTCGACTTGCTTAGTTGAGGCTACAAATTCAATTCATTTTAATTTTGTATGATTTGTTTTCTTTGACTCCATTGCACCACTTCTTGCTACAACAGAGCTTTTGGCTGTTACAGAAAGTGCAGAACAAGTTGAAGCCTTCCAGGTGAAACAATCGATCCACCTGCTCGGAGTTAGTCCGATTTCTTCAAACAAAAAGAAAAAGACAAACTCCAAGTTTTGCATTTCTGTCCCTGTAAACTCGAGCAGAAAGTCATTTTCTCCCTTTTTATTGCAAGCAGCGCTGCGTTGTATGTTCTTAACATCAGCATTCCCTTCATGACACACGCTAGCTCATACATAATGTATGAGAACATTTATATTCTAAGTCACCATGTTTTTTATTTCTATATCATACGACGCCGCACCTTTTATTTATTGCGGCTGCAGACTTGTATGTGGACATAATTCATGACAATATTGACACCGATCTGGAGTGCATTTCACTTTCCCACAACTGCTTGTGTAAAACTTGAATTTCTATAATGGATCATGTGGTGCAGATATCCATACAGTATTGACCTTGAGCTGGATAAAGTGAAGACAATACCAACTCCCTGCACTGCGGTCGACCCCCGACTCTGGCTTTAGTGGAAACGATCAATAAAGTATCACAAAAAAGAATAAGTTAAGATATCGTTCACCTTTAAACATTCATTTTGACATTCCTCCAATATCAGGAATGTCATTTGAAGGGAATATGGATGACGGAGGACCTGCAAGTCAGACTCTCCCTTTACATACAGGATAATACACTCAGAGCTACAGATAACGGGACACCTGGCAAAGTGGGGAATTATTTTGTGCATGACTGTAACAAGAGAGCACATTGCTCGCTGGGGGAACGACGAACCAGACGGGTGGGTGCCAAATCTTCTAATTCATTCAGAGATTCCCATCGTGCCATGAAAATACTCTGTAGATTATCAGATTGGACCAGGAACAACACAAACTGTGTCTTTTTTTGTTGTTCTGAAAGCGCACACCATGGTCGTATTTCACTTACCGCGCTGATGTCAACAGATGTTATGTTATGGGCTGGCTCCATTATTTCCCCTGGCTTTGTTTCCTGTCTGGCGCTCAAAGCTACACAAATCCCCCGTTAAGTAGCGATGGAAGCTTCTTCATTCCTCAGCAGAGATGTATTTACCAAGTCATTTGGAAAATTAAGTAAAAAGGAAAAAAAGGCCGTTTTTGTGTGTTGTGAAGCCGAAGACATTCTATGGAGAGAGGATTTCTGCGCGGCAGATAATAGTTTCCTCCTCGGAGACAACACACAGCATTATGCCAACCCCAGCTCAGTAAATGAAAGGTTTCATACAGTGAAGTGTTATCCCTCTGTAATAGCAACAGAACCACTCTAGCAGCCAATAATGAACGGAACAGATAATAATGTAACCAACTACATTATTCAAATCATCTCTCAGCAGTCAGCGCTGGGTGTAATGATGCTCTCTATTTGACAGTCTATGAAACGGCAACCATTCATTCCCAAGGCACAAAAAAAATAATCCAGAAGTACATGACATGATTATGCATGGCTCTCATGTCATTGGCAGAGGACGAGGCCATGCTCGCCGTATGGATCACAAAGAAGATTTCTTTTCTTGAGAGTCTAAATGACTGTATTTTCTAAGTACAGTCAATATGCATGAATCTCTTATGGTGACTGCAGTGCAGAGAGGTTCATGCAGTAGAACAAGAGAACAATGTGAGAAGCTGTTTCCAGAGCAACTCTAACATCAGGGCGTTTATATATATATATATATATATACACACAGCTCTGAAGATTATGTCACCCCAGCAGCTGGATGATAAGAGTCTATGTTTAATAATAACTTCATTATTGCTCCTAGTGTTTTTATCTGGAAGTAAAAAGTTATTGTTCACATCATTTGCTAGTTTGTGAGTCAGAAAACTCTCCATACTCTGGTTAGATAAAGTATGTGGCGTGTTAATGTGCATGATGTTGTCCTACAGCTGAGAGGTCACATGACCAAAACTACACAAGCTTATATTCCTAATGACGTGTCAACAAGGTCTCATACCTGCTCCACAGGTTGTTGGTTAGGAAGAAACAGATTACCCATAGTCAGGGTTGACACTTGAAGTGAAACCTCCCCCACGTTGTGGAACACACACAGAGCAGCTGCAGTTCCAGGGCTGTTTTTGTAAAGGTAATTTTATCTGGATGGAGAATGTTTGGAGATGTTTAAAGAGAAAAAATAATATTTGTAGAACCCAATTTTTGTGGCTGCGTTCACTGTTTTAGTATAAAGTGGGATATTTAATAAGTAGTCCAAAATAATTCAGATTGGACTACACTTCAAAGCGTATGACGCGACCCTGAACTCCTGTACGTATCTGGGAGAACACTGAGCACAATACAGCAGTCAAAGTGTTCCAATCAAAAGAAAGGTGAAACCTGCATATTGCTGAGACCTTGACTTCTGCACAGGTGAGTGGGATGCTGAGAGGGAAGACGGATGACACAGCAGAAGACAGTCTGCATCTCGCAGGCTGACTGCATTATCCAGTCTGCCCACCCACTCGCAGGGAACAGGGAAGGAACCGGCAGTGAAGGAACCGGCAGGGCAGATGGGACCAGAGTCTGATTCATTTAAATAGGCCTTGGAGTTGCCAGTTGGCGTTTAGCCTGTGAACTGAGGCAGAAAATAACACCTTCTAAATAATGAAATAAGCCTTCATTTAATGAAAGATTCAGGCTCCATGTCCCTTTACTGAAGCTGAAGGCCTTGGATGAGGATTAGCTTTCTATGGCAGAGGTTCCCCACATGCTAGAGTGATGTTGTGCACTCTCTCCCTCCCTCTCTCTCTCCCTCTCGTCTCTGACATCTCTCTTCCCCTGGCAGGACCTGAATTGTTTTAATTTGTCGCAGAAAAGAGGAAACTGCTTGTTGTTGACACATAACCAGGCAGCTACACAATAGAGGTTTGGCAACTTACATAAAGGACACAACATAACAGGACCTTGCATATTCAACACATGGGACATATTGTGTGATAGCAGACTCAACATACTGTAGGCATGACCGGTAGGTTCAAAGCTAGAGATGTGCACTCATCTAGAGAAGACTGGTAAATAAGATTTATCATGTGAGCACTGTGGGGGCTGAAAAACCATCAAACCGTAACTTATCATCTTCTTCTAATTAGCGTTTCAGTGTTCTCAACAGGCAGTCACGAAATACACCTCATTAATATTCTGCCATTACTTGGACTACTTGTATAATTTTTCATAAGCATAATGTGACTTAACAACAGAAGACGTCGATTCACAGCAGAGCCGCTCGCAAAGATTCCCTGTTCTTGTTCATTAACAGTCGGCTAAATAATGTGAGTCACAATCAAAGGCGTTGCTCCACAGCTGCACAACCTCTGTGGCTCCATGTTGAAGGGTTGCAAACACTCTTCTTTGAAGTTCCTCCTCAGGCAGAGGTGGGAAGTTACAGCTACTCAGGAGTGTAACTTAATATAGAGACCACACTATCACCTCATCAGGAGTCAGGTAGCTGCCTGGTGTCCGCCCGGCACACAGACTCATTTCCACATTGTGCCCACACCATCTGTCATGTGTGCGAGCTTTCCTCTGTGTGTATCTAATGTCCTGAAGTGCCTTTCTCTATATGTGTAACATTACTTCACACTATTGCATGACCGCTCCTGCGACATATAGATACTGCCCCCACATCCTGCTGCAAAAGAAATACACACATATGTACAATCTCGCAAGTTTGCCCATGTCTCAGGGGGGTTTTTAAGATCCAATCGGCTCCTACCACACGGGTCATTTCCATTTAACAGTCAACCGAGTGTTATTTATATGATGTTTGATTGAATATCATTCTCTAAAATTCATTGGTGCATAAAGAGTGAAATGTGTGCGTGTGCATGCACGGTGAATGTTAATGAGCTCTGCATGTCACAGAATCACAACGTTGTTAAATGTAACACGAGGAATACAAAGCAGAGTGGAACATGTAGTTTTAAAAGTGGCTTCACGAGGTGGTCAGAAACGTAACATTACATTCAGCTCAGCAAATGTGATTACTGCTGTGATGTCCTTTATACTTGACTGCACTCCTCCAGCTGACACTGAGTGCATTGCCTTCCTGCAACTTCATTAGGAGAGGAAGAGAAACTTATCACGGATGTACGTTCATAGGGAAATAAATCCATTCCAAATACCTTTTAAATTCACTTTATAATGATGTGTTTGGGTAAGTGTGGGTCCCGGGGAGACACCAAACTTCTCTTTGGGTCTTGAACTGAAAAGGTTTGTAAAGCCTCGCTGTAGACCTCGTGGACCGGCCGGTAATTGGCCTCATACCCGAATCTATGGAAGACAAAACGAGGCAAACAGAAGTCGACAGCTGTTGGGTGTTTTGTCAAGGGAGTCAAACTCCTTTCCAAAGCAAAGGGTTCTCTGAGATTACATCGTGCAGCCTCAAGTTGTCCCACGATGCACCGCGCTGGTATCACTGCTAGAAACTGACCTTGTTGTAGTCTTTGAAACGACTAACTGGCTTTATTTAAATATATCTAGATATATATCTATATATATCCCCAGTTTGTGTCTGGTGGTGTGGAAATTGTAATAGGCTAATCTCATACTTTGATTGCAACTTTTTGTTTGCACTAAAGGGACTCCACAGAGGATCTGTTTCTGCTGAGCGTTGGACTTTATTTTTGGACTCCTTGGACTGAGCAAAGGACTCATTATGATAATTTGGTAAATGAACTGTGGAGAGCTGAATTTGCACGATGTCTAAATGAAGAACAGTGTCTGTGTGTTTGAATGCAAGTGAAGTGAACGTGCTGGTGTATGATTGTGTTCATGCCTGACTGAGACAAACTGTTAGTGTGGGAGATGAGTGTTTGACATGTAAGACTGTAAAAACAATGCATATTGATGAATTAATTATCAAAGCTCATTAAAAATCTGTTTATTTATGTGGAATAAATCCATACATTCATCGGTTAAATCTACTCTTCATAATGAGAAAGTAATCCACATGCGGACGATCCCTCTCTCAGGGAATATTCCATAAACCTTTCCCAATGTCTTACACGTCGCTACTTTAAAAAAACAAATTGACTTGTAGCACACAGCAGAAATGAGGCTCGACAAACAAAGCTGGAGAATGATTATGTGAAATAAAAGGCTCTTTGACAGGATCCCTCAGTAGAGGTCAGATGTCCCGGGTCTGAGGCGCTCCCCGATGATTGGATTATTCTGCTATTCAAGCAGAAGCGCCGCTTGGCACACAAATGTAAAGTGAGAAAATGCAATGTGTAAGGCCAGATGAGATGCTAATAGAATAGAAGAATTGCCCTGGGAAGAAATTCAAAAGGGGGAGGCAACGCATGCAGGATACTTTGAGACTGAGGGCGAGGCTGATGTCTAAGGCCGGCTCTGCTGCTTGAAGACAGGGATGAGAGTCGGAGGGAGATAAACACACTGCACGATCAGCTCTTATGTAGACAATCATAACAGCAATAATCCCTTCCTATCCAAACAATCCCAGTGTCTGCATGTGGCGAACCAGCTGTCCCGCGCCAGCCGCTGACCGACACGTTCTGTCTCACTTCTATCACACACACCTGATCCTATACTACTTAAATATAATCCGACCAAATCAGATCCTACCTGTGGCTCCTCCGCACTGTGGCCACTTTTAATTAGCCGATGTAAGCAGAGACATATTGGTAGCAGAAAACGCTGTTCCTCTCTCTAAATGAGCCTGTCAATCACGGCACGTTCCCGAGACTCATTTCCCTCTGCTGCTGATTAATGGCATGAAGTGAGTTCATCAATGTGCCATATGTGGAACACAATTCATTACCCTCATCTTCCAGGATTCAGCAAGAAAAGCATGTCCTGCCTCACTCTTTGTGAGTGTCCACAGGCGGAGGATAAACAGCGCACACACAGTAATGGTGCTTGTTAGTATGCTAATGTAGATCTTTCGCACACACCTACAACTTCCAAGCTACACGTTATGAGACGAGCAAGTATCCCCTCCAGGTTGACATGCATCATGGGAGAGGCACATCGGGAAGGGCGGCCATTAATCAAATCATTCACAACTAACAAGACAAACTTATTTTTCCTTCTCGATTAGCAAACACGAGCCTGGGGACTCACAGCTGGTTACATATGCACTAACTCTTGGGTGACTTGATGCAAAGCCGCTTTAAACACATTGATAAGGCCGCATTTTATTCTCCATTCTGCTGATTATTTACTTTCTCACTGATGATTTATGACAAAGCCCAAAGTAATATTTGCTCTGTGCATTTATCTTGTAAATCATGGCAATAAAAGGGATTCTCAGTCGATGCTGATCTTGTGTTTCTAAACCTTTTTTGCGTTTGAAAATTGTACTCAATCAAAAGTCAATTGTAATTAGGCTAAAACGTTGCATTGATTTAGTGAGGGAGTAATGTTCTCAATCACTTAACCGCACAAATGATTCAGAGCGTTGGATGTGCAGCTTGATAACTTATGAAAAGCTCTGGGAGTTTTTATTTCATATTAACTTCAGCTGTCAGATTGCCTTTTGGATTCAATGCCGCTCCATTCACTTTATTTTATGACATGGCTGTTTAATGAACCTGGGCAGCTGTGTACTTTGGATAAATAACCCACAAGTGGCAGTGACACCTTCCACTGTATCATCCTGTGTTGCTATAGGTAACGGCACTTTATCCGGTGAACAAGGCTGCAGTGACGATCGGAGGCCCTAAATAGCTTCGCTCTTTTATCCTTGTGTCTCTAACTTTATCTTGGCAGCTGCACGACGTCGTCTGAGGAACAGCTCCCCAGTGAGGCCTTAAAGAGAGGATGAACAGCGAGGCGCTGCATGCAAAGAGCTGCAATATGCCCAAGAGAGGCCAATGTTGCAGACGGGGGGGGTCTGGAGAATCTTAGACCATTTGTAGTGAATATTTGGTCTTGAAAATGCCGGGAAATCGTAAGAAATGCCGATCCCAGTATCTCACCGTCCAGGGAAATCTCTTTGAATGTCTTGTTTTGTCAGTCAAAAACCCAAACATGTATACTTTAATACGACATAAAACCATAGACTGGATACAATATTAGTTACCGTGACGTCACCTATAGGTTTCTGAACAGCTGTTGTGGAGCTCAAAGTGTCTCAGGCTTTCGCCATCTTGGCACTGACGACAACGCCGAACTCCCGGCTAATCCAAAAATATATAAATAGATCGGTGGAGGTGACGGAGTCGACAGGACCCACCTGTCACTCAAAGCATCCACGCCTTTAATTATGCATATCTTTAAGCCTTGACATGATTGAAATTCACCTCTCGTACAGCGGAAATTAGCTATAGAGACAAAAACGAGCATTTCAACATGACGGTCTGTAGGGAGCGACTCGCTTTTGGAGCCAACCTCAAGTGAACATTGGAGGAAATGCACTTCACTTCTCATCCGCAGAATGTGCCGCTTGTATAAAACAGAGAAAAGCAGGAACTCTCCATATTTTTACATAAAAATTAATTTGATCGATTTCTCGATTAGTTGACTAATTGTTGCCGCTCGAGCACATAATCTTTACCCGTCAAATATGTTTGGCTGCGTGATGAAACATGATTTTGATTTAATCCAATTCAATCCAGTTTTTATGGAATAAATCACATTATCCTTTTATACATACATAAATGCTATATGTTTATGCCAACTGGCAACCACCACGTCTGATGCTGATGTGCCTCATGCTACATGTCATGTTTGGCTGCTAGTTAATAGCTACAAACATTATTAAGACCAGTTCCAATGTGTTGGGATTATTGCAGCTAATGTGTGTTTAACAGTGCGTAATATTCCTTTAAGAAATGATTTTACAGGCAGGTTTGACTGAGACACTCAGCTCCTTCCATGCTCCGCCTCTATTTGCCCAAATTTGGATTTTGTTGTTTTATAAGCAGCAGAGATGTCACGAAGTAATAAGTATTAGTCAGCCTTCAAACATATTTAAAGCAGGAGGGTCACCAGAGGTCAACGTGTGTCTGGATCAGACCTGCTGTCTCACTGTTCACCCTGCATGGAACAACAGACAAGTGTCCCTCCTTGTAATCAACATATTCTGTATAAATAAGAAATGTATGATTTATTTGTCCATGAATCATTAATTCTTAATATGCTGTGCAAACATCAGCCGCGTGGCCTCCTCTGCTCCCTGTGTCTCCTCCGCCTGCAGCGACAGAGTTTCTATGGTTACATGTCCATGTGCACATAGACTCCAGTGCAGCGTTGGCTCGTACACTTGATGTGTGAACACGAAACACTTGTTGTAAACTGTCACTGGACATTCTGCTGATAAGTTTTAGACGCTCATTTGTGTTACAGGTAGAGGGGGGGGGGGGGGATCCAGGAGTCTGAAACATACGCATCTTAAACATGAAGCCAACATGGACGCTGATCCTGCAGCCATGTTCTTAACTTATTCACATGTACTTACAGGACATTCATTAAATACCTCATGACTCGGTTTGATTCTGGGTAATTTATGGTCATTTCTAGCAACTGTTTGAATTTTCATATTGATGCATATTTTATGTAAACCATGAAAAGCTTCAAAGTAGACCGTGTGTGTAGGATAGTCTTCATATTAGCACACAGAGAACATGGACATGGTTTCCCACCGTGCAACGTTACATCACTTTTCAGCTTCATTTTCTTTTTTCTCTATAACGTATGACATTTGATCAACTGCTGGGAACATTTTTCATTATTAAATTATTGTATAAATGTGGAAAGAAATGCAAATTAAATGGATATGTTTGTATAATTCACTGGAGTCACAGATCTAAATAACCGATGCATTTTTAAACACCAAAGACAGAACAGATATGATTAGATTACAAACTGTGATTAACTTCCTGTTATTCACAGACGTTTGTTTGTGTATTCATGCATATGTACAGCCGTCTCCTCTGCACAGGTGTGCATAATGACCTCATCTCTTCTTCAATGAGCCATTTTGATTTATTACTTCCATGATTCTAAGATTACCTCACAAAAGATTTCCTGCATAGATTTAGTGATCTTCAGTGTAATATCACAGACATGAATCATTTCCTGTTATATATGTCCTTACACAGAACATTAGATATTAACAAAATGCAATTTCTATGCAAACTATTCACTCATTAGGATTGAACTGTGTGTTGTGTGATGTGTGGACCAAGAGAAGTGCAGCCAAGGGCACAGCGTCAGGGAAACATGCAACCTCATAATAACCTGAATCAGTCAATCCGATGTATTGTTGTTCCACGAGAGACACATGTGACACATTATGTTTCATCTGCAGACTAATAGCAGTATATGTTCAAATATTGGTTCTATTACCATCATATAATTGCAGATTGTGATCTCTTGTGAATTCTGCTATTACTTCTTATTTAATGTGCGTGTCAAATGAAAGAGGAGTGCCCCAGTCTATTACTGTAAGAGCTATTGTCACACATCCACACTCCCTATCCCTGCGTGCACACTGTCTTACTATAATACAGCAGTGGCTGATGCTCAGTATACGCTAATTAAAGCCCCTCTGTGTTGTAGGGAAAATAAAAGATTCTTGACGTATGATGAACGAGCTGACGGGAGAAGATGAAAGCATTTTGTACAATCAGTGGAAGACACATGTGTGTGTGTGTGTGTGTGTGTGTCTTCACATGTGTGTGTTTGACTGTTGGATGTTGGTTATGTTCGCAGGTATAAAAGCACGTACGTGTGGAGTACGAGGGTCAGCTACATGCTGTGTGTTCTGTTTACTTGCTGAGCATTTCACTTGATGAAGCGAGGTCTCTGAAAGAAGCAGTGCGGTAAACATGATGCTGATGAATTCATTATCAAACGGGGTTTAGCGCTGGGCGGAATAAACATGAAGCACATTATCTCATGATGAAGATATTGGGTCGACCGGCGGTGAATACTGAAAAGCAGTTTTTCCGAAGACGTGTTTTGAGCAATGGCGAGTGATTAAGTTGCAAATGGAGAGGAGGCAGCACGGGGGGCAAAGTCCCCGGAGGATAATAGCCTGTTGTTTCCGGGGTCAAGGAAAACTAATTATTAACTCCACTTCGATATTGCTACTCACTCATTTTCAATTCTACTCAAGAGAACAAAATATGCGCCCGTTTGGTTTATTTTTTTATTGGTTCCCTTCTAAAATGTTGGGCAGCGTGCCATCTGGAGAGGAATGATGTGGGGACAAGTGTTAAGTATGTTTACGAGCAGCATGTTGTGGGTGTGAGAGGAGAGCTGGGAGGGGGAGTTGATTCATCAAACTCCAAATGATGTACCTTTTCTCTTTACAGCAAACCAGCAGACGTTCGGCGTGGTCATTTGGCTGGTTCAACAACAACAAAAGAAAAATGAAGGCAACAGGCCAAAAAACAGCAGTTCCTCGAACGGCCACTTGAGGCGTGCTCCATAAACCGTGTTAAAATGACCACTTTACCGCACAAATAAACATGTTTACCGCTTAAAAATGACCGCCGCTCTCACCCTCCTGCTGTGTTGATTTGAATGTCTTCGCCGGTACTTTAACGCTGCCACAGAAAAGGATCTGCAACTCTCTCGTGCCACTAGTAGCAGACCTTGAAGTCATTATCCAGCTTCAGTATTAAAAAGTCCCCAGAGTTTGTACACTATGTTACAAAGATAGCCCCCGTGCCACAGAGCCTGTATAAGTCTTGTATAAACTAAGAGATACACATGAATGGTGCCTGCAGAGCCAACAAGCTGCCAAAGATTTAACAGCCACTGCTTGGAGCCCCATTAAAATAACACTGTGAACCCGGTGATAACTCACAGGCTTGGAACATCTCCACATTGACCCATTGCTGCTTTGATTGGACTTTTCTGTCAAAAGGTCCACCATCACCGTAGGGGAGGTTTATGAGGCGCAGCCAGAAGCCGTGTTTATTTTATGACAGGCAATTCAAATAAAATATAAAAAGAGGAAGAAAACACCGGCTATATCATTAATTCCACCACATGGCAATGAAATGTTGCCTTGTTTGTCTGCTGTGGTCATTCCCGCCTGGGCTGTTGTTGAAGCTTTATACGTCAACATTTCTTATTTGATGCGACCCATTTAGTCCAGGTAAACTTCCTCACGGTCCGCTTGCCTTATTGCACCTCTGGCTACTTATAACACGTCCACTGCAGAAGCACGTGAGCAATAATGTACAGGCGGACTCATTTTAATGGTCTGCCATCGTGCCGAAGCATCGATGTCACTGACGTACGTTTATACATTAATATCCATAATAGATTGAGGTTCTATTTACGCTTACTCTGATTGTAAGTGGGTGTTTTTCTTCTGGAGAGTATAAATACATATTATTTTGTGTTTTCAGCAGTAAAAGTTGGCCTGTATTACTGCCAACTCGTGAGCTCAAGTCTTCATAAGCAGTTTTTGTACTTGTTATTTCTTTATTTCCCCACCCGGCTTCTTATTATGTGCCACCTGCCCGTCTGTTTGAAACGCTTTCTTAGATTCTTCTGAAAATCAAGCCAGAAATCTATAGTGCCGTGTTGGACCGAGCTGAAACACAAGGTAGATTATATGACTGATTATAAGAGGGGTTTTTTTGTTTCTTCCTTTACTGAAGGTGCTGTTTTTCCTGCTCATTTACCTGGCTGTAAAAATCTGTCAAAACATCTTTCATGTTGCTTCATGGACGAGAAACTTCCTGCAGTGTCTCCTGAGAGAAATCTGCATAATCATGAGAAATGTTGAAGATTAACTCCTCCAGCAAATCTGCATAATGCCACATCACCTGTATTATACATATGTTTTGCTAACAATAAATTCTGATTTATCTGCAAAGGTGTGTTGTCGAGACAACACAATCCAGACACACGGCGCAGTGTCCTGCGGATAAAGAAGTGATTTAATTAAGATGTATATAAAGCGCAGTGACGCACAGGATGATCAGTCGATCTGTTCAGCAGCACAGCGCTGCCGAGTCCTACGTCTTTGTATCAACGAACTTCATCCAATGCCTGAGTCGACGACGATCTCAAGGTTTCCTCTCAGTGTCCTGCTAATACAGAAGATTTCTATGCTTCCTTTTTTAACTGAGCACCATCCTTGAGTGTGCAAAGGCCCATCTTTATCAGTGGAAGGCTTCTGTCCATCGCTCGCTTGGATTTTGGTGCATTCATTTATCAATAGTCTGTTTCCTCTCGTGTTCATTAAGAGAAGATCTACTGAACACGGCTGAATAAGTGCTCGATTCAGTCTTCTGCTGTTCACCGCTGGCAGCCGGTGTTGATTATATTGAATCAATATTGAATTATAACGAAATCTAGATACAGATCGCTTGTTAATGTCGTGTTTGAAACCACAGCCTCTCCGAGTTCATACCCTTTAAAGTGGAAGCAGACATGTTTCCAAGTAGAGTTAATGTTGGTGCCAAAACAGAACAAGAATACGATCTATTGTTAGCAACATGGCTGCCACTAGCGGCCTGGCTAACGTTACTGTCCAAAGCAAGAAACAACCAGGAACTTGAAAAGCAACACAGAGCTCAGTGTTATGATAAAGGCTGGTAGTTTTAATATGTAGGCAGGTTTTATTACTTACTAATCGATCTTAGTGGTGAGATCGTTTTCCATCTTTCTTCCTCTTCATCCTTTTATGCCTCCTGAAGTCAAAATCATGTCAACTTTTACTCCGGTTGTTCCACCGTCCACCATTTCCACTACCTGGGGATAGTTTACAGTAGCTACTATTTTGTTGAGTGGCTCTCTGGTAAGCAGTGGTGCAGTGTATAGGCCTCGGGCTTTTATTGTGAAAGGGAGACAGAATAGCATCCTGAAAGCGAGGCTTATAGGGAACCAATGTAAAAGTGTCATTATTCTACAGCCGTTACAGTGCAATCAACATTTACTTCATAATGATAAGTTAAAGCAAACATGTCGTCTGATGCCTGTTTCACGTACGTGGATCCACTGAGCGACACGATGCATACTTTCAAATTAAAAAACATTCTAAATCAGCAAATTCAGTCGTATTTGTATTTGTATTCTGATTACTGTGATGTTTTTCCCCCAGTAAATGTAATGGATTATACTCATCATCCTTTGCAGCGTCATGATTATAAATGTATTTCATATAGTGTTATTGCCAAGCCCTGTGTGTTACTGTAATCACGCCACTTTATTCCAGAGCACAGTGGCAAAACTAAGACATTAGAATCCTGGCAGCTATATTAAAGTACATTAGGTGGATTTATTGTTCTCTGTGAGAATGCTTATTTGAACCAAACATCCATTTCACATTTCCAATGAGTCATGCTCCATTAAATTCAACGTGTCGAAGATGGAAGAGAGTATTATTAAGCCGAGCGAGTATGTGAATTAATTAAAGTCCTACTTTTTCATTCAATATAAATGTCAAGCTCTGCGTGTGGCAGGATATTGGAATCAATCAGACTTTCATATATCGGGATCCTCCGACTGTGACAGGGATCAACGCGTCCGTGTCACATGTCGGTCGCTCGTGCACGAGAGTGGGAGGAGGTCTGGAGGCTCAGACGGTCTGTCCTCTGATCTGGAGCTGTGTTTCCATGTGTTTGACACCAGAGCAGAAGCGCGGCATCAAGAAATCGCTCCAGTCCATTCTTAAGAACAGTGAATCACCGGCGGAAAACTGGATTTGTTTTGGCTACTTAACACTCTGTTGTCATCGTCGATAGGAATATATTTCCTTTAGCATTCTGCCACATCAGACAGAAACTCATTGGTATGAAAGTGACAGCTAATCCTTGGTTTTATACGTATATATATATATCTTTGTGGCAGCTTTATGGCGTCTCTAGCATGAGGAAAACAAAGTCATGAATTCTCCAGCAAACCTTTTGTTTCTAGTTTTTTTGGGAACATAACTTTAAATTACAGTCTTCTCATACTGACACTCAGGAAGTGCAATTTATTAACGTGGAGAAATTCTGTGCAACAACAACGAAATACACAGGCAATAGTGCACGCTCCAGTGTATGTGTGTGTGTGTGTGTGTGTGTGTGTGTGTGTGTGTGTGTGTGTGTGCGTGTGCGTGTGCGTGCGTGTGTGTGTGTGTGTGTGTGTGTGTGTGATGTAGAATTACAGACGATAGAGCATGCCTGTGCTTCGGTATCAGACGGCCGAGGGCCGTGTGGGAATGAGAACAGGCTGCTTATTGGCTGAGGGTGACGGACCAAAGCGGAGCCAACAGGCACAAAGAGAAAACACAGGCAGGGCTGCACGTTCAGACACAGACACACACTTCTACAGGGTCGAGCAGCAAGTGATGTTTGAGATCAAGTATTTTTATATAAATCTATGCATATTACCTCCTAACATCTTCATTCAACCGCGAGACAAAGATAGAGTTTGATTTTGTTTATCATTCTTCATTAGTGCATAGGCAACAATCAATCTGAAACATTGGAAGTGTTACTACTTAGTTACTGCATGCTGATAACTAACCACCCTGTCCAGTAAACTCTTCTGTGTCTGGCCAAATCATTATCAGTTGGTCCAATTGCTAAGTTGCAGGTAGTAATCATAAACCAATTTATATTGTAATGAGCATGACATTAGATGGAAGTGTCGAATGGGCCGTGCTCAATGATGCCAAGCAGAGGCACGGAGGGAAGTTTTGAGTCCTATTAAAAGAAGTAGAAAACCAGCTGACTATGATTTGTGGTAATTGGCAAGGCGTTCTGCTTGAGCGTGCAGACACTACAGACATTCAGTCACACCGTGTGGCTTCCATTCAAAAAGCAGCAAAAAGCATAATTAAGTTTATTACTTCTCCCCGCTCAAAGTGAGTTCAATCGATCCAAACTGGATCCAGTCTCTCACAAGATATGACACTCGGTAATATAACACCTAATTATTTTTGCTGACTGATCGGGGGCCTGGTAACATTAACATAATGAGCTGCTCTGCTGCCCTTCCCGGTCCAATTGTGAGGCTTCCCATGCAGCTGTGTGGTAACACTGGGAGACCATATAAAAGTTATGATTGCCTGGAAACAATATAGCCAAAAGATATGACCGGCAAAACATAACATGTGAGCCATGCTGCCAAACAACTGCAGCTGGAAGAGAGGTGGGGTCACGTGGGGTCTATAATAAAGAGATAAAGGTCAAATAAAACGATGTATTGCATATACTTCTTATAGGATTACTATTACTGATGATCATGTAGTATCATGTGTTGCATGGGGGAGGTGCAAGGTGAGGTGCAGGGTGAGGTGCAGGGTGAGGTGTAGGGTGAGGTGCAAGGTGAGGTGTAGGGTGAGGTGCAAGGTGAGGTGCAGGGTGAGGTGCAGGGTGAGGTGTAGGGTGAGGTGCAAGGTGAGGTGCAGGGTGAGGTGCAGGGTGAGGTGCAGGGTGAGGTGTAGGGTGAGGTGTAGGGTGAGGTGCAAGGTGAGGTGCAGGGTGAGGTGCAGGGTGAGGTGCAGGGTGAGGTGTAGGGTGAGGTGCAGGGTGAGGTGCAAGGTGAGGTGCAGGGTGAGGTGTAGGGTGAGGTGTAGGGTGAGGTGCAAGGTGAGGTGCAGGGTGAGGTGCAGGGTGAGGTGCAGGGTGAGGTGCAAGGTGAGGTGCAGGTGAGGTGTAGGGTGAGGTGCAAGGTGAGGTGCAGGGTGAGGTGCAGGGTGAGGTGTAGGGTGAGGTGCAAGGGTGAGGTGCAGGGTGAGGTGCAGGGTGAGGTGTAGGGTGAGGTGCAAGGTGAGGTGCAGGGTGAGGTGTAGGTGAGGTGCAGGGTGAGGTGCAGGTGAGGTGCAGGGTGAGGTGTAGGGTGAGGTGTAGGGTGAGGTGCAAGGTGAGGTGCAGGGTGAGGTGCAGGGTGAGGTGCAGGGTGAGGTGCAAGGTGAGGTGCAGGTGAGGTGTAGGGTGAGGTGCAAGGTGAGGTGCAGGGTGAGGTGCAGGGTGAGGTGTAGGGTGAGGTGCAAGGTGAGGTGCAGGGTGAGGTGCAGGGTGAGGTGTAGGGTGAGGTGCAAGGTGAGGTGCAGGGTGAGGTGCAGGGTGAGGTGCAGGGTGAGGTGTAGGGTGAGGTGTAGGGTGAGGTGCAGGGTGAGGTGCAAGGTGAGGTGCAAGGTGAGGTGCAGGATGAGGTGCAGGGTGAGGTGTAGGGTGAGGTGCAAGGTGAGGTGCAAGGTGAGGTGCAGGGTGAGGTGTAGGGTGAGGTGCAAGGTGAGGTGCAGGGTGAGGTGCAGGGTGAGGTGCAGGGTGAGGTGCAGGGTGAGGTGCAAGGTGAGGTGCAGGGTGAGGTGCAGGGTGAGGTGCAGGGTGAGGTGCAGGATAAGGTGCAGGGTGAAGTGCAGGGTGAGGTGCAGGGTGAAGTGCAGGGTGAGGTGCAGGGGGAGGTGCAGGGTGAGGTGCAAGGTGAGGTGCAGGTGAGGTGTAGGGTGAGGTGCAAGGTGAGGTGCAGGGTGAGGTGCAGGGTGAGGTGTAGGGTGAGGTGTAGGGTGAGGTGCAGGGTGAGGTGCAAGGTGAGGTGCAGGTGAGGTGTAGGGTGAGGTGCAAGGTGAGGTGCAGGGTGAGGTGCAGGGTGAGCTGCAGGGTGAGGTGCAGGGTGAGGTGCAAGGTGAGGTGCAGGGTGAGGTGTAGGGTGAGCTGCAGGGTGAGGTGTAGGGTGAGGTGTAGGGTGAGGTGTAGGGTGGCGTCAAACAATATGAATCAATGAAACAAAACATTCTTTCTTCTTCCTGTCTGGTACTCGTGCTGTTCTTTCTCCCCCCCTAACAAAGGAAAACCCACACGCATATATAGCCATAGAACCCGCCCTCTCAGTTCAAACCGGCCAATCAGGTCGGCACTCCAGAACAGAGAGTTTACAAGTTTAGAAAAATATACAAGTTTAAATCTCATCTTAAACATCACAAGGTCTCAGAACATTCTTCTACATGATAACACAAATCCTGCTCCCTCAAAACAACAAAACTATCAACACATCCTTCAGTATTTTAACATAATTAGCTGCCAACACATCACCCATCAATCAACTAATTACCATCCCGCCCACTTACACAAAGTGCCTTCAGCTGACGCCTCTTCCTCTTTAGGCACAAGATGGCTTCCACACAGGACTCTAATTCAGGTTATGCTTTCCTGACAGCTTCTCTATTAATATGTTTAAACTTGTTTCAAATGCAACACATGTTACCTTGTCTTGGTCTGTTGAAATTAGAACCATAAACTAAATAAAGAACTGAAAAGCTGTCGACCTTACTTAACAGAAAGGCTAAGCAAACTGTCAGTGAGGGAGTTGGTGCTTCATCATGTGTGTGTGTAAGGTGGAGATCATTATACTGTATTATGCTCATATATATGTTTGGCTGGTGTAAACTCTTGATCTGCAAAGAAACCTGCAACTATAGTCATCAAAGTATATAAAAAACACAATATTTGCTTGTGTACTGTAATGGGGTATATAAGTATAAAGTAGCATCAAATGGAAAGTACCTCAAAAGTGTATTCAAGTGTAACTTGCTTTCTGAATTACTTGCACGAGCTTGTTTTAGATCCGGATGTATGTATAACCTCCTGCTCGTATCCAAACCTTCAGGGTTCTTCAATGGAAACTGTTGAATAATATAATATAATATATAATATATAAATAATTTGGACTCTGGATGAATACAAGACTCACTGTTAAGTGGAGCTCCAATCAAGCAACTGAAGGTCAAATTGGATTTTCTTTGCGTAGAAACAAATCATGTTTTTCTGCAGCTGTACTCGACAGACTAGTGTACAATTTACTCCACTCATGATTATGGGGATGTTGTTTATATGCATGCTTCTCCCTCCACCCTGAACCCTCTTGACTCCATGTGTCTCAGCTTCCTCACATTTCTCACTTACCTTTGCAAATGAGAAGGTCAGATGGCTCTCCTTAACAAACTGCATTGTGTTTATATATTCAGCCTGCTTGTGTTCTCTGGTCATATTTAAATACAGGTCTTGTAGTACAGTAGCTGAACCTCTTGTTCACACTGTATTTGGGAGGTTTGAATACATTGCTGCATATAAATGGACTCAGTTTCATTCTCTGATCTCACTTGAACATTTGAAAAGGTTGAACTTGTGTGTTTGCAATCAAACGTAAATGCTTTTCGTCCGTGAATTCTGAAATCCGTCCGTCTGCTTGAATTGTGTGTGTTTTATATTATTTATACGCAGGTCTCTCTCTTCACACTCTCAATGAGACTATCTGTTTAAATAAAGGGTGAAATAAAATGAAAATTAAATTATACAAAGTCCGCCCGGTTTCAAAAGGATTCCATCAGGTGTGATCGTAAATACGAGCACTTAAGTATTATTTTATCACCACATAGAGTTTTTTGACCGACGATAACTCCGCTATAAAGGAACCCAAAGAGGCGATTTTCACATTCTGTCTCACAGAGCCTTTGTTAATGTTAAACCTGCGCTTGTCCTGCCACGACGAGTCAAAATGTGTTCTGTTGAAAAGGTCTGTTGGACCTGAGCCTCGGTCCAATCGGCCCGACACACCTGGAAACACATGTGTTAGCTTTCAGCTTCCTCCTCCTGCAGGTGCAACAATCACTTCAGGCTTTAACACGAACAGCCACACGATGACAGAACAAACAGACGACCACATCTTTTGCACACTAAACTAAACTAAACTCAGATTAATTGTGTTGAGCAAACTTGGCTCTAATGAATTAACTTGATGGTGCCTTCACTGCCTGTAAGAAATACCAGCATTAGTTGAAAATAGTAATTGGTGATAGTTTAAGTGTGTGTAGAGTGTGTGTTAATAATATATAAATAATGGGAAGTGTTCAAACTTTAACAACAGTTGATAAAAGTGATGTTTTTATTTATTTATTTAGTATTATTACCTGACATAAAATCACATAGTTCTCCTCTTCTCTACCTCTACTCTTACTACTATTTCAAAAATAGGAAGTCGTGTAAAATGCACTTTATAAATGATCAAATATAAGTTCTACTTTCCTCCCGCACTTCTGAGTAAAGGTGTCAGTGCTATAAACAGGCACTTTAGCTCATTGACACAATTACACGGCATGTTGAACACTAGAGGCGGCAAAGTGTCTGAATCAGAAACAGTAAAAGTGTCAGAGAGCGCTTCAGCGTTAATACATTCACCGTGTTTAATGTAAACGTTACATTACTACTCAGAACTTTTGCATTTATTTAATTATACAGCACGATCTTTCTATTCAATCTGCGAACATCACTATAGGCTATTATGCTAATTTATGTGTGTTCTGTGTAGCATAACATTTACAATTTGATGGACAGCTTTATTCCAAACACCTCACAGTGACATCACGCCATACCATTCTGCCGTACGGACACAAATTTCAATTTAGTGCGCTGCTCTGCGAACGATCAGCTTATCTGACACCGTCTGAATTGTGAGTCCCACCTGCAGCAGCTCAAAGTAAACATTAATAAGTATTTGCAAATGGTATTTGAGGCAGCGCTGCTCTGTTTGTATAAGACAGGAAACCCATTACTATAGCGCTCATATCTATGGGATTAAATGTTTAAGACAAACCCCCATTAATTGAGGGTAATTATAGAATATAGATGGCCTGCTTTGTTTCATTACCCGTTTAGAAGATAATGATATTTGCCAGTATTTTCAGGCATATCAATATTTACAAAGCCTGGTCAGCTGTTTTTCTCATGTAAAAGTGTTTTATCATGTGAAATTCACATTAATCACAACATTCCTGAAGGAGTTATTGACATTATGCCAGAGTTTCGATGGAGTCGGACACATTTAGAGTGTGTGTTTCACCAAATTAAAACATTAACATGTTTGTCTTTGATCTTGTCTCAATTGTACGTCTGCATATTAAAGTATTTCAACCACAAGCAGAGAAATAATAGCGACAAAGGAGGTTGTAATGCTGTTGTTTCTTTAACAGTGGGAACATGATGTTTATGAACACATACAGCAGGTTATTAAAGGAAACTCTAATGAGCAACAGCACCCAAGGTATTTCCTCTGCAGTGTTACTTTAACAGCGTTAGACAATGTTCTCGCCTGAAAACATTCTTAATATAGTTTTCACCCTTCAGCTTCCCCGCTTGTTGTTGAAAGCCTTCACTGTATACCCTTGCAAAAAAAGTGATGCTTCTATTTCAAAAGATACTAATTGAGAAATATAGAAACAACCACTTCCGTGTGCACAACGTGTGAGGGAAGGATATGTACGTGTACGAGGTTTAATCCTGCAGCCACCAACAGTGATTTTCATAATTTAAACAAGCCAGGCCATAATAAATGTAGTTTAATTGCCAAGGTGAAGACTTAATTTGTTAAAAATATAATTTCCCTAATGTTTTATTTAATACAGCCGTATAATTAATTAAATCACCAGCAATTTATTATGAAGCAGAAACACAGGCTGTCGACACTAACTAGGATAATGACATGAAAGCCGTGCTAATACAATGGCCTAGATTTATCTCATGTCTTATTGAACCGATAGCGTTCAATCTGCTGTTTCGACCCTTTCTGCACGGCCCGGAATGAGCAAACAGACAAATTGAATTGACTTCTGGATCAATGATATTTTCTCTCACGTCACCTGATGATCCCAACGCCCTCTCACTGTTCACACATTGATTCTGGTCTATTTTGCCGTCGGCGAGGCCTCAAAGCCAAGCTGTATAGTCACGCTGGAGGAAGATGGGGGGGCCGAGCGCCGCCCTCACTGAGGCCTGGGGGCTGATGGCTGGAGGCAGAAAAGAAGGCCACAGGGCTGGGGTCCTGCATTCATTTGGAAACAGAGGGAGGTGAGAAATTGCTTTTAGGAAGAAAACAAAAGAAAAGGTCTGCAGAGATTGTCTTCAGATTGTGTTGAATAGGCCCTCGAGATTTCTCTGTTTCATGGTGAGCGAGGTTAAGTTGCTTCTCTGCGTCCAGCCGCCCGACACTGAGAGCGCTGTGCATACTGTATGTCCTGGCTACTGTGTGTTTAATGCATTTCTCTTGTTCCTCTGAAACTTCCCTTTCTCGACTTACCAGCGCACGCATTTGCATGCACACACATACAAACACTCCCAGACAGACAGAGAGAGAGAGAAGCACAAATGTCCCTGCACAAACACACCCCCCCCCCCTATACAAGTGTAGACTGAGGAATGCAGCAGCACTGCAGCACAGCACTGCACACTGTACAGCACTTGTAGTATGTACCTTTGCAAATGTATTGAATGCAACTTTGTAGATTATGTGTGTTTAACATCCAGACTGTGTGTTTCAATGTGTTTAATGTTGTGAAATAAGCTTATTTGCTTTTTGATAAAGAGTTATATGGGAATATTGATGCCCCTCTCATATCTGTTATATATATATAGATATATATATATATAGATATATATATCTATATATATATATATAAGGCTACAGCCAGACGCTGATTAGCTTAGCACAAACTCTGGGAACAGCAGGAAACAAAGTCTGCTATTCTAAAGCTCATTACGATAGGACAGAGCCTTGCTAGCTGTTTCAAGTCGTTGTGCTAAGCTAAGCTAACTGTCCTGCTACATATTTACCGTACAGATGTCGTAACAATCTTTATATCTAACTCTTTGCAAGAAAATAAATAAGCACATTTCCAAAAATGTCGTACTATTCCTTTAAAATTCCAACTTCCCTCCTCCTGTCACACTTCATGCATCATGCATCATGCATCATGCATCATGCATCATGCATCATGCATCATGCATCATGCATCATGCGTCTCCCCTTAATGAACAAAACATAACAAACCATAATTGTCCTGGTTTACCTGGTCGCTTTGCTCAATGTGTTACACACGGACTAATTTGACAAAGAGACGTATGTGTGAAATTTGGGACTAACTTTGTTTCCTCTTTGTTCTCTTCTCTCTTCCTGTGCGGCCATTCAATCACCTGTCCATGCTGACACCTGACAGGTAAGAACCATCTATATATTCCTACTATCAGTGATTAAATCAACAATACCAGAGCTTCACGAGTATTAAAGGGCTCATGTTAAGCACGTTTGACGACTCATTTTTGGACATTTTCCCACACAGTCACAGTTTTGCAGAAGTTGGCCAAGCGTACATCCAGCCTTAAACAGTCCCGCATTATTTCCTCCAAGACTTAAGTAATGCAGGTATTAGTAAAGCTCTTCCTCGCACAACATTATCATCTGGTTGTCTGTCGGCAGTTGTTGTTGGCAGACTTGAAAACAGCAATGAGCTGAAAATTGATTTCAAAAGAAACATAAAGCAGATTTGGGATGAGTTCCACAAGGTTGCTTGTTCACAGAGAAAGTGCATAATAGATATGCAAAGTACATCCCTATGCACAGTGCAGCAAAGCAGAAAACATTTCAGCAGAGCTTGCATACTTGCATTTGTTTGAAGATATCAAGGCTATTGTTTTTCCCCTAGAGGAATTTGGCTTGCTGGAGGAGGACATTTTTCTGAATTGTTTTCTATTTTGAGGTAGTTGCAGAAGACGTGTAATGAATCTGTTTATGAGCGGCTCCATAAAAGTAACCTTAGAGATTGAATATTGTGTATAGGATTTAAAGAATGCTTAGAAGCTGTCAGCGGAGGGCTCTTTGTATGAAGTGAATCATTCACTCTCGTAGTATCAAATCACAGAGAATAGAAGCAGTGATCAGGTTGTTCCTTGAAGCTGACACTCGGAGGGTCAGCTGTTATTTATTGTTTTATTGACTGTATTGATTTGGACTTGCTGAGAATAATCGGATCCACTTTGCGTAGGAAAAGTCTGCCGCGGCCTCTTCCTGGAATCACTTGTGTTGTCTGTGCTTTGTCAAGCTAAGTGTAACAGACTTAAAGTTTAGAGAGGCGTGAGATGAGGAAGTGTTAACCACACCCTTAGAGGACGGTGTGAGCGGAGACCTTCTCACCGCAGCTGCAAGGTCCCTGAGCTATAACAATACGGTTTGCTCTGTATTGACTTTGCGATCACATCCGATGAATGAAAGCCATATTTCTCTTCTTAAAACACAACTCAGGCTTTAAATGCTACGTGTTGGCACGTTACCAGTATTGTGATACAAACAATCCTTTACCACGTTGGGTGAGCATCTATGTGACAGCGAGGTTTGGATATTAGAGTTTGTCAACACACCATGACAGCTGACTGTTCCAGATCCAAAAGATTTGCTCGATGTTTCAGGAACCTCAACTATATTGACATTTAAATGCTAGAAGATAACGCAGCCAGCTGTGAACGAGTGATTTGTATAATGACACCGTGTGCTGCACTGAAAAACACATTATTTACAATAAGAACATCTTATTACGTCAGATGTTCAGCAGGGACAGACCTTCCTCCTATCTGTGTCCAGTCACTGCAGCGTTCTTTTGATTCCCCCCTTTAACCTACTTCTCCGTGCCCCCACCCACAGCTTGTTTATTGCATTCGTAGCACTGCCTTTGATTTTCTCAGGGCAGCGACATGACACATCAGCTGCCAGCGTATTGTCGAGATGACTCTGCCACATGAGAGGCGTCCGGCTTGTTTGTTGCGGCCGCTCTGCAGCGACAGGCGAGCGGCGTCGTCCGCCTGCTCGGCTCCCATCTCACACTCTCAACTAGAGCAGTCTTCTCACATAAATTGAACCCCATACCACGAACTTGTCTCGACAAAATGTGGCCGCGCTGCCTCACAGCCTGTGGAGATTTATAAGGGTCAGCCTCCCACAGACAGACCTGAATATAATCCTCCCCTCACCCACTCCCCGCCCCATCTCATTGATGAATCAGACTCATGCAATGATTCAGTCATGCTGGTATATGTGTGCAGATGCAGGGAACACACACACACACACACACACAGAGTGCATCCATTTGTGGGCATGGTGCAGACTGCGGATGTGGACGTACAGTGGCTCTTTGTGTTGAAGGATCGATGGCTGGTGACAGACCAGCATCTTCATAAGGTTTTCAATGAAAGCTAATATTTTGAATTGATTTATATGCAGTTAGCTGGAAGGATTATGATGAGGACAGACATTAAGATATAGCATTAAACTTTAATGTGCTACAGTGTCGTTTTCTGTATTAACAAAAAAATGTTGTTGTTGTCTTTTTTGGGGCGCTGGGGGGGGTGAATTTGAAAGATAACTACCGAATGCACTGACATTGAACCACTGAAAAATGACAACCAATGGGGTTTGATTTCATGAACATTTGAAGGATTATCACTTAAAATGATGCAAATCAATTAGTGTGGTGCAGCCCAACAGATTTCTTCATACGAGAAATAATTTGGAAAAATTAATAATTTGGGGAAAATGCATATTTATGAGCTTGCTGGCGGATATGTCCAGCTGTCTTCTTGCTGCTGTTACATGTCAAAGACTCCATTAGTGTGGAGCCAAATCCAAGGCCCGACTGTGACCTCTGGATCTCAGGCCTCCGGTCGTTCTTTGAGACGGACGCCGATGGCTGAGCCGGAGTTCGGTAAAGCCGTGTTCCATCGGCAGCTCAGTGGATTATAAGATACGTGTCTGAAATGTGTCACTCACAGCGGCTCGGCCTCCGTTTTGACAGTCGCACAGAGAAGCCTCCTTTCCTTTGTTCTCAATTTCTCCCACGGTTGCCAAATGCAGTGCAGGATTTACTGGCATATGTAACTGCATATATATACAGTAAATATATATTTATATATAAAAAGCCATGTGATTGTGACTTGCTATACTGTTGTGCTTAGTTTAAAGTTGCGATACCAACAGCGCTGATCTGTTTTCCATCATGTATATGGCCCTCTGGCAGAACCCTTCAACAAATCGCAGAGATGTTTGTCCATCCTCATAATCATTTGTTTATAGCCTCGTGGCATTGATTATTTCTCCTTCTCTGCATCAGCGCTGTCCTCCTACAATGATCAAACAGCTGGAGGATAGACCACCACACGAGCCTTATTCACCAGCCCACTGGCTCATCGTGATTATCTGTGAACCTGTGTCGAGGCGGCACAGAGCAGCACAGAGCAGCCTGGTTACCACCTGACTGACCCAATATGGACGCCTCCTGATGGAACTATTGGCTTTGAAGTCACTGGAAATCCCACGCTTTTTCATCCTACCCAATGCTTGTACATCCTCCTTCCATCAAATATTTGTGTTCTTGGATAAAGCTCGTTAAATGTGGTTTCTGGACCTTTAGTCTCATTAAAATGGGAAGTCAAGTTAAGCTCCTTTCTGTTTCCGTCAGACGCTTTAAAGTGACTTAACATTTGAGCTTATTAAAAAGAAAAAAAGAAATAATTAGCTGTTATCTCCTGTCAGCTTCAGTATTCGTTTTGTTTCATCAACACTTTGACTCGTGCATTGAGCAGGCTGCCATGTTAGAAGTACAGATAGACTCGCAGTGGGGAGCGGCTGAAAACCTTTGAGATTTGCAGCATCTGAGGGTTTCTGTTCACTCTCACACATGGTGACTCTTGCAGCCACTGTGTCACATCAAAGGCTGAAAGCTCTGAGGAGAGAAATCCAATTCTTCAGGACTACTGTAGCAGAAGAGCAGCAGAAGACAGACACTTCTGATTTTGAAACACATCCCTACGTCTGCTGCTTGAAACCTGAGAAAATATTCCCCTATACCTGTGACTTTCATGAAACCCTGTTAAGGTTTTATGTTCGCTAAGATATGGTGCATTTGTTAGTGACCTCAAAGGTCATAAGAAGGTAACCTTTGCATCTGGAATAGATTACCTTGGTGCCATGACGTTTGAGGCAATGGAAGTAGATCGATGTATGTTGAAAGAATGTTGCGACAGGGTTCGTGCAGCTCCTATATAAGGGGCAAGATTGTCTTTGTCTGAGGGACACTACGCGGTTGTGCTTGGAAGCAGTTAGTGTTCTCATTATTATTGTTTGTTGTACAACAAAGTAATAATTAATCAATTGTATCTGTGTCTGTGCTTTATTGATTCCTCTCTGTTTCATACCACAATGTTGTGAGCGATGAATATCCACGACACATTATGTGCATAAATCCTGAACCGCAGTCTGTTATCAAACAATCTGCACTGACTTTGAATGACAACTGGAACGTCTGAAATCTGCCTCGATGAATTTTATTCTCTGTTTTACATTATCGGACCGGATTGTCAGTACTTAAGCTGCAAGATGAAACAGAATGGAGTGCGTCCCTAGACGGCAGCTGTTTTGATGTTAAGACAGCGTGATCCATGTAGGATTCAGAACATACTGTCCTTGTGTTTCTCCATATAAGTTGTCAATGCCTTATTCATAACTGCATGTGGTGCGGTGTGTTGTTAATAGCACTCAGTGGTCAACAGAAAACTCAAGCTGAGGATGTTTCTTTATATTTACATGGATAACTGTAGATGCAGGAGACATGTGTTCCTTATATTTCATTCTAAAACATCACACATCCCCTTTGAAACAAAAACCCCTCTTACCCGTGGATGTCTTGTCTTGCTTTGAACTTTTTGATTTGTGAAGCATCAGCTGTAGTGATAAAAAGAGGACGTTATAATCTTTTGATAGCTGTTGGAGTCGTATAGATTCTGGATAGAAAATCTGCTTCGTAGGATGAATATGATGAATATGTTGCTTTTTCTTTTCTCTGCTATTCAGTGGGTGTGTAATGCAACACACACACATTTTATTGTGCTTCACTAGACATGTGGGTGCATACAATTGATTGCCTGTCATTTTACTAAAGTAAGTGACAGCATGTCGTTGTTTTAACCCAAAGCAGAACTATATGTGGTGAAAGTTACACATTTTATATCAAAGTAAGTATCAGTTTAAGCATTTCACAAAGGCAGTCAAGTAAAGAAAGCTTTTTTTAAAGCACATCTGTGTCTAACATCATTGCACAAAGCTCGTCTGAAGCTTTAACAGGAGAAGGGAGCAGTGCTTAGACTGCAGTCGGCCCATGCAGCGCCTCCAAGGTCACCTCCGCACCTCCTTTCTGTCCTGTATCAGATGCCAGGTGACAAGAGAAACGCACGCATTTCTTTCTCACACTTTAAACTTGAGGAACCACACAAGAGTTTAGAGGGCTGCTGCTCCTTTCTGATGATGCAACGCTGAGTAAATACTTTTGCACCTTTTAGAAAACTTTTCTCACTCTGGAACGTTTCTTCAGCCTGCTTGTGTATTCACGGCCACTCGTCTTTATGCGTATTCATTACGCTCAGACTTGAGTGATACTAATCAGAAATGATTAATGAATTAAGACGTTATAAATTATTTACAAAAGATGGAATAGTAAATTGATAGCTGTCAAACTGCAGGACAACAGTCTCGTGGTTGATCACTGGAACACTTAACGGTTTGTGTAACATAAGTCAAAATTAATTAGATAGGAACTCTTTATTGCCCTTTTATGGAATTGTTGCCGTACATCTAAAGTACGAGGTCCTGCTTATCCTCATGTGCTCCACAATGGATGAGTGCAGGGATCGTATTTGTATGGAAGACGGCAGCAGTGACATTTGCAGGTGGCTTCACTGATGCAGGAAAGACAGCGAAGAAAAAGGATTTAAAAACTTATTAGAATCCGTCCCATTTATATGCAAACGAAACAGATTTATAGGCCACATACTTTGCCTATAAATTCTTCAACTTTATTAACATTTCTCAGATGCATACACACGACATTGACGGTTTATCTTTTAAAGTTAATCGTCCGTCGTTTCCCACCGTTCTGACTTCCCCATGTTAGCTGCAGTGAGCTACAACCAGCTGTAAAAGTGACTTTTTGCAACATTAACTATTTATTGGAATTCTGTGCTGCACCTTCAAACCCTCCCTCCCATGCCATCCATTATCCTGCAGGAAGAACAATGCATAGATGTGAACACAAATTCTAGGAGCGGATGAATTTCAGTCCATTTTTCTAACCTGGCAATTCATTTGTCATCCTCGCAGCCTGAGGAGCGCCTGCTACCTCCCAGGTCTCTGATTAAACAGGAGAGAATTAATAACAGGTGTCTGAGGAAGGGGAGGCTCTGCCTATTGAGAAAAAGAAGGTTCCTCGGGAAGAAAGGCCAAGAAATAAGCAATTAGAGGCCAGGCACAGCAGGTAGGAGTGTATTTGCTGTGTCGCATCAGCCCTACCCAATAATTTTCGCTCCTTTACTTGTAGAGAAATACATTATGGCGAGACAGAGCCAGATGAAATTGTTAGAAGCTTGAGAGGAAATAGTAGGTTGCTATTATAAACACGGCCCCTGATACAGTCGCAGTGATATATCTCTGGCTGTGACTTGCAACGGAGGACAAAAAAACTGAACCAGTTTCATGTCTTTTACAATAAATCTACATTAAACCCATGATTCATGCCTGTCCATCACGTGACCTTTAAATGCATCCGAAATGGGGAAAATAGAAGACTCAAGGTGCTCGCTGGGAGCCACGGTAACACATTCAGGAGAATCTTTGATTACCTCTAATGTGGTTATAGGTAATGGTGACCTGTCTCTAAGGAGCAAAGCCAGAGCTAAATTATATTTCAAATCCATTAAACCTTACCTCAGATCCATGATTCGCTTCCAGCAAGCAGCTACCCAGGGCAGCAGGTAATTGAATTTCAAACCTGAAGCCAGGAAGAAGATAGGCCCCTGAGCTAAGTCCCCTGCATGAGGCAGAATGCTATTATGCATAAAGTCATGATTTATTTGTGCCTATCAATCTGTAATGTGATGCTCTCTGCCACGGAGAGGAATAACCCCATTTGTTGAAACAACACGTCCGTGGAAAAAAAATTAGATTGCTATGACCAACAGACATACGAAGTTATTAAATTTAGGCATTTAACCTAACTTTAAACTTTAATGAAATGGAGGGACATGCTTAATTACACAGACATGAACATCTGAACATCATAAGGCTCTGTTATGATATGCTTTGATAGATCTGATTCATTTGCACTTTTTGGCTACACAGGTTAGGACCATCGGGCCCTGAGGCTTTTCACTTTAAACATTTTGGAGTGTAGATGCAGCTGCTTCATCCCATCATTACGCACCACATTTTAAAACGACCTTAGATCACTTTCATTGGACGAGGTAATGAATCAAAAACAGAGGTGATGAAAAAAACATCAAATAAAAGCGTAGGATCTTATTCAGTGGGTGTTGAAACAGAAAGCTCTTCTGGTGACAGCCAGACTGAGCCGTAACCTTGATGTGTCTAATTGCTTACAGTGAGCTGAACTCTCAGGGAGACTCCGGGCTGTTAATAGGAAGATCGTGCACTCGGGAGAAAAGTATTCGCTCGTCTTTCTCTTTGCTGTCATCCCTGCTATTTCCAGACGTCCCTCACTGCGGAGTCAAGACAGACGACACCAAACTCGATAGCGAATCAATCATTAGACCAATTTACCAATTAGGCTCATTGTACTCTATAAATAAAGACATCACAGCGTTCCCCATACTCTGCCCCTCGAGATATACCGTCTCAACATCCAGCCCGACAGTCAGGGCACACGGGCAGATACGTCACATCGATCAGGGGCCTCTGTTATGCTGCTGCTTTCTTTGGCAAGGAAATCGTATCCTCGTGAGTTGTCTTGACGCAAACGGACTAAATATAACTCGGCATTACTTCACTTTGTGCTTGTTTTGGATTTGCAAAGTGAGATTCAAACACAGATATTCACAACACGTATGCATCGCAGTCACAGACTGTGTATAAGAAGTGGACCTGGTCACCCGGACGTCACCCGTTGGTTTGTGGACGACGGTTTTGAAGCCTTGAGTTTGGTGTTTGAGACGATGAATTCGTCCGGGACATTTAGTGAGGTAATAAATACAGTCAGAAGTCTGGTAATTTTCTCATAGACTTCTATACAACCAGACTTATGTTTGCAACCGGTGGAGACGTCCCCTGCTGAGCATGCAGGTTTAAAGGTGCAGTGAACTAACATTATCCACAGAGTGTGAAGAGGTAACAGTGTTGACGTTAAAGACGTCTCTGTGTTGTGTTGCAGAGATATCTCCTGAAGTTAGCATGCTAACAGCTAGCTGCGCTCCGTCCAGACTGTAATACCACTTGTTCCTCTAGAGGTGATAGTGAGTCACTGTAGCTGCCGTCTGCCCTCAGTGCAGAGAGAAGAAGTACAGCTGCCTGATTCGTCTACATTACATCCATGATCTTGATCCATGAGCAGGCAGGCAGGCAGGCAGGCAGGCAGGCAGGCAGGCAGGCAGGCAGGCAGGCAGGCAGGCAGGCAGGCAGGCAGGCAGGCAGGCAGGCAGGCAGGCAGGCAGGCAGGCAGGCAGTCAGGCAGGCAGGCAAGCAGGCAGGCAGGCAGGCAGGCAGGCAGTCAGGCAGGCAGGCAAGCAGGCAGGCAGGCAGGCAGGCAGGCAGGCAGAAAGGCAGGCAGGCAGGCAGGCAGGCAAGCAGGCAGGCAGGCAGGCAGGCAGGCAGGCAGGCCTACACAAGTATACACAGTAAATTAAATCAACACTAGAAGAGTGAGATATAAAGCAATACAATAGAAAACTTAACCCAATAAATATGCCAAACTACTACAACTTGAATAAGCATCGGGTAATATACTGTATGGACCCGTAGTAGAGGTGACGTCCTGCCCCCTGTTTCAGGAGCAGGTGGTTCTGAAGTACACATTGAACCTTTAAGGCACTTCTGCTTTACGTTTCAGACCCGGAGGCTGAAGCTTGATCACAGAATACTCACCTGGTTTCTGTTACTACAACATGCATAGTCTGTGACTAATGAGTGCTTAACACATGCCTATTCAAAGAATTTACCCAAGCATCATTAATAATGCAAGGATTCCCCAGGGCTTCTTATCATTTTCATCTCAGCAAATTACAACATCATACAAAAATATCCCTTTCTAAAGTAAAACAAGTATGGCTGTTCACTCAGGTGACATCTAAAGTGTTGGGAAACACCAGAGTTAAGATTTCAAGACGTAATGTATAATTTATAGTGGAGAGGCAGGCTTTGTTATAATACAACAGCTCTTGGCATCATCACCTCCCCTGGCAGGCCGTCTCTTGCTCTCAGCCTCAATGCTGGAGCTGCCACTGCCACTGCTGCTGCTGCTGCTGCTGCTGCTGCTGCTGCTGCTGGTGCACAGCCTGCCAGAACTCCAGCATGCTCTCCCCACCTGTCACCATGCACAGAAAAACATTTCATTCACGCCGAAGATACATGTCACAAGCTCTCACCAAGAACCACATGCATTTACAATAACTGTCAAATCACTGGTTTGTGAGGTAGAATATCCGTGGCTTTTTCCTGCAATGCAGTATCTGTCTTTCAAGCATACAGTGCATGTCAGAGCCGGGATTACTTCATTTAGCAAGTACGGCAACATTTACTGGGATCGTCCTGGTGGTATGGAGGTGCAGGAACTCGGCATACGCACTGACGTACATGGTACGAGCATGAGAGCAGCACGTGTCGAACAATAAAGAAAGCATGCGTTGCATTGTTCACAGTGAACAGTATCAGGAGCTGTTTTGTATAATAAACTGTTGACGTAAAACATAGCACACAGCGCTCCACAGAAGTGTTCTGAGAGTCACTGTGAGTTCAACACCAGTGGACGACCTCCCAGAAACTGAATGCATTCCCAGAATAGAAAGAGAACTGGTTATTGACTCTGCAGTACGCCCAAGTGGGCTTTATGATTTAGTGCAGTGAGCCGTCAACTCTCAGAGCAATGTGCCGCAAACAAAAACATTTTATCAATATTCCATCAGGCAGGAGCCCTTTCCCTGTTAATACAGACGCAGCTCTGCACCCGAAAGATCGCGCAATCAGCCAGAAGCTCGCTTAAGAGACTGCTGCCCGCAACTCAGTGGACAGCGTGGAATTAAATGGAAGCCCACTGGCCATGTCTCGATGTTGACAAGCATGTGATGATCTTTTTGTTGATGCGCTGTGCATTTTGTTTTATCTCAGAAGATGTCGTCAGTCGCAGCTTTGCTGCTTGAAATTTATGCACAGGATGCAGAATGTGTCATGGTTGCAAACAAGATCAATTTAAAAACACTAAACATCCATTGAGAAGATAAATAAACATTAATATATGATGATAGTTTATGTTTATTATTCAATATTTCAAGTCCGAGGAGACTTTGAAGCGAGGCTGTGGCTAAAGGCTGCAGTCTGTCTGTGTGACAGTCTTAGCCAAAAATAACTAATTCCACCAATTAAGAAAATAAGACTTCAAACCACAAACCCATAAAACATTTATTTTTCTCCGAAGACCTTGAAATGCTCTGAATTAGAGTGGAGTCCCTTCAAAGTTTCCTCTCTCCTGATTGGCTGTAATCATCCTGAAGTGTGTTTACTGTCATATTTATAGTTATAGGAAAGAAATGTAATGTTGCTCAGATAAGAATAGACAGCCGGAGTTTCTCAACGTGAGGGAGGAACATTAGTGTAAAGTATTTGGACACTGTATTGTCTGATAAGCGCTCTTTTATTTTCAAGAGCTTGTTGAGCTCCGTACTTAATAACGTGAGGGCCATCGTGGGAGTGAGGCGAGTGTTCGACATCATGTGTGGACATCTAAAACTGGAAGCACTTCACTGGTGTCAGAGTTCCAGTTATACTCTTGTCACGTCGTACACATCCAGTTGATTGTTTTAAAAATGTATTGACGTCATAAGTTGTGGTCCTGCTTAAAAGCATGTTTCTGTTTCCACTGCTGCGTCTGCATTATTCATTATTCAGCTATTTAGCTCTCACCCAGAGTGACATGAAATGCACCAAGTAGACGGAGTTCACTTTTCTAAATGTGGAGCATTACAAGCACCTAATAGTCAGGAGTGCAACGTTTTGATAATGACATTTAGGGGATGGAGTTCGGTGTTCTGTGTGCACAAAGTTGATATGAGGAGAAAAGAGCTAATCGAATGCATGTAGGACGGCGAGGGGAGTAAAGATGGAGGAGGAAGGGAGAGAAAATGAGAAGTAAAGCATTTCAGGTCAAGGCCAGGACACAGATTTTCTTTACTGAAGTTGGAAATATATATTCATTTGTTCAGTAACTTCATTTTAAAAGGCAAATGAGAACCAAATTGGTGTTGCAGTAACGAGGTCAGAGTCAGGGTACATGAAGGACGGAGCACAACAGGTCAGAATGCAGTAAACTAAAGAAAATCACAGCAGAAGAAGAAGAAGAAGAAGAAGAAGAAGAAGAAGAAGAAGAAGAAGAAGAAGAAGAAGAAGAAGAAGAAGAAGAAGAAGAGGAGGATGTAATGACTCCTGTAGGGATGCCTCAGTCCTGCAGGCCTACAGTGCAGTCAGTCAGCAAACACACATTGATATGATTTACTGAATTAAACTGAGGCTGAAACTTTGTGGATGTACTCCTCTACACTGCAGTTCATGTGTTCATTAACTCGCGGCTGTTAGAGAGAGTGAGAGTCATTGTATGTGACACTTAGTGAGGTTTTGGTGGAAAGGGCTTTCTGTCATGAAACCAGTCTTTCCAATC
Organism: Cottoperca gobio; assembly: GCF_900634415.1. Lineage (NCBI taxonomy): Eukaryota > Metazoa > Chordata > Actinopteri > Perciformes > Bovichtidae > Cottoperca > Cottoperca gobio. The sequence goes on along the minus strand of NW_021166866.1, from coordinate 126,318 downwards.
TACTACGAAATAAATATATGAGGAATCAAAATGACTCCCAATGTCTTTAATATCAGCTTTCTGACTGGAACCTAAAAATCAATATCCTCTTCTCACTGTTAGCAACATTACTTTAATATCTTGCTCGCTCACATCATTGATCAAACGGAGGATGTAACGTGGATACAATAAAACGAATACATGTGCAGTGAATCATAATGTAATATGATAGAACCCCTGCAGTGATATGGTTACTGTTGAGGCCATAGTTTGTATTGCACTACATTCTCAAGTGCTGCTAGTTACTCTGTAAACTGAAACCGTAAATGACCACAGAGTTGAATTAACAGCTCTCGACTCTTACACACTCCCGGTAAAAACGTTAAGCTTCACAAAGAGATGTATTGCAAGGCTATTGCATTGATTTATGTTGCACAGGTGTTGCATTGAGTGTGTCAACCACCCCCTCTATAGCCTAGAGTAATTCTCTCATTGTGCCAGGACCTTAGCTTCCTGATTGAAGCCGTGGACTGAAATGAGAAAATGCGATATGACCGTCACACTTTCCCGTTGCTCCAGCCAGGTTGAAACTTACTGCAAATGACTTGCTTGCTCTCTTACAATGATGATTCTGTTTATTGCTCAGAAAGCCCAAAATGCTGCACATTCTCTGCGCATTTTATTAGTTCTTGAGGATTGATTTCAGGAATACTGTAACTCACCAGAATATAGTGCAATTCAGCAGTGCTCAGTGGTGTCTAGTGCTGCAGACGGCCGGTGCTAGGTGAGGAAGAGACTGAATAATAAAGAGCAGTATGCAGCCTGCTTTAGTTTTTAGACAAATTGTACTGCATGCTGCGATTGAGGAGCCCACAGGGTGTGTGTGGGTGTCGGGGTATCTGGGGTGGAATCAGCAAGACAGCACTCTGTGAAGGGACACAGAATGTGTAGCGCCACTTGTGTTGTGGATTATGATATTCATCATGTGGCAGTTTACCATTTAACATGGTGTGGTAATCCAAACAGCCCTCTGTGATAAGTAGATGGTGCCGCAGATGATTGCGGCCCTGAGGAGAGGCGAGTTGAGCCGCTGAACCGGAGCCCAGCAGAGGAGAGGGCCACAGGCTGCAGCGAGATGAGCCCTCTTCACAGCCATCACAGGAATAGATGACTCTTTGCTCAGAGTGGAAATCAGTGAATCCGTTCCTTACAATCACAGTAATTCACCCCTGAAACACTTCGACTACGACCTTTTTTAATGATAAATGGAGACTACAATGAACGGCTGTTTCCTGGAAGAATATGTGACATCTGTGACCGTTGTGTTCTAAATCAATTGCATGTTTAAAAATAAGTATGCAAGACTCCATAAATGAAATGACTGTAGTGGCTGAAGAGCTGGAAATAGCAGAAATCAGCAGAAATAGTTCCAGATATCAGAGGAGGATTAGCATGAAAGCTAAGGCAGAGGTTTGATTTGTATTTAGATTGGTAGAGTTTGCAGATCAGCTTGATCTCATACACTGTTTAAAGCTTTACCTACGGAAAGTCAGGCGCTGTAATTTGTTTATATCCCAAATCAGTTTGTATGTATTCCACGTAATTGTGAACCAGGAAGTATAAAGAAGTCTGCGTATGTAGGAGGTCGGGGCTTTAACCCAGGAGACCCTCAGTGTCCTGCGTGAACCCAGAATTCATTTATTTGTCATGTAACTTAAGAAACGACACTTCTATAGTCATTTTAACACAAACGACGATCTAAACCATAACAAGTTGTTCCCTGTGAAGACGGATGATTGTGTGCATGTGAGAAATGAGAAATAACTTTTCGTAGGTTATCAAAGGAATCGTTGTAGGAGGATACGTTGCACACATTCAAATTATTCCTTGGAATAAGGGATGGACGATTGCAATTTACTGCACATCAATCCAGGATTGGTTATAATGGAATTCATGTGATGGCAAAACTGTGAATTTAAAAGGACTGACTGAAAGGTATCCTTAGAAAAACCCCTCTATTGTTAAGTGTGGAAGCAGGGACATCTTTATTTTCAATGTCAGTTTAAACTGGGGTTGTATAAGCCACATCCCAGCGGTCAGGAAGCTTTAGTAAAAGCCAGCTGTGAGCCGAGGTCGTATGCGGACATTTTGGACGGCAACCTCATTATAATTCTCTTCTGGCAAAATGAAATCATCCACAGTGTGAATAGGTGACCCCAGCAGAATGCAGAGAAAGCGGTGGGATGTGCAAAACTTGCAGACACAACACATTATATGGTCCTTCAGTCTTGGCACATTGGCAAATGAGGGATTTGATGGTGAGCACTGGAGCAGTGGCTTTAGTGGCAGAATGCTCCTAAAGCCCCAGCTAGTCCTAATGAGGCAGCTTGATGTAGCAACCAGGTCCACTGGGCGCAGGAAGGACCAGATGTCGCTCGTACACTCACTCATTCCTTCCAGCACAGCCTGCATTCACCGTTCAGCCCATCTGCTGCTATCAAGCACAGTCAATATTTAGCCACTGGGAAAAGGACAGACACGCTCTGCACCTGGATCATTATAGTGCCTCTGGTAAACCTAACTATGAAAAAGTAAACAACTCCTGTCCAGCCCACACTCAGTAACCCCTTGGATTCGACCTCCTGATGTTTCAGATACTTATTTTCAGTTCCCTTAACAGTGTGTAATAATGAGGAGGAAATATAACACGTCTTGGTGGTAGATCGCATCCAGCAACCGTTGAACGAGCCTCACAGCGCACGATGCATGACTCAGCAGTGAATCATGGGTCGTCAAGACGCCTCTGAGAAAAAGCTGACATGCAATATGCCAATGCTTGCCTGAAGATGAGACATTAACAAATTACTAAAATGGAGGAAAATAGGAATTCATTTCCTGCAGAGAAAATGTTTGAATATCTTTCTCAGTTTGCCTCGTGCACACTCGTTGTGAACAGTGTCAGTTACATCATTCAGCTCGAGGCATCGTGATCTGGATCTCGGGTTACCAAGGCTGAGAGTGAAAAGTGAGAAGTAGTGAAGTTTAGTTAAGAAGTTAAGATTAGAAAAGAACAATAATTATAATATAATTGATTCTATTGCAATCATATCAATAAGTGGATGAAAATAAGATATGTGGCAGTCTCCTTATGGTTATAGGCTCTAACTGACCCTCTTAATAAGTTACCTGTATGAATAATAACATTGAAATGCTGGCAGTGATCCTCTATGTGCACTTATCTACATTTAGAACGGTGCTGGAGGCAGAAACTGTGAAACTGCCACAGGCTGTATATAAGAAGTGGACCTCTTGGTTTAAGCACTATGATTTTGAAGAGTGGAGTTCAACTGAGTCCTGAAGAAAATCATTTTTAAGCGACCAAAATGACAACACCGAACACCATGGCAGCGACCTGTCAATAGTGAGGGAGCCACGCGCTAAAGCAAACGCTGCTTCATCGTCTATTTTACTCTAAATGGGAACATACTTTACTAAATGAACATCATACTGTATTGAATAAGGCTTGAAAGCAGCGATTGAGACCATAAACTCATTAGGAAAATGTTAACTGAGGTAATAAATCAAGTGAGAAGGACGGTCATTTTCTCATAGACTTCTATGCAATCACACTTATGGATATTTGAAAGAATGCCGCTTTAAGGCACTTCTGTGTTGGCTTCACTTTCGAGACCTGGATGTTGCTGCTTGATCCCAGCAGTCATTGGTAAACGCTGAGGATTTAGTTTACTCTATATTATTGTCACCAGTTAAGAGTAACGGTAGGATCCTGTCATCAGGAGGCCCAGCTGCGGCAATTAATACTTGATATCCGCTGAAGGAAACACTTGTATTGCATGCATTGTGCTGTATTTGTCTCCTGGGTAATCCAGGGAAACGGTGTGCTCGTTCTCTGAGGAGTGAGCATGGTGTTGAACATGATGGGATAACAGTAAACCTGCTGTACGCTATTACCCTACTTACACAGTTCAAAGATTAAAACACTAAAAGCGTTTACTTTACGCTTCAAATGGAAAAACCTCGCCAAAATCTTTAGAACCCCCCCCCCTCCGCCACGGTGTATGAGGGTGCTCCTGTTCAGTTTGTGCATGGGTGCCATGCATTAACTCATTTCAGGAAAGTCAACCTACAGAAAAGCAGAGACAACATATCTCATATTAGTTCTTCTCTCAGCATAGTGTGACTCTACTGTGGAGAGTTTATATTCAAATTCATAGAATGACATGTTGCAGCAGCCCCGGTGTGCTTACATGAGGAACTTGAAAGGATGTGTTCATGTCCGCTCTCGGCCTCAGTTTGAAGGTGTTGTTTTATGAATTGGATCTGTGTGGCTGGGATGAACTGAGGAGCACTTATTGAAATGCGTTTGCATTCCAGGGAGCTGTTACTATACACTATGTGCTTGGTTTGCACTTATTATGAAAATGAAGGTTAATCAGCAGTCATTGCTTTAAACTCAGAGAGATATGTGCTAAAATATTTAACACCCTTTTTATTTCTAGTCATCAGAAGAAAAAGAAATGCCTTTCCACTCCTGGAACGGGAAGTGCAACAAAGGGTTATCTTGTATTACTTCACAGGCTCAAAGAAAGTCCAAAACCCCCTTTAGATTACTTCTGAGAATCAGACTGCTGCTCTTAAACCCGAGATATAGGCAATAACTCCAGATACAATTATGATTCCTCTGAAACAGCCACTTCTAAAATAAAGGTCCTGACCGGCTCCAGGAAGAGAAGGTCTGCTGCTTTGGACAGATGATTAGTTATAATGAACAAGATCTAGTTATGAGCCAGGCTTTTAATTTGTCTGTTTCCTGTTTTACTTTGTAAGAATGCTCCCCTTGTGTCATGTTGTTTCCTGTCTTTGTGTGTTTTCCCGCTTTTTTGTGCTCAGTCTGCCCCGCCCTGATCACCCTGCTGTCCTGTTCTTGCGATTAGTTGTCTGTGTATATATACACCTGTGTGTTCCCTGTCGGTTCGTCGTCCATGTTTCCTGGTTGTTCCTTCTGTGTTTGTCTCTGCGTTGATCCTCGTGTTCCCTTGTGCCATCTTGGTTTGTTTTCTGTTGCCTTACCCTGCTCCCTGAGTTCTGTTTTATACCGTTGTGTAGTATTCAGCTTTGTTTATTAAAGCTCGCTTTTTGTTTGCACCCTGCCTGTTGTGTGTACTGCGCTTGGGGCCTCTTTTTAACCGCACTGTGACAGATCTAGTACAACTGCATGTTGCTTTTCACATTAATCATGAACATTTCATAAAAACAATCCAGTTTTAAAACATACCCTGCATCAGAATGTACTCTTTTTGCAAGCCTAACATTAAATCCTAAAACCCCAACAAGAATATTACAAACAAAAACATATATTGTAAAATAATTGCAGATTTATTCAATTTTCTTTGTGTATTTGGGAGAAAAATATTAAATATTTTCCACCTTTTTCACGCTACAAGCAGGGTTGGGAGGGTTGCTTTAAAAATGTATGTTATTAAAATGACTAATTATCACAATACTTAAAATATTAAAATATTAAATTACTTTATTTTTTTATTATTAAATAACTTGATAAATAAAGACGAGAAACGAAAAATGCTGAACTGTCTGCATTAGTGTGCAAAGCAGAACAGAGTTATGCCTTCCAGCTGTAAAGACGCTGTCATCATCCAAGGTCTCTAATCATTTAGCACATTAGTATTGCTGGATTTTAACTTGGAGCAGCAGCAGGACTCATATAAATCAAACTAAATTAACCTACATGCAAATTTCCCGGTTTGTCCTGTATTATGTTTGCTGGACCAGAAATTTGAAGCGGTTCGCTCCTTTCCTGCGAGTCGTCTTTCACGCTGCGGTGCCTCTGGAGAAAAAGAATTATCTTGATGAACTGGAAAGTGTGCAAAACCATTCTGCTCTGTGTGAACCTGCACTGTACTGTGATGTTGTTCCTCTCCGTGAGATGGTTTTCTTGAGTTAGTAGAAGTTACTTCATCTTTTTACAGTTTTGATTTGCCTTCCTTGTCAATAGTTTCAGTGCAGATCGAGGCCCGTGAGTAGAGTGCTGGGTTGTCTATCCTCTCTGCCGGCTCTGGTGCCCTTCAATCGACAGCACACAGAATGAGTCCCTCTCTGCTTGTAAACACAGAATGATAAGGCGAGCAACCCTCATAATCTCCTCTGATTTCCATGCCCCAGCGCTCCGCACATCGCACACATCTTGGAGGGTTCATTTCCATTTGGATTGGAGGCCCAGTTCAGGGATTTCTTCTGTCGATTCAGCCAAATGCCTTCATCTAAAGCAGGTGCATCGTCTGCTTTCATCTAAATAAACACCTTCTGCACTGTGCACCGCGTTTACTCTCACAAACATTTTGGTGTAATTAGTCCAGTGAAAGTGAATGAAATTGAGATTATATCTTAATCAACAGCTTTTTTATAATTCATTCAATTGTATCCAACAAGTTTGTTTTGGTGTAAAGGGTGTGAGTGGAGGAAATGTCAAGTATCTCACGCTCGGAGGTGCAAATAGTCAAACACTTCTTCTCTCTTGTGAATATTGAACATTGAACATTCAGTCATCTGCTTTGCTCAAACATATGCAGATACCTTGTATAGGGGTATGCATTTATCAAGTCATACAAAAGTCCATCTATTTTGGTGAAGCATCAGGGATCATTCTTCTTCTCTCCTTTGTTGAGTAGTGGTTCTGTCTTCCATCTGCTTCTCCGCCCTGCCGCTCAACCTTAATGGCCTCTAAGCAATCCTCCCTTTAAACGGCTTGTGACCGTTGGGTGACGCTGATGCTGAGCTGCCATCAGAGATAATAATATCTCATTAGAATAAAATAGCCAAGCAAAATCCAGGTACTTAAGCTGTGCTGGGAAGATCTACCCCAATACCTACAGTGCCTGCCGAAAGCAGAAAATAGTTCTCTATTCGTATTTCAATCCATCCCGGCGTACACAACATCGCAGACATACACTTAATTATAGCGTGTTTGTTTTCCTTTTTTATAATTATTAAAGCTGACTTCATCAGAGCTGGAAGAAAAAGAAAGATTGTGTAACATATGGTGTTTGTTGGCACGTGTCAGGTAAACACTTTGGTACTGAAAACATGTAAATTCTCAAAGTTTAAATCAAAGTTTGTTCGTTGAGCGGCCGTCTCCCTCCAGCATCCACTCATCCTTAAACCCAGCAGTCAAACAGCCTCCCACCAACAGATGTTGACGCCGAGCCTGCACTGTGTGCAGTCAGAGCGGCATTAATTCAGTAAAGGGAATAAAAGATACCTGCAAAGAGAGCGAGAGAAAAGAGAAATGGGTTGTGAAGCAGATTGTCTCTTACAGTGTGCATGCATGTGAAGCTTATGAAAAACAACAAAGTGAGAAGAAAAGGGAATAAAATGTAACAGAAACAGCGTTTTCACTGATACTATTACACAAGTATTACTTTAGACGTTCTGATAAAGGTATGTGGCTCGGCCTTGTGGTTATTAATGTGGTTACTGCAGCATGAACTGACAGAACTCTGAAAGTATATCTGTATATTTACATGTTTCTCCACGATCCCACACTTCACGTATAGAAGTGCCCATAAAAACCCGACATCAGCAGGCAGCGATTAAGAACAAAACTGCTTACTCTCTCCTGAGTGACCAGGGGGCTGAAAGGAAACTACTCGGGGTTCTGGGACATGCAATTCTCCGTGCAAAGTTTTTGGTGGAGGAATGAAATAAACATGGCAAAAAGCTCATCTCAGTACTTGATGGCAAAAAGCTTTTTCCCATAACCTGAGAACCCAAGGAAGATTGCAGCAATCACATTTCCTTTTGGTCTCAGATTACTTTGATACACAGAATGCAGTGCAGCCGTGTTACTCCCAGACACTGAAGGACCACTCAGTGTTCTCTGCTTTCCCCAAGCTTAGCACTTTACACCTATGTTGAAAATTATGATTCTGTATGATATCATCAAGGTCAGGTTGTTAGTACTTTACCCTTTTGCCCTTTGATTGGATGTTTAAAATGTTGTCACGCCTGGCCTTCGGCCCGGCTATCAGCTCACCCTTGGGAGTGTCACTCCAGAGGAGATCTCCCCGAGCAGTTAGAAGCAAGTGCTAGTGGGCAGCCTGGAGGCAGAATATGCTTTCAGTGCAGAATAAATCAATCTGAAAGAGGCTTTAAATCGTGACCATTTTTGCTTGACTCCATCCGTGTGGCATCAGTTTAAGGTCATCTTCCTCGCTATAAGCACAGGCACAGACATTGTACTTTCTGAAGATCAATAGAAGCCGTCATTGACCCGCAACGCTCTGAGGTTGACTAAGGGTCTATTTATAGCAGCCGGTATGTTTGCTCTGCACGGACAAACAATACCATCGAAGCGTTAGTTGTGCTGCGAGTTCAGGCTTGTTGCAGAGACAGGTGCCGCTGTTTAGGACTCACTGGTAAGATGGCGGCGCTAGCTTTGGCATTCGTGGTGTTGATGGTGGTGGGAGAAGTGTAAAAACTTGACTAGCGAAGTGAGGAAATGAGGTCAGCGGCGTTTCCTCTCCCGACTCTTCCAAGAGTTTGTTTATGAGTCACAGCTGTGAGGTAATGCAAAGTGAATAGGGGTTTCACAGAGCGCACTGCAAAATCCCAAACTGTAATATTGAACTCACATGGTGCGGAAGACCAAGTAATCAATTACAAGCAGAAAATAAATTGGATGGCGGGCAAGGAAGGGACAGACAGCTGATGACATATTTATCAAGGCACGATCACCAGCGAGGAATGTTCCCGCTCTGCGCTCACTGAGTGACAGGCGGCGAGTGCTGCCTCTTTACCAGCTTCCCTGGGAGACAGCTTTTAAGGAAATGGGACCATGCAGCACATTTACGCTGTTTGGGGAGGAGACTTGTGTTTCAAAGCTGGAAGGCATGTGATAAAGAATTCATCTTTTACCTGAAATAATAAAAGGAGGAGGTTGAATTATGCATTTAATCCCAACGTGTGAATTTTTAACTAAATCGGAATTGAAAATTGTGAAATTAAGCTCATGAATCCAAGACAATGAGTTCCTTCCCTGAGAGTGCACACCTCATTACTGGTGTATTAAATAGCACAGAAGCCACACACAGAGACTCATTTAGGTGATAAAACGCAAAAAGACACTCTTTTCGTCTTTCGGCTCATCCCGCTGTCTTACACTGGGATATTAGCTTCCTCGCTGACCAAACACTGCAGCTCCTCAGGCTATGCTGCCTCTCGATGTGATAGCCGGGGAGAAGACAGCCACTGTGAGACACGTTTGTTTTCTCTGCCCAACAGTGCATGCTCTAAAGGAATCACACAAATGTTTATTTAAAGAGATTAATTCCTCTTACAGTGTATTATTCATCAGCTTTTTGAGGGCATCTTTGCTTATTATATAGCTTGTCATTTTCTCCAACTGACTGAAGCGCGGCTAAATTGTTGTGAATAATTTACGGGGGGCTGGTGAATAAAACAGCAGACAGGGCTGGCGTTTGCTTGGATAAAACAGACTCTTCTGTCTCCAGGTGAGGAGGTAGAGATACAAGAGAGAAGAGCGCATTATTTAAGCTTGGAAACATTGGGCCTTCGTCCAACACAGGAAGCTACTGTAGGAGATGGAGGGAGGGAGAGGACGAGCAGTTGGCAGACTGTGGTTGGAAACAAACTGTACCAGAGAACAGAAGGCCGGACCTCTGAGGAGGGGAAGGCTCGAAGGGCAGGAAAGCACAGCGTCACAGCAGATACAACCTGTGGAGGTGTTTTGAAGGCCTGAGGCGCAGTTTAGAAAAAATGTCCTCTGACATTATGGGAGATTTCATTTTGATGTTATGAATCTCTCTAGAGATATTGGCCTTATATTTATAATCAGAATAAAAAAATAATAATAATTTAGGACTGTGATATTAATGTTGGATGGATGACTGGTGATTCAAAATGTCCAAATGTATATATACACAATATATATATATATATATATATATATATATATATATATATATATATACAGTATATGATAAGCGGTAGACGATGGATGGATATATATATATATATATATATATATATATATATGCAGTATATGTATAATAAATATCATATATATGTATATTATATACAGTATATAAATATAGAATATTTATATCCTGTATATATATTATATATATAGAATATAGAAAATATAGAGAGGGATTATATATACATGTGTATTATATATATATTATATGTATATATATATATATATATATATATATATATATATATTATGTATATAATTCTTTATATAAATATTAAAATTCTGATTATAAATAGAAATATCTATAGAGATGCAGACCACCAAGAGAGCTCATAAATGCATGTGGGAGTTTGAAGTGATGTCCTTGTGCTGTGAGGTCTGAGCCTTTGTGGCCCCTTAAGGATTACAATGAATAGTACAACTAAGGTTGTGCACAAATACAATACAGTATAGTTATAGTAATACAGGACATTCAATCTTTATTATACAAATCATTGCCGTGTTTGTCCATTTGTTCTGCAAACCCCCTCAAAGGAAATCAGATAATTCAGTGTCAGACTTTGGTGTTTTCTCAGTAGACATTCAAACTGGGAAGCAAAGGTACAGGAAATAAATCCAGCACACCATGAAGGAAGCTCAAAGAAGTGTCTGGTGTGTTAAGGCTACTTTCTGCCCGGCTCTAAATACATTATTGATCAATCTGAACATTTCTCCCCCTGTGATCCCCCTCCCTAATTTGAATGTCTTGCTAGAATTTCTCGAGTTAAATCCTAATTGATCTAACATCAAAGTCATTTCAATCGGCGTAGGATTGGACAGGGAATATCACAATGTATTCACCCGCCCTACCATCACAGTTTGGATAACTTTATAGACTATATGTTTAATTTGTTGAGACCTGAGCTCCCCGGCCTGGTTGCACAACTCTGTACACTAGCTGGACTTTATAGTATGCTCTATATAGGGTATGCTGGGATTGCATAATGGAACTAGAGTGGAGATAAGCTGAGGTAGTAATCAAAACTAATGGAGGCTCACTAAGCTATCAGGAAGCATTTCCTATGCACAGCGTGATACGATATGATTGCTAAGGCACGGTCTGCCATGTGATGACATATATTATAAAACGGATATATCAAAACTATTTAAATTGGAGTGTGTATTTTTCTTTCATATTGCCACACTTGGTAACCGTTTTATAAAAGCAATAGCTCGCTTCAGACCGTGATATATGGTCATTATATCACAGTTAAGGGGGTTGTACCACGCCCCTTAACTGTGATATAATGACCATATACCACGGCCTGTCGTCGAGCTATTGCTTAATTATATTATAAGCAAACTGCAGAGACAAAGAAGACTGTTTCCTACAGCAGAGTCCCATTTCACTGGGAGATGCTTCTTTGAAAACCATTTGATCTGCAAAAACAGTAACGCACGAACATATAAGTGGTGGTTACAGCGGTATCGAGTTCCTATCCAAATGTCTTAGTCTGTTTGTGATTGCATAAACATACAATATAACAGATTAGGAGAATAGGAGAACATGAATCCATAAACTTTGGGTCCGTTTCAGAAATGTTCACTTTTGATAATACTTCATTGATTCAGCAGCGATATGAATGAAAGATATGTCATGCTGCATACATGGGCCAACCCACAGGGGATTACCATCAGCCCTTTATATTATAAAATATCTTTTTAACATCCCCACACAGATATCATCAACTTCCCTGGTTTATTGATGAAATCCTGAGTTTCTTGGGTTAAACTTTACCGTTCTTTCTTCTAAATCACCAATATTTACCTCGATTTCCCTGCAGTTAAATGTGCGTGGCAACCAACACTTTCTGCCTTTTCTTTTTCTTCATTAATCAGCATTTTAGGAGCTTTACTGCCTAATACACTCAGCAAGTGTGGCCGAAATATAAAAGGCTGCAATGCCAAATCAGGCTCGGGGCGTTAAGCGAAGGGGCCCCCACTTTCCACCTCTCTACTTCTGCTCGGCCAATCACCAATCTTCAAAGTTAGCCTTCATTTTGATCTCAACTACCCACCTGTGAAGTTTTGTGACTGCATCTTGCACGGTTGTGACGCTATCCCGTCAGAAAACCTGTCTACAGACATATGAACACCTGGTACAGCCCTCCTGCTACATATGTAAATAATGACTCTATTGACATTCATCACGTAGCTCAGTCGACCAGTTTGATGCCTACCAATAATCTTAATTGTGCTGTGATGAAGTATGACTTACTCTTTCCTGGATTGGACTATATTTCTACATTTTGAGGTGACTTTGTGTCTTTCTCTGTGTTTCACTGCTCTGGACACTTTCGTCTTGAATTATACTCTTGAGCTCTGATCTGCCAAATGGATCTGTTGTGTGTCTTTGTAGAGCGTGTTTAACAAGACTATCCACCTCTTTACTTTTCTTTCAGCCCAACGTGATTTGGAACACACAGGAACAGCACAGAAGTACCTTGTTGTGAATACAGCTGCAACATATTGAGTACAATCTCCTAACAGCAGGAGTTAAAGGATTTCAGGCTCTTAAGGACTGAAACAGAGTCGGGGCAGATTAAAACACTTTCAGGTTTATTTTCCTTTGCAGAGCCTTAAGTGCTGCCAGCATTTCTGCTGAGTATATTCCAAGATGACTTGCTGTACGCTTCAAGCTCACTGCAAAGTGAAGCTAATGCAGAAGTGCCTTAAACCTGCAGTTTTTCTAGTGGTCGGCAGGGGGCTCCACGGGTTTTAAAAAGAAGTCAGAATGTATAGAAGTCTATGACAAAATGTCCCAACTTCCTACTTTATTTATGGAATATTTTGGTCACCTAAAAATGTCTTGTTCAGCGTTCGGTTGTACTTAGCTCCACCCTCTCGTCCTCTCGTTGTACTTAGCTACACCCTCTCGTCCTCACATTGTATTAGCTCCACCCTCTCGTCCTCTTGTTGTACTTAGCTCCACCCTCTCGTACTCTTGTTATACTTAGCTCCACCCTCTCATCCTCTCGTTGTACTTAGCTCCACCCTCTCATCCTCTCGTTGTACTTAGCTCCACCCTCTCATCCTCTCGTTGTACTTAGCTCCACCCTCTCATCCTCTCGTTGTACTTAGCTCCACCCTCTCGTCCTCTCGTGGTACTTAGCTCCACCCTCTCATCCTCTCGTTGTACTTAGCTCCACCCTCTCGTCCTCTCGTTGTACTTAGCTCCACCCTCTCGTCCTCTTCTTGTACTTAGCTCCACCCTCTGATCCTCTCATTCTACTTAGCTCCACCCTCTCGTCCTCTCGTTGTACTTAGCTCCACCCTCTCGTCCTCTTCTTGTACTTAGCTCCACCCTCTGATCCTCTCATTCTACTTAGCTCCACCCTCTCGTCCTCTCGTTGTACTTAGCTACACCCTCTCGTCCTCACATTGTATTAGCTACACCCTCTCGTCCTCATGTTGTATTAGCTCCACCCTCTCGTCCTCTTGTTGTACTTAGCTCCACCCTCTCGTACTCTTGTTGTACTTAGCTCCACCCTCTGATCCTCTTGTTGTACTTAGCTCCACCCTCTGATCCTCTTGTTGTACTTAGCTCAGGCCATGCCCACTTTCTAGCTCACGATTATCAAAGAGACGTAGCAGGTAATATTCTAAATACCCTTTAGCCACGATGATCGTTGTTTAACAAGCAGCAAAGATCCGATGCAATGAGGAAATTAGACTGATAATTAACTTTCTGATTGAACTTCTGTTAAAAAGTTTGAGAAAGTAAATTAAAGCAACTGATTCCAGTTCTACTTGCTTCTTCAAAAGAA